>NC_083228.1:52761355-53078855 GCF_032191835.1 Heteronotia binoei | reverse complement strand
TCATCAATGAGCTGCAAGGTAACCCTTTCAGAAAATCCAAAATTTATACTACCACCATCAGTATAATTGTAGTCCTTGCTTCCATTTGCCATAACAGTGAGTGTGGTTCCACCTTCAACAGTGCTGCATGTCATCTAAGATTTTGGGGAGGTTTCTATAAGACAAAGCCTTCCTTTGTCAGCAGCATGGAAGCCCATAAGACCTTAAGGACATAAGAACATAAGAGAAGCCATGTTGGATCAGGCCAACGGCCCATCAAGTCCAACACTCTGTGTCACACAGTGGCAAAAAAATTTATATACACACATACACTGTGGCTAATAGCCACTGATGGACCTGTGCTCCGTATATTTATCTAAACCCTTCTTGAAGGTGGCTATACTTGTGGCCGCCACCACCTCCTGTGGCAGTGAATTCCACATGTTAATCACCCTTTGGGTGAAGAAGTACTTCCTTTTATCCGTTTTAACCTTTCTGCTCAGCAATTTCATCGAATGCCCACGAGTTCTTGTATTGTGAGAAAGGGAAAAAAGTACTTCTTTCTATACTTTCTCCATCCCATGCATTATCTTGTAAACCTCTATCATGTCACCCCGCAGTCAACGTTTCTCCAAGCTAAAGAGTCCCAAGCGTTTCAACCTTTCTTCATAGGGAAAGTGCTCCAGCCCTTTAATCATTCTAGTTGCCCTTCTCTGGACTTTCTCCAATGCTATAATATCCTTTTTGAGCTGCAGCAACCAGAACTGCACACAGTACTCCAAATGAGACCGCACCATCGATTTATACAGGGGCATTATGATACTGGCTGATTTGTTTTCAATTCCCTTCCTAATAATTCCCAGCATGGCGTTGGCCTTTTTTATTGCAGACGCACACTGTCTTGACATTTTCAGTGAGTTATCTACCACGACCCCAAGATCTCTCTCTTGGTCAGTCTCTGCCAGTTCAGGACCTATCAATTTGAAAAAAAAAACACAACAGGGAGAATTTCATTTCTTTATTTTATTTTAAACACTTATATCCTGCCTAACCTCCTTGAATTCATAGGTATTTATTGGTCTGCAAGTATTGCCTGCATCTTCAATGACACCAATAATGGTAATGCATGATCAAAAGTGGTCTGGCTTCAGTAGATCAGAAAACACTCCTGCCAAATAATAGTGAGATGTCAGATAATAGTGAGAAGATGTAACTAGGATTTTAGGCAACTGGGATATAGGTAGATAGTTCTGTACTTGCCCAATCCCAGAAACCCAGTTTGCCTATACATGCTGCAGAACAGTTGTAGAAGACCACCATGAAAAGCCTGTTACATGAGACCTGCTGGCATCTGAAGATATTTATTCTTCAAGTGTAGTCAAAGCTATTACTAATGGCTAACTTTGTCATATTTCTTCAAATTGCCCCTCACTAAGCAGATGGGAAGAGAAATGTGCCATTTGGAAAGAGATAAAAGGAACAAAAACACAGCTGCA
Organism: Heteronotia binoei; assembly: GCF_032191835.1. Lineage (NCBI taxonomy): Eukaryota > Metazoa > Chordata > Lepidosauria > Squamata > Gekkonidae > Heteronotia > Heteronotia binoei. Next base: position 53,077,380 of record NC_083228.1, on the reverse strand, counting down.
AGCTCTGATTCTCTCATACAGTGCCACTAAGACTCAGAGCTGCAGTAAAGTTTAAAGTATTTCCTGACAATACAGGCTTCCAAGACCTAGAAGTATTTCATAAAGCATGACAGAAAACAGAATTAAGGCTGAATTGATCAAGCAAATTTTTATGGGGATTTCATAAATGGACTAATAGTTCACTTTAAAAAAATTAGTATAAATACATTTCATAAAGGCATCCAATCCTTCCTCCTTAGCTATCCAACAGCCAGTCCTTCTCTTGACCTATCACACACACCCTTTATGAGCTTTGGGGAGAACAGCCTGTGCACTTAGGGACAGAGAGTGGTAGAAATCCTGGATAAACCTTGTGTGAGAAAGAAATTTCTATGTTATCAGGAATGGTCAGGCATATGGCTGAACACTAGAGCAGACCAGAATGGCAAGATTTTGCCCCCCAAATCGGAATGAAGAGTCGGACACAAATGTATTGGTATAAATAATGGGCCACTTTATTACTCATCATAATAAATGGCAAGGGCACCCAAACAGCTGCCTGGTCAGGGCTAGGGGTCTCAACAGACCACTCCCCTGCCATTTGTGGGCGAGAGACTCAGCCCCTAGTCGGAGCTGTGTGACACAGCTCCCGCTAGGCCGGCCCAGCAGGGAGGCATGCCCTAGAGGGTCCAACCACCAGACGCATGTCTCAATGGAAAGCACCGTCTAGTCAAGCCTCCAGGACAGTCTGCATTCTCCCCACCCCGGGTCATCAAACCCCAAGGTTGATCATGCCAGACCCCTAATTCCCCAAAAGGGGGATGCTTCATGGTCCTCCCCTAGCCACATAGTACCATAAACCCAGGAAAACCTGCCACCACTATGGCCAAGTCTCTACTTAGGGCTTAGCACCCATCAGGAAGCCCAAAGCTACCCGCAGCCCTTGCCGGAGATCCCTCAAGAAAAGCATATTACCCTTTTCTGAGAGATGCACCCCATCCCCTCTGTGGAGGTCAGGAAATTCTGTAGAAATGTCCAGATGGGGCAGATAGTGGCCCAACCCCACTTAATTTCTTTATTAGCTTTGTGACATGCCCTCTCAATAGCTATAGAGTCCCATGCACTACGCAAAACAAGGCGGGGAATCACGGCTGACCAATTATAGTGGTCCCAGGCCATCGCTCCCTAATTTCCTGAAAATCCTCACAGGCCTGCCAGACTAACACCTTGCCTTTTACTAGCCCAAGATCATTCCCTCCCAGGTGAATAAATAAAACCTGAGGAGGAAGGCCCATACTCCCTTTATGGGACACTTTATTAGCCCTCATAATAAAAACAGCAAGCATCTAAAAAGAAAAAACAGTCAAACAAGAACATGAACCAATAACATGAACCAATAACAACCCCAGCTCACCTAAAGAACATGAACCAATAACAACCAAGAACATGAACCAATAACAACCCCAGCTCACCTAAAGCCTGTGACGTGACAGCCCAAAAACTCTTCCTTGGGCCCCTGAGCTGCCAAATAAGCAGCCAAAGCAGAAACTGGGCACAGCTCAAGCTCGGAGCAGGTGCCAAGTTCAAGCATGGTATCTCTTTGACCCTGATCCGTCTTAGAATGACGGACAGTAATGACTTCTTTGCCTTCAGATAACCTCAGGTCCCGTAGCAACAAGGCATTACCAGAAACATTTCCGGAGACGAAAATCAGCTGCTTTCTCCTTATAACCTTACTGGCAAAAGCAAACGCAGACAGGGGCCCCCTAATGGATCGCACGGCCAGTCCCCTACCTTGTAGAGAACTGCTCCACCGGGAGGGCCAAATACCCTACCTCAGCCCTAAAGTCCTCAAACTACCACACAGCACATTCATAAGACTTCCTGGTGCTAGGTGCAATGGCTAGGCCTATTGCTCAGCAGGCCTTGGCTCTCCAATCAACCATAGTGCCTAGGGCACTAACGCCACCTCTTGATTGGCATCTGGGGCCACCTGACGAAACCTCTCCATCTATTTATGAGAGAGAGTGTCCGCCACCCCATTATTCACCCCAGGAACATGCTTGGCTAAAAACAATATGTTAAGCCACAGACAACGCAGAGTGAAGGCCCTCACCAAACTCCTAACCTGCTGGAATTTGGATGGAAGGGAATTAATGACATGGACTACAGCCATATTGTCGCACCAAAAATGAACTCTGCGATTGGCCATATCCATCCCCCACAGCCAAACTGCAACCAGAATGGGAAAGACCTCAAGAAACATAAGCTTTCAGTTCACTCTCTCCAGCATCCCGGAGTCTGGCTAACCATCCGTGCACCAATGTCCGTGGAAATAGACTCCAAAACCCAGAGATCCAGCAGCATCAGACATGACCTGGAGCTCAGCTTCAAGCCTCATGTCTTCTCTCCAAAAGGAGATCCCATTAAAGGACTCCAAAAATTCTTGCCAAACCTTCAAATCTTCCCTCATGTTGCTGGTAACCCGTGTTCTATGTTGAGGCAAGCGTAGGCCTACCATAGCGTCACAAAACCTACGGAGAAAGGCCCACCCAGGGGCAACCACTTTGCAAGCAAAGTTAAGATACCCAACGAGCTGCTGCAACTCCATCAAGTAGACCTTCCGTTTAAGAAGAAAGGAATGAAACCTATCTCTTAAATCTACTAGTTTTTAGAAAGGTATCCAGGACAGCGGCCCCAGGGTATCCAGCTCAATCCCCAAAAAGATCAGTTTTTGAGCCGGACCCTCCATCTTTTCCTGAGCTAAAGGAACCCCAAGTCCTGTGGCCAGCTCCATAAAGCCAGACAGCAGCTGTGCACAACGTCCAGTCCCCACGGGACCCACAAAAGGTAGTCATCCAAATAATGAATGACATCCTGCAAACCCACTTTTCCGCGAACAGCCCATTCCAAAAATGTGCTGAAACACCCAAAAACTGAACACGATACAGAACAGCCCATTGACAATGCTCTGTCCATGTAAAATTGACCTTCAAAAGAAAATCCCAAGCGCTCAAAATCAGCAGGATGAACTAGTAAAAAGTGAAATGTAGATTTAATATCGCATTTTTGCCGACTCTGCACCCACCCCGCAGCGACGTACCACGGCAACAGCCTGATCGAAGCTGGTATACCTAACAGAGTATAAATACTCAGGAATTCCATCATTAACAAACACATGGGGCATTCATGCGTGAACTGACAAGCCTTTCTGCTACACACTCCCTGAGATTTGTCCTTTTTCTCCAACTCCCGAAAAAGGAAGGAGAAAATATCCACTTACCCTTTAAGATTTTTTCCCTAGTTTCAGGTAACAAGTGGTCTCCCAAAGGCATCCCCAAAGGGTAAAGCAGTAAAAGGAACCATCCCATAAGGAGAAGGGGCACCCCAATTCTCCATAAAAGCACCTGCAACACCCTGCTGCCCCACACCCAGCCAAGCTCCACTAGGGGCACACTGACCAGTTGGCCAAGCCCAATTTGTTAACGAGCTCGTACCTAAAGGGGAAGCAAACCCTGAACTCACAGCAAGGATGCCCTGACCAGCAGGTGCAGCAGAACCCCAAGGCCCCCAAGGCCAAGCCGGCCCAGCATACGCCTGCGAAATGTCCCCAGCCTTACCCACATATCCGGCAGGCATCAACGTTGACCCAACTCCAGCAGCTCCTGACGATGACGCTGATGCTGTGTCTGGACCGCCAAGACCCATGGCACTGCCAGCAATGAAAGCACCAAATCTGTTCTCAAAGATAGACAACCTGGTTAACACATTTGCTTGGAGCCCCTTTTTAGAAGCCTTTCCCCTTTCCCCCACCCCCCCCCTCAGAAGGAGAAATACCAGACACCTGTTCCAGCGCCTGTAGACTCTGCATAATGTTATCACTAACAGCCTCATCACCTTCCTCATCAGATGACGACAACGGGGGGTGGAGGCCTCTTAGCAGGTGCCTTAGGGGCCTTTTGCGCCAGCTTTTTTTTTTTTACCTACCAGACCCTTTTCCACCTGACATACTTATCAGCTAACATCGACCCTCAAAATGGGCACCAAACAAGAGCCTTCTAAAATGGCCGCCTTCCCCTTATGAAGAAAGGGAGCCCAAAAGAGCCTTCTAAGATGGCCACCTTCCCCTTGTGAAGAAAGGGAGCCCAAAATGGCCAACACCCCACACACAGAAGGGGGAAGCAAAATGGATGGCCCACCTAAGTCACCTCCCCCCAACCCCCACCGGGAGTCCAAGACCAAGGCAGAAACCCCTTCCCTGCCAAAGGAGGGAGAGGGCAAGCCACCCAGCCAATAACAAGAAATAATATTGCCGCCTTAATAGCAGATCCCTCGCGCAAACACCAAGACCGCCGACGAGCCCCAGGAGCCTTCAGTCCCTAGTGCTAAGAGCCTCAAGCGCCAAAGCGGCCCCCCGCCGCACTCAGAGACACGCGGCTCGTGTCTTTCGCAGCCAACCGACCCAACAAAGAACGGGGCCTCTGTCCCCACACGAAATCCACAGTCCTCGCCCAAACATGCTCCTCGCCAGAACTGCAACAGGGAGCGGAGGTCTGGCCGTTACAATGGCCTGGCCCCGCCCCCTAAATTGCGTGCCCAAACGGGCGGTACTCCTCCCTTCCCTCCCAGGGAGGCAAAGCATGCTTTTGCAGCCTAGCCTTTGCAAGCATATAAATATCTAAAAGCCAATGGGAAATTCTGTCTGTGTGTGCAAAACTGCAACCACAGAGGTTGTGCTCATGTGGAAGGAGAAATATTTTGCCATGGGTGAGTTTCCATTGTCAAAAGATATTAGTCCTGATCACATATTGAAATGAATGCATGTACAATCCATATACAATGGTGACCCTCTCCTTCATGCTTCATCCAGCCTGCATTACCCTTCTTTTCCCATGACCCTCCCCCAGTGAAGGGCTTAAAAGGCCTCAGATTGGAGAGGAAAGAGGATTTGTTCTCCTTTCTATACCCTCCTTCCTCTGAAAGTCCAAGAGGGGATAATCCATCCTCCAGAATCTACTGCCAATTCTCCTTAAACAGACCATCTTTCCAATACCCATCTAAAGCTAGCTCCTCCCATCCACCCTTTCACCCAACTAGGGAGTGTCCTGGAGCTCTGATTCAGCTGCAGCTATGGTTGTGACAAACTTCACCTGGCTGCCAAATTCCATTATTTAATCCAGAGCCTGCAGCCCTACTGTGTCTGCTCTGAGCACATCCTGGCTAGGCAAGTGTGGCTTTCAGCTGTGTATGGTTTGCCTCAGATAAGGTGGGTTGCACCTGGAAGTCTAGGGCAGGTCACATCACCAGTCCACAAAGTATATTTATATTTTTGTAGAAAAAGTCTAGCGTATATGTTCAGGAACTCTCATGTTTTGTTCAATGCATGAAAAGCTTCAAAGCATGAACTCCACATTTATCCAGGTCCTAGCCCCTGGGTTCACTCATTGGCTCTTTATTACAAACAGATGTGGACACATACATGTGGAATATACATGAGTTCACTTTAGGATTTCCAAGTCCAATTCAAGAAATATCTGGGGATTTTGGGGGTGGAGCCAGGAGACTTTGGGGATGGAGCCAGGAGCAAGGTTGCGACAAGCATAACTGAACTCCAAAGGGAGTTCTGGCCATCACACTTAAAGAGACCACACACCTTTTAAATGTCTTCTCTTCATTGGAAATAATGAAGGATAGTGGCACCTTATTTGGGGGCTCATAGAATTGGACCCCTTGATCTAATATTTTCAAAACTTGGAGGGTGTTTTGAGGAGAGGCACTGGATGCTATGCTGAAAATTTGGTGCAGCCTCCCCAGACCCCCAGATAGCTGTGGAACAATTATCCATTACACCCCATGGCAATTGGTCTCCATAGGGAATAATGGAGTGCCCAGCAGACATTCCCCCTCCCCCGCTTTCTGATGACCTTGAAGCAGTGGGAGGGCCTCCAAACAAGGGGATCCCCTGCCCCCACCTGGGGATTGGCAACTCTAGTTCACTGTAATAAGTGAACAAGGTTTTTGTTTTCAACAATAACTAACTTGCTATTTAAAAGTCAATTCTTATGTTGTAATTCTGGGTCACATAGATAGGTGAGTTAAAAGTAATATTGGGTTATTACTTTTACGCAACAATCCTTCGCAACAATCCTTTTACTACGCAACAATCCTTCGCTTCCAGAACTTACCAGAAGAGAAAGAGGAAGATTTAATTAGCAAAATTTCAAACATTTTAGTAGTTGATGATGAAGAGCTATTGGAAGATGGCCCGAAAGATATTCTTTGGGCAAAGAGAGTGTCTTCAAGCTACATAAGGAAATTTAAACTTCCCAGGGAGGTGCAGGTTAAGTTTGTTCGTCCAGAAACTACGGAAAGGGTTTTGCGAAAAGCGAGAGAATGTGAAATAGATTGGAAGGGAACCAAGATTAAAATACTGAAAGAGATACCTTGGAGTGTGCGGCAGCGGAGGTTTAAATTCAAGAAATTGTCTACTTGGTTAGTTAAACATGAAATTCAGTTTAGATGGCTTATTCCCCAAGGCCTCTTCTTTACATTTCAAGCGAATAGTACAATATTACTACTGAGGCAAAAATGGAAGAATTTTGGGAAGAATGGGTGAAGCGAAAAGGATCCGAATCAGAAGACGAACAAGAGGTTGAAGGTGCCAGGAAATCTACTGATGAAGAGTCTCCCAAAAAGAAACCAGAGAAAGTTAAAACAAGACTTCAGAGTAAGAAAGACTCAGCCAAGATACTTGATAGTATTGATTCAGCAAAATGAACTTAAAGTCGGGAACTAAAATACTTTCTCTGAATATTAACGGCTTAAATGAACCTGGAAAGAGGAAGAGAACTTTTCAACAGCTGAAAAAATCGGGTGCACAAATTATTTGTTTGCAGGAAACTCACATTAGGAGAGAAAACGTGAAGTATTTGGAAAATAAGAAATTGGGCACTTTATATTCATCGTGTGATCCCCTTAAAAAGAAGAAGGGGGTGGCTATTTTTGTATCTCATCATATTAAATCAAATTGTTTGTATTCGGATGAACAAGGAAGAATTATTGTAGTAGAGCTGGAAATAAATGGGCTGAAAACAATTCTCGGGAATATTTATGCTCCCAATGAAAACCAAGAGAAATTTTACCAAGATCTGTACCTAAAACTTAGAGAATTTATCTCAGATAGGTACTGTATTGTTGGAGATTACAACGCAATCTTTGATAACAAAATGGACAAAAAACACGATGCCCCTCAAAAAAAGAAGAAAAATCGAAATACTCTACCCAACTCCTTCCTGAAAATGGCGGAAGAACTGAATTTAGTGGATGCCTGGAGAACAAAAAACCCGACTACAATGGACTTCACTTTTTACTCTCACGCACATAAATCTTGGTCAAGAATTGATATGTCATGGGTGTCCTTGAGTATGATATTGTCTCTTAATCAAGTGGATATTCTCCCTCGGTCATATGCAGATCACAGCCCAATCGTGTTGACAATACAGGAACAGACAAGGAATCCTAGATGGTCCCTAAACTTGCAAATTTTAAAAGAGACTCAATTTTTAGAAGTAGCCAAAAAAGAGATTCAGGAATTTTTTAATCTTAATCAGGAAAAAGACACGAAGATTCCAATTATTTGGGATGCATTCCAGGCCTTCTTTAGGGGGATTGCTATGAGATATTCAATGAAGAGGAAGAGAGAACAAAGGAAAACTTATAGCGAACTTATAACAAAACTCAAGTATCTTGAGAATAAACAAAAAACTGAGAACCCTAAGGAGGTGAAAGCCAAAATCACGTTTATACAACATCAAATAAATACTCTTTTGGCAGAAGAAATCGAAAAAAAATTGAAATGGGCGAGACAAAATCATTTTGAAAACGCTAACAAAGTGAGTAGATGGCTGGCGTACAGACTAAAGAAAGAAAAGGAGAAGAAGATTATTAAAATGCTGAAATCTGAAACCAAGGAGGAGATGTATCAAAATTCTCAAATGAAAGATATTATTCAAAACTTCTACAGGAACCTTTATAAAAAGCAAAAGATTGAACAGACAGAACAAGAAGATTATATAAAGGGAGTAGAAGTGAAACGGTTAACAAAGGAGCGACAAGGAAGCCTGGAGGGCCCTATTTCAGTACAGGAAATCGTTGACGCAATCAGAAATCAAAAAAGCAACAAGACTCCAGGTCCAGATGGACTTCCAATTGAGTTTTTCAGAGCTTTTGAAGATCTATTACTGCTGCCCTTTAAGAGAGTACTTGAGAATGTTTACAATACAGGTGAGACTCCGGACTCTTGGAAAGAAGCTTTAATTACACTTATTCATAAAGAAGGCACCGATTCATCAGAAATTAAAAATTACAGACCAATTTCACTTTTGAACAGTGACTATAAGATTTACGCAGCAATATTAGCAAATCGGTTGAAGAAAGTAATTGCTGGTTTAATTCATGAAGATCAAACTGGTTTTGTTCCTGGACGATTAATGAACCAGAATGTGAGGTTACTCCTGAATGTGATCGAATATTATAGGGACCACCCAGATAAAGAATTTGCGGCTATTTTTGTAGATGCTGAAAAAGCCTTCGATAATGTTAATTGGAACTTTATTAAGACGACATTGGCGGCGACTGGCTGTGGCGAAAAGTACTGCAGAATGGTTGAAGCGGTTTACTCGAAGCAAAGAGCAAAGGTGAGCTTCAATGGAATAATCTCTGATCCAATAGAGATTGAACAAGGTACTAGACAAAGATGCCCGCTATCTCCTCTACTTTTTATTTTGACATTGGAACCGCTGATCAAGAAGATCAGGGAAGATGTGCAAATCCAAGGGACTAGAATAAATAATATAGAATTTAAGACTTTGGCGTTCGCAGATGATTTAGTATTCATTTTGGAGCAACCAACTTCTTCGATTGTACCTCTGAAGCAACGGCTAAAATAATTTGGAGCAGTATCTGGATTTAAATTGAACGTTTTTAAGACAAAAATTTTAACCAAAAACATGGAGAAAACTCAGATTGAATTATTGGAGCAACTTTCAGCATTCAAGTATGAAAAAAAAACAAAGTACCTGGGAATTCAGATCACGAGCGACTTAAAGACTTTATACAGAGACAATTACGAAAAATTATTGAAAGAAATTTGTAAAGATTTAACGAACTGGAAAGATATTCAAATTTCGCTTTTAGGCAGGATTGCTACGATAAAAATGAACATTCTCCCGAGAATTCTGTTTTTGTTCCAAACAATTCCAATTACTCTACCTAAATCCTTCTTTCAACAACTCAACTCCATGGTCGCGACGTTTCTTTGGCAAGGCAAGAAGGCCAGAATAAAATTGAAAGTTTTACAAGATACTAAACTCAGAGGTGGACTAGCCCTCCCAGACTGGAATTTGTATTACAAAGCTTGTTGTATTGCATGGTTGAGAACCTGGTGCAAACTAGATAACAAGAGATTATTGACCATTGAAGGAGCTGGACTGGGAGAAGGCTGGCACAACTATTTGTGGTATCATACTCCCATAAACTGGTCGCTTTCTTCGACACCAAATAAGAAGATCCTTATACAAGACGTGGAATGAAATCAAAATACAATATACTTACACTCCCAAGTGGCTATCTCCGATAGAGGCTCTGACCCATCCAAACTTGTACAATTGGGACAACCCACAAGATTATGCTTTTCTATTAAATGACCAAAATGAATTGGTTGAGGAAGAACTGTCTAAATTAAGTTGGTGGCTTCAGTGCCAACTTAAATCAAGATTTCGAAAAGATAAGGAAAAAGGCTTTACAAAAACACCAATTGAACTAGATCTAATTTTAGAGTCTAAACAGAAAATAATCACCAAAGTGTATGACTGGTTACTGCAAATTAAAATGCAGGACGAAGTTGTAAAAGAAGCATGGATCCGTTGGTTGAAGGACTTTGGCCATAACATAGACTTGGAAGAATGGGACAAACTATGGAAACAGAACCTTAAATTAATGAAACCAGCAGATTTTAAAGAAAATCTATACAAAATGGTATATAGATGGTACCTTACTCCAGACAGGTTGGCCAAAATTTATCCTACATATTCCGACAAATGTTGGAAGTGTCGAGAAACTAAAGGGTCCTTGTTTCATATATGGTGGCAATGTAAACATGCTAAAAAATATTGGACACAAGTTAACATTTGGGCTCAAAAGATCCTAAAAATACAAATCAACCATGTGCCGGAACTGTATCTCTTAAATATTTGTAGACAAAACCTGCCTATGACCAAGCTGAAACTGTTATTGTATATAGTTACTACGGCCAGAATACTATATGCCAAGTACTGGAAAAAGGACAAAATTCCTAATAGAGACGAATTCATTAGTAAGCTGTTAGACGCTGCAGAATCTGATTTAATGTCCACGAGATTAAGAAATGGTAATTTGCAAAAATGTCAGGAGGAATGGGACCCTTTTTATAAATGGGTTAAAAGTAAAGGTTTTGTTTTGGAGTAACTATGATTCTTTTTTTTTGTTGTTATTTTATCCTCTCCACCTCCCAGTGTATGATTGGGTTTTGTTTTTGATGTTAGATGTTAGATCATGAGTGTATAGTGTGTAGTACTGAGACGTGTAGTATGTAGTTAGGTTGTAAGTTGTTTGTATGATTGTATTTATGGGTTTGTTTTATGTTTTCTTTTGTTTTATGTTTCTTCTGTTATGTGCAATCCGTTCTTAATAAAAACTTTTTCTATAAAAAAAAAGTAATATTGGGTTGGACATGTTGTTTTTTGATAGTTCAAGGACCACTCACAAATGGGAATGATGGTTTTGGCAATTCTCCATCCAAATACAGACTTCTGTATCTGCTTGTGGATTGTGTGATCCAAACCATAGTAAATGTTAAATAAAAACCAGCAGAAATATCAGTCTTTAGGCTTGCCAGTTCCCAGGTGGAGCAGGGGATCCCCTAGTTTTATGGGCTCCTGAAGCCAGCAGGGAAAGTCCCACCCACAACAGCAACCACCAGTGGCCACCCCTCCCTCCCCTTCTGTGAGATTTAAAGAGCTCTCCAGCTGATCAGCAGGAGCCTGTGGCCCACTGATGGCCTTAGTGGCAAGAATCAGCACTCTGAATTGTACCCAAAACCCAATGCAGGTGTTTCAGTACAAGGGTGATATGATTCATAACCAACCCTAAACAGGGGTCTCAAAATCTCCTTAAGATCCCCAGACCAAAAGAGGCCATCACCAGATCCAGAACGTTTTCAGTAATAGCCGCTGCTCTGTGGAATGCCCTCCCTGAAAACATCAGGACCCTGTGGGACTTGCCACAGTTCCGCAGGGCCTGTAAAACTGAATTATTCAAATTCGCTTTCAACAGCTGAAGGGAGGTAGCTATTACTCCATGGTACCGATAATCACACTGAATCATTATAACTGAATTAAGAACATCAAAGAAAACAGAAATGTGCATCTTGGACCTATTGATTGTAAATTGTATGATAGTTTTTATTGTGTAACTTGTTTTTAATGTTTTATGTGGTTTAAATTGTTGTTAGCCGCCCTGAGCCTGCCAGGGGAGGGTGGGATAAATATCTGATAAAATAAATAAATAATACAAATTATGATACTGGCTGATTTGTTTTTAATTCCCTTCCTAATAATTCCCAGCATGGCATTAGCCTTTTTTATTGCAGTCATACACTGTCTCATTTTCAGTGAGTTATCTACCACCAGGGGCGAATTAACCATTAAGCAGACGAAGCAAGTGCTTAGGGCACCGGGGCCGAAGGGGGCACCACAAAGTTGGGAAAATGGTGAAAAGAAAAAAAAATGAATGAAGATTTGTAAAAAAAAAATTGATAAAACTAGTGCAAATTGATCATGGTGCACCCTAGGGTTATCTTCTATTTTCTGTTGGCGAGGTTCAGTGTCATAAGCTATGTTTAAAAGTAAAATGCATGTGTTTAAAAGTAAAATAATGGAGCCAAATTCAGTTGTCATGACAGTCATTTCAATGACTCTCTCTGCCCCTTTTTAATTTCAGCCCCATGTAAATGTCAAAAATGAAGCATGTTCAGTTGAGTGGTGTGGTGTGCAAAAGAGAATGAGCAAAAGAATCTGTCTGTTGTAGCCAAGACAGGAAAGCTGACAAATTTCTTCTTACAAATTGCAGAGAAAGATTATCCAGATCTAAACCAGTGTCAGTCTTCAGAGACAGGAAGTGAATCAAATCTATCTCCTTCATCAGAAACAGGCAATGTTGGTACAAGGCCAGATTTTCATGATGACGTTGCATATGATGAAGTGCCACAATCTGGACCTACTTCCATGACAAGATGTGTAAATGCTTTTGAATTGTCCAAGGAGTTTAGAGAACTGACCAAGGATGAAATGAACAAAGCTAAGGACCCAGGGTTGTGGGATGAATTTTATGGTGATGATGTGACTTATTGGGTTGCTTGTGGACTCAGTGAATGTCAGCACCACAATGGGCCATTTGACAAATCGTGTCGTAATTTTCATCAGTGGAAAGCCAAAGTGATACTGTTCACAGAAGATATTTTTTGGAATAAAAGCTAATGGTGAACATTACAAGAGAGAATGGCTGTTGTACTCTCCTTCAAAAGGATCGGTTTACTGTCTTGTTTGTAAACTATTTGCGCCCAAAGGGTCAACGCATTTTGCTAGAAATGAGGGATTCAGTGACTTGCAAAACACTGCTGTAATTGACAACCATGAAAAAAGTAGAACTCACCAAGATGCCATGTTGACATATTTAACTCAGAAACAAGGCTTAGGTTTGACACAGCCACTGGAAAAACAAATTGAAGAAGAGTACAATTACTGGGATAATGTGCTTTGGCGTGTTGTAGCAGTCATTTGTACACTGCCTGAACAAGGACTGACATTGCGAGGAAAAGTGGAAAAAATTGGATCTCTCAATAATAGGAATTATTTGGGGCTACTCAAATTGATAAGTCGGTTTGACCCATTCTTGGCTGCTCGCATATTACAGTATAGCAACACTGGAAAAGGCAACTCTTCGTACCTGTCCAAAATGGTATGTGAGGAACTTATTGAGTTAATGGCAAAGAAAGTGCACTCCATCATCATTGACAAAATTAATGTTTCTGGATACTTCAGTCTGTCTGTGACTCAAGGCCTGATCTTTCGCATGTTGACCAACTGATCATGGTGCTCAGATACTTGCAAGACGGACAGCCAGTTGAATGATTTATCACATTTTTGGAATTATAAAACCACACTGGTGAAGCTATGGCACAGCAGGTGTTGAAGTACTTATGTGATGATTGTAAATTGGATTTTGTTAAATGCAGAGGGCAGTCATACGACAATGCTGCCAACATGTCTGGACGTTACAATGGCATGCAGCAAAAACTTTTGGATGCAAATCAGTTTGCCATTTATGAACCCTGTGCAGCTCATTCACTAAATTTAGTTGGATGAAATGCTGTAGATTGCTGTTAAATTGCAGTAGATTTCTTTTCCAATGTACAACTGCTCTACACATTCTTTTCAGCCTCAACTGCTCGGTGAAGAATTCTCAAAGATTGCATTGGAAATGAAAAAGTGTTGAAACACTTTCAGACACCAGATGGGAAGTGCATGTAGTGGCAACTGCAGCAATTATCAACTCTTTCTTCAAGATTCTGGAAGCTTTGGAAGATTTATCAGATGACCAGTTGCAAAAAGGTGACAGTAGAAGGGAGGCAAAGTATATTGCAAACAAGAAGCAAGAACTGGAATTTGTGTTCATGCTGAATTTTTGGAATGAAACTTTAGAAAATTTTCATAGAACTTCTTCAAAGTGAAAATGTGATCTTGCAAACATGTGCAGATTTGTATTCATCATTGGCAGGCCAGTCGCACACATCAAGAGATGAGTTTGAGAGATCTGAATCACTTGTAAAGGACATGCTCCCTGATGTAGAAAACAAAGCAACTCAAACGCATAAGTGTATAAGAAAGATAATGCCCAACAGTGGAAATGCACCAGAGATCATTCTCAGTGCCAGAGACAAATTCCATATCTCCACTTTTTATGTAATTGTTGAAAAGTTAGGAACGGACAGACACTCATCGATGCTTATCCAGATGACATGAACAACACTTTGTCTATAGTGCTTCAGCAGTTCCATTCATATGTTCTTCATAAGTTTAAAACACCAAGAAAACATCTTTCACTCACATGGAACTTTACAACACAATTACAGAAGACAAACTAGAGAGTGCCTTTCCAAATGTTGAAATTGCCTTGAGAATATTTTTAACATTAATGGTCACCAACTGCACAACAGAGAGGTCTTTCTCACAACTGAAACGTGTAAAAAACCCAAATAGATCAGTTATACTTCCAGAAAGACTCAACTCTCTGTGTATATTAACAACTGAAGCAGACATTCTGAGAAGTATTAATTTCGGGGATGTTAGTGATTTTGCGAAAATGAAATGTAGAAAAATGCCTTTCAGATCATGAATATTGGATACATTTAACTTGTGAAATATTAAAATAGGTGTTGTATTGTATTTTTGTAGAACTTTATGTAGCCAAGCTTGGCTTAGTTTGTACAGTATATTGTGTTATCATATGAATAAATTTTTGTATTGCTGCAACCTGCATTGCATATCTGGTCAGGCAGGTCAACAACTAAAATGGACTGGGTCAGTGTGGAAAGGAGGGGGGCACCAAGATTGGTTAGTGCTTAGGGCACCAGTGAGCCTTAATCCGCCCCTGTCTACCATGACCCCAAGATCTCTCTTTTGGTCAGTCTCCTCCAATTCACACCCCATCAACTTGTATTTATAGTTAGGATTTTTGGCCCCAATGTGCATTACTTTGCACTTGGCAATGTTGAACCTCATTTGCCATGTTGATGCCCACTCATTAAACCTCAACAGATCCCTTTGGAGTGCCTCACAATCCTCTCTTCTTCTCACTACCCTGAACAAACTTCATCTGCAAACTTAGCCACTTCACTGCTTACTCCCAACTCCAAATAATCAATGAACAAGTTAAAAAGCATCAGACCCAGTACTGAGCCCTGCAGCACCCCACTACTTACCACCCTCTACTGAGAATATTGCCCATTTTTATTCACAGTGTTGCTTTTATCTTCTGTGTTGAAGCTTTTAAATTCTTGGTTTTTTATTTGGTCTGTGACCGTAAATAAACTGACTGACTGGGTCCCCTTTGTCCACATGTTTGTTCACCCCCTCAAAGAACCCTAACAAGTTAGTGAGACAAGAACCCATGCTGAGTCTTCCTCAATAGCTTTTGTTCATCAATGTGCTTACTAATTTTCTCTTTAATAACAGTCTCCACGACCTTTCCTGGTATTGAAATCAGTCTTACTGGCCTATATTTTCCCAGATCTCCTCTGGAACCCTTTTTAAAGATGGGGGTGACATTAGCTACCTTCCAGTCCTCAGGAATTTTTCTGTAGCACTTTGAATTTTGTTAGAAAATACTGCCTCAAATGTATTTCAATGTGATATGTAGCTTTACTAATTCTGAATTATGATGTTTGAGAGAAAGAGCACAATCCATTATTATTAATCAGTTGCAGCAGCTCTGCATTTCCATTGGAGATTTGTTTGCACATTGATTATTTCCCCCATCCTGCCTGCAAAGAGCACAGGAGAAGTGGGGTAATTTAGAAATCACCAGCTATTCCACCGGATGAAAAAATCAAAAACTGAAGCTGGTTTTGTGTGGGTTCATGCATGCTGTGCTTTTCAGGGATCAAACACATCAACTTTCAGCATCACAGGACCACCTAGAGCACATTAACATAAGAATGATTTAATAACCCAATCCAAATTTCTCCAAGTCACTAGCACAAATCAGAAGAAACAAAGCCCATCAAAGCTTGCCAAATTACTTTCAAATGCTTGTGACAATGTGCTCCATTTCTGTAACTAAATCTTTGTGTACACCAGCCAGTATGTTGCAGTACATTTTGATCCTGAGCTATGCAAAATATCCGGTACTACAGATGTTGCTAGATGTTGGGATTCTGATCTAAAACAGGTGGTCAATTAAAAGACTCTAACAGGGGGTTAGAGGCATATTATTAGAAATATACTGTATTAAATAACATGGTCAAAATATTAGAATGGAATAGTTTATCTGATGCTTAAAGGATAGTGATAAATTCTACTTTTCCTAAAACAGAAGGGTAGCTGGCATGCTAAAGACTGAATTTATTGTGCCCTAAAGTTTCATGAAATACAGATGTGTAACCATTAGTTGGATTTGCCACAACAAATCTTCTACAATTGCCTCCTGGTTTGGCTGCCTGTAAGCAAGATTCTTAGAAAGGACAACAAAGGTATAGCTGGTTGTGAACAGAACAAAAGTAATTCCTGTGTTCATCTCCAGATACTATTTGGCTAGTCTGGTTTAAAATATTCTTGTTTAGTAAGCCAAAGCTGTCCCACTGGAAGGAACAGGATCATCATTGTCTTCTGGTACTTTTCCCGTCTGTTTTTATCTGCTTGCTCCTTCATGGGGGGTGGGGTTGGTCCCCTCCACTGACCTCAGTAGTCCCCATTCATTAAGAAACATGATCACTATCTTCTCCTAGCATTAGTGTCATTTGTTTACCTTGTAATTTGATTTTTAAGAGAGTAGAATCTGAAAAGGACTTTTGATTAGATAGGAAGGTAAGGTATCATTTTTACTGTTCCTTTTAAAGGTCTTGTCTTCATATGTATTTTTATTTTCTCTCTATCCCCCATTATATTTGCCATCCTTTCATACCCAAGAAGAAACAAATATCTATGTATGTAGAAAACTTTCCACATTTCCTTATGAAATTAAAAAAGCTAATGTTGATAAGTTGTTTTTTAAAATAATTAATAATTAGAAATATATATTTATTAATCAAAAAGTATATATATATATATATATATATATATATATATATATATATATATATATATATATATATATATATACACACACACACACATACATATTTGATGAATGAAGACATATAGAAAATTCTTCACACTTCTCTGATTCAGTGATGCCCCTGAGATAATGTGGTGAGAGATTATTTGTACATCCTCTCTGTACCAATAAAAGCAGCTAAAAATCTCCAGGGTACACACTTCACTATTCTGTAACATGCTTAGTAAAGAAGACAAGAAAACAGCTATTAACTGGACATAGTTTTATCCAGAGAGCAATACTGATAGATTTTGCTGCTTTTTTCTGGTTCTGGTTGTACAACTCTTGTTATTTTCCTTCTTGAACCTTTGACTCTCTGATGTCATTCTATGACTACCACAATCTGAAGTTTCTGAGGCACCAGGATCCTAAAGCTGTATTAATTTTTCATGAGGTGTTTATTCCTCTCTGTAAAAGGGCTTCAGGTTTCATGGATAAAACAAAAATTCCTTTTCGAGATTCAGCCAGCCCTGCTCTTTCTCTAACTAAAGAGCATCACTAAAGCATTTTCTTTTCAATCTGTTCACTGTTGACAACTGCACTTCTGTCTGAGAAATAACTGCATACTTCCCATGACACTTGTTTACTCAGCCCAGAATACTGAATCAAACTCAAATCTATACAGACAGGCACAGAGGACACAAGAAAGAGTCCTCATCCCTTGTCCTAGGATAAAAATAAATCTCTCATGCTGCACATTTGCTAAGAGTGATTCACACAGTGCTTTTGGTATACCAGGAAATGCGTTGAAACAAGCTGGGTTGTGATTTTGCTCATTTATTAAGAGGTCAGTGGAAGTATGTGCTAAATCACAATCTGTGTGCATGATGAAGCATTCTTGAACAATTACTTCCATGTAAAATGTCTTTCTAGATCACTTCAACATATTTCCTGACAAATGAAAAGTTTTAATGACATGGATTTAAAAGGGTTTTATCTTGACAATCCTCACAAGATCCTCTTACTTTATTTAGTCATCAGCTGATGGCCTGTTGTGGGAAGTGGAAATATGTAATGTGATTTTCAAGGGATTTTTAATGTGATGTGTAAAGTTTGCTGCCATGTTCACATAATAAATTATCTGGAAACACAAGGAATTTCATGCTGGGGTAGGTTGCCAACCTCCAATAAGGCAAGTTAGAATGTGTAACTGACCCAAGGTTTAGGGCTGCCAGGTCTCCTGCCATGAGAATGGCATTGAAGAAAAGTAAACCAAAATAATTTCCATCAGGCTGTCAGAGGCCCAATCCAAACATGTAATACGCATGTAAACATCATTCTAGTTTGCAATTAGAAAAAAAAAAGAATGCATTAAAATATAGTGGAAGATGGGTTAGTATATATAATTAGATAAACAGCCAATATCCCTTATTTGAATATGTTCCTTTGCAGCAAAAAAGCAACTAGAATAATGTTTATATGTATTACATGTTTGGATTGGGCCTCTGAGAGACTGGTGCCCTCATTTTGACCCAGGGCTAGCATTGCAACAGACTCTAATTTATTGCACTTCACACCTGGTGACATGGACATCCATCTGCTATTCAGACTTATATTGCCACCTTGTTGTTGCAGCCCATTCAACACAAGCCATCACCACATCCCAACTTGTGATTCTTTTAATCTGCTAAAAATATTTCCATGATTTTGCATACTAATTCACTGCCCCCTTTTTCTATATTTAGGACTGCATGCCATTTCATCCTATTGTCTGATGAAGTGTGCTTCTGAGCACATGAAAGCTTGCATTCTGAATAAAACTTTGTTGGTCTTAAAGGTGACGACTTCTGCTTTGTTAAAATGAATATGACCAACAATTTGGTGCCTGCCTGATTTAAATCAGTTTAGAAGACTAGGGCAAAGAAATCAAGTTGCCAGTGATGCCACCATCTGACTTTTCAACTGGATTATTCTGGCTACCTCATTACAAAACTGGCAGAGATACATCCATTATTGCAGGCATCAGCTCCGCAGAAAATATAGAACTATGAGAAGTGTAATTGGTGTGATCCCTGTACTGACCAGCAGTGCACTTGCTTGCAATCATGTTATTATGTGTCAAAGAACAAGACCCTTGAGTTGAGAAAACTCCAACTAGGCACTAACTGAGGCCTCTCAGGTTCTTTAATTCAGTGTCTTCTAAACACAAAGTGTTATTAACACTAAAGTTTCACAATAATCCCAACTCTGACTTGTAATGCTGACATTTCATTATCTGGATGTGTTTTGCTCATTAGGCATAGGTCAGCATGAAGGATGATTCCAAGGCCTCATCTGTGAACTCTGAAATGGCCTAACAAGTTTAGTCTCCAGACCTTTGAAAGCAAATTAGGAGAACTATATCATGACAAAACAGAACTAAGTGGAAGTAAATAAGAATTCAACAGAGGAAATAGTTTCTTTCCACAACAGTATGGTGCATGCCTGTAGTAAATTAGGAATTTTGTTCCTTAGACACATTGTAAACACTACACATTAGTTGAGAAACATCTTAAAACAGAGGAAAATTCCCCATGGCAAATTAGCTGGTCAAGGTTAACTCTGTTGCTTAGATGCTTAGAAGGAAAATTGCTAATGTGGGCTGTGGCCCATGAAACCTCATGCCATGTTAAACCGGTTTGTCACATAGTCACTGGAATTATAGAACTATAAAAGTCTAAACTTACAGAACTGATGTTTCTTTTGGATTTGGGTTTTATTATTTTAAAACTTACTGCTGCATTTGCAGTTTCAGAGTGGATGCTGAAGAGGCCTATCATGCATGTAAAGTTTACTGCAGATTTTCCAAGCAGCAAGTCTTTAAGCTTGACTTCAGATTTTGTGCTCACCTTACATAACATTCTTTTTCCTCTGGTGTATTTATTCTGCAGTAACAAACAACTCGCCCACACACTTTTCTAAATCCTGTTGGGAATATCACTTCTGACATATGAGTGGTGGCATCCAAAGTTTGTTTAAAATTGTGCAATTGTTCTATTGCATCTACACAGTAGTGTCCAGCAAGCTCCTTCTATTTAAATCCTATAGTTCAGTTTTTGTGCATGCATTTTAGTGCTAGTTCACTGAATGGAAGAGAACACAAAGGAACCAGGCAAAGGGTGAAAGCCCACTGTTGAAACTGACCAGACTATTTTTGAAACTGACAAGCAGCTGCGAAGGCCTGTTTTCCATGTTGCCAAGCCTTAGGGGATTCTCTGCTGTGTTATTGGCAACTGTGAAAAATGGGAGTCATACATTCTCATAATATGGAGGAAGGTGTACAGTGCACAGTAGAACACAATGACACGGACATTGCAAGCTTTGATCACTGGTAACATGTATGGGTGTATGTGAGTGCATGCCTGTTCAAAGTCGGCTGTAGCCCCACCACAAGTTTCACAGGGCTGAAATTTGTATCGGGGGGAGTCCTCTAGCAAAAGATCTGGAGACCTTTTTTTTTTGTCTTGTGCCACTAAATTTTTTTAAATGGTATTTTTGACAATGCCCTAGTGCACCTGCACAGTAATGCTAATTTCCTGCCCTCCCTTGCAAATTTCTGTGGTTTTCTCTTTGTGATTCTCTAATTTGATCCTGCATACTGGTCATGATCTTGGCAGTTTTTTAAAACCTCTCCTGTGCCAATTAGCCCCAAGCAATGCTTAAGTTTGGTGGTTTGGAAAAGGTCCATGTGTCTCAGCTGGCATTTTAATGTTAGGCTTCTGGAGACTGCCAAAATAGTTCACACCCTATAAGCTTTGTTCACTAAGCATTAAAGGGAAAAATGTTTGCAGAGCTTCCCATCCCAATGTCTCCCTCTCTTTAAACTTCATGTCAATTTCATTCCACGCTGATGATCTCCTCCTTTATTTTGTTTGCCTGCAGCACTGAAATCCCATTTTTTGGCAATGAGGATGCAGGTTTTTGCCTCCTCTCTGATTCCCCTTTCAAGTCAATATCAGCAAGAAACTAAACCTAATGCAGCTTCTTTTAAACATTTCATTTTTTTTAATTCAGTGGTTTAAGACTAGTGATAGTATCATATCACTACAGTGATGCTGCTTGTCCAAAACAAATAAAACAAGATGGGAAATAATCAACGGATTTTGTACACCAATGAAGGGGGGAGGATAGTGGAAGGTGCAGAGTGGGTGGAATGATCTCAATGTGGGTGGGGAGTGACTTTGAGGGGCAGCAAAAGAGCAGGGGAAATTTGAGGGAATCTGTACGCTTTTGAATTACCTTCAGCTTGGAAGTGAAACAAGAGGGAAATTAGAACAAAAGCACTCTCAGAAAACCTGGAGAAATAGCAACCAGAAAGCAAACTGAGCACAAAAGGGAGGAAAATCAATGCAGAATGAAAAAGAAAACCTGATGGACATACATGGTGAAAGTGGGGAAACACCCATGCACAATAGGCCTTAGTCTCACAAAGCAGCAAAATAGGAGTATAATGGTACCTTGAAGAAAATCAAAATGTATTCTAGCATAAAGTTTCATGAGTTGAGCTCACTTTGTCAAGTGTGTGATACACTTCAACTAATGACTGAGAACACCTTATTATGAGATATATTTAATTAGTTTTGAAGGTGCCATTGGACTCTTGTTTAATCAGCTGTTACAAACTTACATGGCTACCCATTTGAAATTTTCCAAAGGTACCTGAATGTCATTTAGCTTTCTTCTGTTACCCAACGCCTAAGCATCCACATATTAAAAACCATTCTCAGACATTAACTCCCCACTTGATTAAAAACATAGTACACTATAAACTTTGAGGATCATGATCCTGCTTGTTTTCAGAACTATATTATCAAGGGCAGTAGTACACTGCAGCTATCACCCAACCCCAAGGTAATTTTCGTGCTTGGTTTAGATAACTCTTATTTGGGATAGGCATAAACCCAGAGAATGTAGTTTGTGTTGATTTGTGGCAGAACCATGAACTGAACCACAAACCGAATCAGAAGATCATTTGTAATCTAAACTGGCTCATGGCCCCATAAACCCTTTTGAAAGGGACCACAGTCCCTTTAGATGGGGTTTGCAGAAAGCCTGAAAAACAGCTGAGCAGTGGGGAGGTGCTCCTTGCCATTCAATTTTTTTCCCATATGTCTTCTGCAGTCTCTTTAAAGTGATTGCACAAAACAACTCAAAAGCTGAGTGGTGAGGAGCACCTCCCCACCACTCCACTGTTTTGGCAGCTTACATGAGAAACAGAAAGCAGGGGTTTAAAGGGACTCTATCCATGAACCACCACAAACAGCCATGGACTGCTTTAAAAGTTCATGGATGTTCATGATGGTAGACCCATCATGAACTTCTGTTCATGAACCACAAACAGGGCAAAATTTGTGATGAATTTTGATTTGTGGTTCAGTTCGTACCCATCCCTAGTTATTATAGTGCATGGCTTTGGAGTCTGTTGATGTGTTTGAGTTTAGTGGAAACTTTGTGTTTGTGTGATACATGTGTAATACAAAAGTGTTTTTCTAGTACATCTGTAGTAATCAATGTGTGGTTTTCACAACTGAATGTGTGGTGCAGCTGGGATAAACTGGAAGCTCATGTGGGGTGTTTTATGGTTTTATGCATTTCTGTTGCAAGTTCAAAGTGTCTTTAATTTGCATCTTATCCATCTTGGTGTACAGATAATCCAACACTGCTATTTCTTATGGATCACAAATAAACATTGTGGGGCCTTGGATACCATTCAGAACTCAGCTATCCATTTGGTACCACAGTCATGCTGGAAATTCTCTGAGTCTTCTCTGGTAATCCCCACTGAGAAGTTGCTTTGCTTTAGCCACTAAGTGAATTGCTGACAGGAACAGTTGAAAAATGCTCAAGAAAAATCACCTTTCATAGGACAAAATTATCTTCTTTAAAAAGCTACCCTTAATGATTAGAAATTGGACTGGTTCAGACATGACTCAAAATGATGGATTATTTTAGCTACATTCATCTGTGAAACCAGGATTCAGTTTGTAGGTGATTACTTAAATTCTGGTTTGCATCAATGCTGATTTGCATCAACTAATGCTGAGTTCAGGTATCTGTACCCATGGAGAGTCAAGGGAACAAGGATGACTGCCTTTGTATTTTGCACAAAATCATAATTAACCATGGCTTGAACCAACTACAAAGCATGGTTTCAGAATCTGATTTGATGAACCCTGGCTAACTATAGTTATTCACTGGAGCAACTTGTATCCAACTATACAGTTGAAGACTTTTCTCTATTGTAAAAAGTCTTTCTCCTTTAGAGAAAGCCTTTCTCTCTTAAAGGACACATAAGTTAAGGATAATCATAGGATCCAGTTTAATGGAAGGGTGTCATAGGCGCTAACTAGGGATGGGGACAAACTGAAAGAAGAACCTCAGTTCAAGCATGAACTGGGCCAGTTCTTGGTTCATTTGGAACCAGTTTGTTTGGTTTCACCATGCCCCAAACAGAAAATGAATCAGCTTTTTTCCTTGGTGGTTCATTTGGTTTGTTTTTGCAGTTTTGCAGTCCAGACAGCCTGGCACCAATTCAATCAATTCCTAGGAAACACTAGGGGTGGACTTCTGGAAGCCCTAGTAACACCCATAGCAGTTGTTTATAGTTTGATTAGCAGCTCTGAAAGCCAATCACAGAGTTCCCACTCTGCTCTATGGAAGCAGACACCTTTACTCAGCTGCTTTCACTTTGCAGCATGAAGAGAGAAGAGTTAGTTGTAGCGAGAGCTGAAGCTGAGCTTTTCTAGGGGCCTCTGCTTTGGGGATCTGTGGCTCAGTCATTTCATATCCAACCTCTGCCAAATTTGGAATGTGGGTGGAGGAGAGCCTGCTGAAGACTCCTGGTGAGTTTGGCATCTCTAACTCATTAGGGGGCTGTTCTACACCTCCTGTACCAAATGAACCATGAACTGGTTTGGGAAATGAAATGAACCATGAACCAAAATGAAACATTGGTTCAGGCAATAACATGAACAATAAACCAACACAAACCACAATTTTCCTAGTTTATGTCCATCTTTAGCTCTAACCTGTTATGTCTAAATGAAGTCATTGTGTTATGCCAAGGATGATGGAACTCGTTTATACCTTTTAGAGCCTAAAAGCTCACACTCACTGGAAAAAAAGCTCACAACAGCTCACTGGAAAAAAATGAATAAAAGGAGAGAGGACCTGGTAGGAAAAATCCAGTATGACTAAAACAAAACATCTACAAGCTCTCTCTCTCTCTCTCTCGGCTCGGCTTTGCGAACGAAGATTTAAGAAGGGTGCAATAGTCCACGTCTGCTGCAGGCTCGCTGGTGGCTGACAAGACCAATGCGGGACAGGCAGGTCCGGCCACAGTGGCTGCAGGGAAAAGTCTGATTTAGGGTTGGTGCTGTAGCAGTGCGATTCTTCCTCAATCTCCTTTTGTCCTCAAGACCAGCTATGCGTGCGTTCTCAAAGGAAGAGACAGCCTGGTGGATAGTGTGTCTCCATGCTTTGCGATCTAAGGCTAGGTCAGACCACTGGTGATGGTTGATGCGACAGCTGCCAAGGGATTTCTTCAAGGAGTCCTTGTACCTCTTCTTTGGTGCCCCTCTATTTCGATGGCCGGTGGAGAGTTCGCCATACAGGGCAATCTTGGGAAGGCGGTGGTTTTCCATCCTAGAAATATGCCCTGCCCAGCGCATCTGCGTCTTCAGCAGCAGTGCCTCGATACTGGTAACCTCCGCCCGCTTGAGGACTTCAGTGTTGGTCACAAAGTCACTCCAGTGGATGTTGAGGATGGTGCGAAGGCAGCGCTGATGAAAGCGCTCAAGGAGTCGCAGGTGATGACGGTATAAAACCCACGATTCGGAGCCGTAGATGAGGGTTGTCATCACAACCGCTTTGTAAACATTGATCTTTGTGCCTTTTTTCAGATGCTTGTTGCTCCACACTCTTTTGTGCAGTCGGCCAAATGCACGGTTTGCCTTTGCCAGCCTGTTGTCAATCTCCTTGTCGATCTTGGCATCTGAGGAGATGATGCACCCCAGGTAGCTGAACTGCTGGACTGTCTTCAGAACTGATTCACCCACAGTGATGCAGGGAGGGTGATAATCTTCCTGGGGTGCAGGCTGGTGGAGAACTTCTGTCTTCTTCAGACTAACTTCTAGGCCGAATAGCTTGGCAGCCTCTGCAAAGCAGGACGTCATATGCTGCAGAGCTGATACCGAGTGGGAGACGAGTGCAGCATCATCATCAAACAGTAGCTCTCGGATGAGTTTTTCCATCGTCTTGGAGTGGGCCTTTAGTCACCTCAGGTTGAACAGGCCGCCATCGGTGCGATAGCGGATGTAGACACCATCGTCATCATCTAGATCTACTGCGGCTCTTTGAAGCATCATGCTAAAGAAGATCGTAAAGAGAGTTGGCGCGAGAACGCAGCCTTGCTTTACACCTGTGCCTATTGGGAAGGGCTCTGAGAGGTCGTTGCAGTGTCTGACTTGGACTCGCTGGTCTTCATGTAGCTGGATGATCATGCTGAGGAACCTTGGGGGACATCCTAAACGTTCCAAGATTTGCCACAGGCCTTTCCTGCTAACGGTATCGAAGGCTTTGGTAAGGTTGACAAAAGTCACATACAGAGCCTTGTTCTGTTCCCTGCATTTCTCTTGGAGCTGCCTGAGAACAAATACCATGTCGGTGGTGCTCCTGTTAGCTCTGAAGCCGCACTGGCTCTCTGGGAGGAGTTCTTCTGCAATGGCAGGCACCAGTCTGTTCAGGAGTATTCTGGCAAGGATTTTGCCTGTGATGGAGAGCAGGGTTATCCCCCGGTAGTTGGAGCAGTCTGACTTTTCCCCTTTGTTCTTGTATAGGGTGATGATGATTGCATCGTGAAAATCCTGTGGTAATTTGCCTTGTTCCCAGCAGGTGACAAGTACTTTGTGAAGTGAGCTATGTAGTACTGTGCCCCCATGCTTCCAGATCTCTGGTGGAATTCCATCAACTCCTGCTGCCTTGCCACTTTTCAGTTGCTTGATGGCTTTAACAGTCTCTTCTAGGGTGGGGATCTCATCCAACTCTGTTTTCACTGGTTGAAGTGGGGTGAGGTGCATTGCTGAATCTTGAACTACGCGGTTGGCACTGAAGAGAACCTGAAAATACTCTGACCACCGGTTCAGTATGGATGCCTTGTCTGTGAGGAGCACTTGGCCATCTGCACTACGCAAGGGACTCTGAGCCTGATATGATGGACCATATACTGCCTTCAGGGCTTCGTAGAACCCTCTTAAATCACCAGTGTCTGCACACAGCTGGGTTCTCTCTGCAAGCTTGGTCCACCAATCGTTCTGAATGTCTCGAAGCTTGCGCTGGAGGTTGCTACATGCAGCGCGAAAGGTTGCTTTTTTCCCAGGACAGGAGGGCTGAGCAAGATGTGCTTGGTAGGCAGATCTCTTTTTCGCCAGTAAATCTTGGATCTCTTGATTGTTCTCATCAAACCAGTCCTTGTTCTTCCTTGTGAAGAACCCGAGGACTTCTTCAGAGATCTGCAGGACGGTAGTTTTTAGGTGTTCCCAGAGTGCTTCTGGAGAAGGGTCTGTGGGGCAACTGGGGTCCTTAATTCTTGACTGGAGTTTTGCCTGGAAGGCAGCTTTAACTTCGGCTGACTGGAGACTGCCAACCTGAAACTTCCTCCGAGGGATACCTCCTCTCCTGGGTGTGGGTTTAAAGTGAAGACGGAGATTGCAGTGTACAAGACGATGATCCGTATGACATTCTGCACTGGGCATTACTCAGGTGTGTAAGACATCTCGAAGGTCTCTCTGGCACACCAGAATGTAGTCGATAAGGTGCCAGTGCTTGGACCGTGGGTGCATCCAGGTTGTCTTCAGACTGTTCTTCTGCTGGAAGATAGTGTTGGTGATGGTGAGCTGGTGCTCCATGCAGAATTCTAGCAGGAGGCGCCCGTTGTCATTGCAGTTGCCAATGCCGTGTTTGCCAAGTACTCCTTTCCAGGCTTCCGAGTCTTTACCTACTCTGGCATTGAAGTCGCCAAGGATGATCACCTTGTCCTCTGTAGGGGTCTTCCGTACGAGGTTGTGTAGATCAGCATAGAACTTGTTCTTTTCTGCAGGATCTGCTTGAAGGGTTGGGGCATACACACTGAAGAGTGTTGCATGCTGCTTGTTTTGAAGTGGGAGGCGCATGGACATGATGTGATCTGAGTGACCTGTTGGCAGGTTTTCGAGTTTGGAGGCAATGGAGTTCCTGACCATGAAGCCAACGCCAGAAAGGCGGCTCTCAGCCTTTGACTTACCCGACCAGTAGAGGGTATAGCCAGCACCGTGTTCTTGAAGACTACCTTCCTCAGGGAAACGGACCTCACTGAGAGCTGCTATGTCGATATTCAACCTGAGAAGTTCGTGGGCAACTAGAGCAGAGCGTCGTTCAGGGCGACCACTGTCTACTGTGTCAAGCATGGTTCTGATGTTCCAACACGCAAGCTTTAGTCTTTGCACACTTTGTGAGGCAGGTGCATGCCTTTTCTTTGTTGTTATTTTTTGACCGCAAGTAAGGATGCCCGTTGACCGTGGCTAGCCAACTGGGGTGGAGGAGACGAGCTTTGTTTAGGCCACCTTTTCTAGGCCCCTCTCCGTGTGGAGCAAGCAGTGCTGTCCCTAGATAAGGCTGCTTGGTCGTTCAGGGTGCTGCCGAAAAATGCTTTCGTCTCCGGGTTAGCATCAGGCGACCAATACCCTGAACCGCCTACATGCAGGATCGGGACTGCGGCTTCCAGTGGCACCTTCCACCTGCCGTTTCGCCCCTTGCCCATTGCTGCAGGACTTGATGCGTTGTGGGTTGTGTATGTGGATATGCCCTTCAGGCCTGTGCAGAGGAATTTTTTAGGTGAAGCGCAGTGTGCGCGGTACTGGCTCCACCCTTTCACCTGGGGGTCATCTGCCATGGCCCAGTAAGCCGGGACGCCGGCAGCGAGTCCTCCAGGTGGTAGGTGTTACATTAACGAGCTCTATCTGCCCGGGTTTGATGTTAGAGTTTTCCTTCTCTTAGGCTGCCCATCCGGTTATACCGCCCGACAATTCTGTCGCACCATGACGTAGCAAACTCTGTGAAAAACGGGGGAGGGGGGACCAGCGAGAAGGTGTTGCTACGGATGCAGTAATGCAGGAGAGGCCATTGCAGTGACCATCTGCCAGGCATAGCCAGACAGTGACCACGCGGCGTTCACTACACCGGGAGAGGAGAGGCTATGTATTGCGCATACACTTTCCCTGGGAGGGTAGGATACCCAGAGGGAGCCCACCCACCCCCGCCCCCCCATCTCACAGCACTATATAAAAAAATGATATATAAAAAATGATATATAAAAAAATGATATAAAAAAATGATATATAAAAAAACACTATATAAAGAAATCTACAAGCTAACAGCTAAACAAATGAGTATACTTGAAACTGTTGCTAATTCTTACATTGCAATGTCAATATGTATTTATTTTATCTTGTAACTTAATATGTAAAGCAATACTTTGTGTGTACTGTGTTGCATTATTGACATGGTCCTTGATCTTAGTAGTGAAGAATCTGCTTACATAAAAATTAAACCAATCTAAAGCTGTGAACAACATCTGAGATAGGCCCGTCAAGCACCTACTTGAGCCCTAGTGCATAGCTAGCAGGGAGAAGACATGTTGTATGGGCCAGGGAAAATATAATGCATTCACACTCAGAGATATTAAAAAATACATTTATCTCACTAGACAGGAATTTGAGGAAGAGCCAAGATGATTTTATTACTCTTGGCTCTTGATATAGTCTATTACTGACTGTGTTCAGATGGCAAGTTAGCTGAACATCAGACTTCAAGAAAGAGTAGTACTATACATCATACTATTGCTATGCTGTTCAAATAACAATCTGAATACATGTTGTGCCATACATAATTCTGCGGGGATTTTTTTTTTTAATTCAAGGCTCACCATGTGAGCCATTTTATTTCCTTAAGCTATCAAAAATGTTTTTTTCCCCACATGGATTGCACAGTGCTTAGTTTCAAATGGTTTTCACAACTACTGCAATCATTATCATCTAGAGAAGAGATTCATAGAAGAAGAGGAGATTAGATTTATACCCCTTCCTTCACTACCTGAAGGAGTCTCAGAGCAGTTTACAATTTCCTTTCCCTTCCCTTCTCCACAACAGACACCCTGTGGGGTAGGTGGAGCTGAGAGAGCTCTTCCAGAACTGCTCGAGAACAGTTTTGAGAGAACTTGTGACTGACCCAAGATCACAACAGCAGATGTATGTGAAGGAGTGGGGAATCAAACCTGGTTCTTCCAGATTAGAGTCTGTGCACTTAACCAATACACCAAGCTGGCTCTGTGGATCTGCTATGGATCAATTCTGCATAGCAATCCTAAAAAGAAAACAGACTAAATCTTCTACAGATTTAGTCAAGTGCTCCTTGCCCACTCCTGTGGGGGTCTAACCAGATGTCTAGATATATAGTTATGAGCAGGAGTCATTTCGTAGGAAAAGAGGTGCTGGAGCTCATTAGCACAACTCATTTGCATATGCCACATGCCCCTGACATCAACAGAAGGTATGCTATATTATATCAGCTCAGCATTAAAATGCTTCTTGAATTATAATGTTCATCATAAAACCTTACTCTCATCATAATTCTTAAATTACTTTCTCCTATGTGGCCACAGTGGCATGAGGAAGATTTCCATCTGTCTGCTTTATATGTTTTGGTTATTTTCCCTTTTATATGTGGGGGGAAATATTAAAAAGTTTGGCAGATCTTAGAGTTCAGCAAAATTCTCACAGGGGATTTGAACAATGGGGTCCAGAAGCAAGTATTTTGGGAGGTGGGGTAAAAGAGAAAGAGCACAATAAAATTTAGAGGTTCCAGAGCTCCACTCCTGTGAGCTCCTACCCAAAATGAGGCCTGGTTATGAGTAACCTGTATGTTTGCTTGTCAGGTCCTCCCAGGAAACCAGTGGGAGACTTACCTTTCTGGAGACATTGCCAGTGATTGTGCTGATGTTGCCAGCAATGTTGCTGGTGATGTGCTGATGTCACTCCCTGTGTGCCCAGAGGTGATATCAGTGCATTGTTGAGGGACACTGGGGATGCACTGACATTTAGGAAAAATTTTATGGTTTAGTTTTGTCCAAATGCCAGTATGTCTCCAGCATCCCCTAGCAATGTGCTGATGTCACTTCTGAGTGCATGGATAGTGACATCAGCATATCAGGACACAGCTGACATTCCCACCCCACCTCAGTTTCCAAATGTTCTTCTCCATGCTAGCTAGCTGAGTGATGGTGCGAAGTGCCTTGCTGGTGGCAGAGGATCCACTACCACTAAGATGGGCTTGGCAAGCCTACCTGTAAGTGCTCCATATATCTGGTTAGACCCTTATTCTCTATGTTATTCTTCTAAGAAAGCAGTTCTCCAATACACTATTGCCCCAATCCTTTGGTGACTTAATCACCAGTTGTCAGGCCCAGGCAGATAGCAGCATCCCTTCGCTGACCTCTTGCCACTTACTCACACTCCCAGAACACCAGAGACCAAGATGCATCAGCTGATGTTTGTGATGTTCCGAATTGGCCCTGTAGAGTCAGAGAGAAATAGGGAAAGATTCTGAGGGGGCTTCTGAGGGGAAGTGTATTGACACTTGCTGCAGTGTTCCCAATAGGTGGCACCATTATAGATACCTACCAGTTGTCTCTTCTTCTATACTGTTCTGTGAGGAAGAGGAAAACAAGGGATGGTGTACTGAAGTTCAGAGGAGTGGGTCAGAGAAGACTGGCTATGGTGTGAAAAGCCACCTTCTTGGAAGGGGAACACAATGAAGATGAGCTAATATGAAGATGGGTTAATATGAAGATGGGGGAAACAATGAAGAACAATGAACAATGAAGGCCACAGTATTACCAGATTTTATTCCAGTCTCCAAATATCAAGAAAGCATAAGATCTACAATGTGAAGACACCGGGAAGAAGAACTGGTAGGGAAAGGTGAGGAAGGATTGTAATCTGATGGCGCCAAGGCAACATTTAGAGAGGGAGAGCAGGATGATCTTTTCTCAAGTCACTGGTGTTCCTTCCTGAGAGGGAAAAAGCATAACCTCCCAGTAGCTCTTGTACCTTTGGTCAGTTTTCTCTTTGTTTCTGCAAAAAAAAAAAAAATAGAGAGAGAGAGAGAGGTCTGCACTGGTGCCTCAAGTTGTGCCCAGAAACCAAGTAAAGTCAGTAAACATTTTTTTGGCCCTGGAAAAATATGATCATAGTGACAAAATGACTACTGTTTCCTGGACCAGATGTAATTTCTGAGCAGCCCTGCATAATATGCCTTATTGTAAAGGTTAAATAAAGTGTGATTACTAGTACAATCCTAGACAGACGTAGTAGGTGTGTTAGTCTGTAGCAGTAGAACAGCATTTGAGTCCAGTTGCCCTTTTGTCAGACAAAGTAAGGTTCAGCTATAAGGTTTGACTCACAAATGTATACCCTGGGAAATGTTGTTGATCTTCAGAGTACTGCTAAACTCAAATTTTATCCTAAGCCAAGTTCCTTCTTAGCTGATTGATTTCAATGAACTTAGAGCAATGTGGCTGTTTAGGATTTTGCTGTAAGTGGTTTATAAAATGGGAGTGACGTGTTTCTGATATTCGTACTTTTCTCATAAATCCTTTCACACAAATTACTTCTCCTTCTTATATAGCAGTTTACAATTGTTCTTACAAAACTATTTTAAAAATATTTGTGAATGTACCCTGCCCTCTTGTGGTATGATATTTGGAAAATATTGTTATGTGCTCATCCTAAAACAAATAGCATTTGGGAATGGATACTCTCGTGTATCTCTCGTGCAAGAGACAGCCAGCTGATACATGGAACCCCCATGCCCTTTTTCTAATGAAACATATCCTCACAATTTTGGGAATCAATTATTTGTTTCTATCATTGGCTATAGCAAAAATAAATAAAAATAAAGACAATGAGTAGCAAATATAATAGCAAATAATAGTAGCAAAATCATTCTTGGAAATATCATTTTGTTTCTGTTTTCTGCTATTGATTAGATTTCTGCAAATTATTACCACAATCACTTTGGTTCCTGGAAAAGAATACTGGCCTCTACTATCCTACCATTCCTCCCAGCAAAGTTTGAAGCCTTCCTTCAACTTAAACTGCTGTTTGATGGCCCTGACCAGACTGAAAGGTGGAATATAAATCTTCTCTATTCCATATAAAATAAAGCTATATAAATAAAATAACGTACCTTTCCCCATATATTCCCAACAGGTTCACAACATTATTTGTCTGTCCCTGGCCCAAAAGATATCAAGGCTGGCCTTGACTAGAGCCAGGGCCTTATCAACCCTGGCTCTGAAGCTGAGGAATGAACTGCCAGAGGAGATTAGGGCCCTGAAGGATTTGCTACAGTTCTGCAGGGCCTGTAAAACTGAGCTTTCCCAGATGGCTTTTGCATAATATCTCAAAGCCACCAGCAAGAGTGATTTAGCTCCCTACTGATGTTACTGTAAATATATTGATATGTTGCATGGCCACTACTGCCACCTATAGCCTGTAGAGCTTTGATGCCTATTTTATGGTATATTTCAGGGGGGGGGCAACGGTAGCTCTCCAGATGTTTTTTGCTTACAATTCCCATCAACCCCAGCCATTGGCCATGCTGGCTGGGGCTGCTGGGAGTTGTAGGCAAAAAACATCTGGAGAGCTACCATTGGCCACCCCCGGTATATTTCATTATTTTAATTGTGTTTAATTGTATTCATTGTATATAATCTTAATGTATTATGTTGGAAGCTGCCCCAAGCCATTTGTGGAAGAGGAGGGGCATAAATCAATGGAAATAAATAAATAAATAAATAAATAAATAAATAAATAAATAAATAAATAAATAAATAAATAAATAAATATGTCTTTAAAGTGTTAATTGGAAAAGCATGTTGCATGTAATGGTTAATTGCACAGACTCTAATCTGGGAGAACTCGGTTAGATTTCCCACTCCTCCGCATGCAGGTGCTGGGTGACCTTGGGTCAGCCACAGTTCTCAGCAGAGCTGTTCTCTCAAGAGCAGTTCTCTGAGAACAGCCCCACCTACCTCACAGGTTGTCTGTTGTGGGGAGAGGAAGGGAGATTGAGAGCTGTTCTTGAGGCTCTGAGTGAAGGATATGGTATAAATCCAATCTCTGCTGCTGCTGCTTCTTCCTAGTGAAGAGATCTGTAGGAAGGCAGTTTCCTTCTCCTGTAAGTCATTTCAGCAGTGACTACAAGGACGGAGAATCTCTTCCACAAGAGCAGTGCTATCAGGTAAGAGGCAATGACATGATAATCAGAGTCCTCATGCAGAATATTAATTTGACAGTGATCAGACAAGTAACATCAGCATTCTTTCCTCTACACATGCCCTTTCATCTTTCTTTGTACTTTCAGCCACACACCAAACCTATCACTGCTGTCTTCAATAGCCTCAAGAAGTGATAGCATCATTCTAGAGCCAGTTTGATGTAGTGGTTAAGTGTGCAGACTCTTATCTGGGAGAACTGGGTTTCATTCCCCACTCCTCCACTTGCAGCTGCTGGAGAAGTGTGTATCAGCATAGGTAACAAATGAAGTATTGACAGGAATTTTTTTTAAGTCTATCCTTGATTTTATCCCAAATTTAGATGTTTATAGTTTTCATTGGCATTTTCTTTTTATTATATAATTGTATTGCCTCCTACTACCTCAGTTCCTATGTACAAATGCCTAATAGAGTATCAGCTGCTGGAATGGCCTTGGGTCAGCCATAGCTCTCAGAGGAGTTGTCCTTGAAAGGGCAGTTTCTGTGAGAGCTCTCTCAGCCCCACCTACCTCACAGGGTGTTTGTTGTGGGGGGGAGGGGGAGGTAAAGGAGATTGTGACCACTCTGAAACTCTGAGATTTAGAGTATAGGGTGGGATATAAATCAAATATCTTCTTCATAGTCTTCTTCCTTCTTACTCAGAAAACTGCATCCCTGAACTTACTAGGTCCCTCCCGATCATGGTGAGCACTGCAGAGCATTCATTTTATGTGGAAAGGCTACAGCACAACAATAAGCACTGTAGGCATTGTTTTATCTGTGATGATTACAGAAATCTCTATAATTAACCAAATGATGAAACACTGTTTGTATATACTAATTAGTAACTGCAGCAATCTCTTGTTAACCATTTAGAAACAATTGCTTGGCATCCCAGTTGCTTCTGTTCAGAGAAAGCAGAAAACCAATTATTTGGCCTTTGATTGTTTATGATCTGTTTTAGTTATTTATTTACTAAATTATACCTCACCTTTCCCTATAACTGAAACTCAAAGTGACTTACACCATTCTCCTTTCCTCTGTTTTATTTTCACAACAAGCCTTCAGGGCAGATTAGACTAGGAGTACATGACTGTCCCAAGGTCACCTAGCAAGCTTCCATGGCAAGGATTTGAACCTGGGTCTCTGAGATCCCAGTCTAATACTTTAACCACTACACCACAATATATTCCCTCCCATCCCTTTATAAATTAATAACATTTCCAAACCTCTCATGATTCAAAGGATACTAGAAAGAGACTATGATCTCTTTCTAAAAGCAGTTCCTTTTAGAAGAGAGCCAGTTTGATAAAGTAATTAAGTGCGTGGACTCTTATCTGGGAGAACCAGGTTTGAGTCCCTACTCCTCCACATACACCTGACCTTGGGTCAGCTACAAGTTCTCTCAAAGCTGTTCTACTCAAGACAGTTCTGGGAGAGCTCTCTCAGCCCCACCTACCTCACAGGAGGAGAGGAAGGGAAAGGAGATTGTAAGCCTCTCCGAGACTCCTTTGGGTAGTGAAGGGCAGGGTGTAAATCCAATCTCTTCTTCTTCTTCTTTTTCTTTTTCTTGTTCTCCACTGTTCCAGCATCAGTTCTCAGGATGCCTGTGGAATCAAGGCCAAAAAGACCACAAGAAGAGCCCTGGTGAATAGACCACAAAGGTCCATCCAAGTATTCAGTTAGATTTTCTGGGACATCTTCAAGGAAAGAATAAAGGCAGAAGTAAAACTTGTTTGTTCCATTTAACCATCAAGTTTAATAGCCACTGATAGCCCTATTTTGTATTAATATTCTAGTCCTGCTTTGAAGCCGTATAAGCTAGTGGTTGCCATCACAAATTCTGTAAGCTGTTCTGTAATGTTATTTTCCATGAAGGTATGATGCACTGATTTTACCGGATGACTTAAAGTTCTACTATCAATATTGAAAGTCAGTGCTGGGCAGTGGTTAGAGTATAGACTAGTCCAGAGACATCTGAGTTCAAATCCCCTCTCTGCTCCTTGGATGACCTCTTTTCTTTCAACCTAACTACTTCACATTGTACAATACAATAGAGGAGAAAGAACCATGTAAACCACTGTGTTCTCCTCCGAAGAAGAGAAGGATAAAAATGTGATCAATAGTAAAGGAGGAGAAAAGTTCCCTCTGCACACTAGGTTTCCCATCAACAGAATTAGTAGTTCAGTTATAAAGTGTGGAAACCATTTAAGGGTTTCTGCTTGCCAACGAAATGGGGGCAAGGACTTGGGTCTCACATTTTAAGTGGTGGCAACAGGAACATCATGTGCAAGATGGTGCAATAAAAGAATGTGGTACTCCCTGTGAAGTTTTGCATGGACTGAGGTGTGTGGA
Source organism: Heteronotia binoei (assembly GCF_032191835.1). Taxonomy (NCBI): domain Eukaryota; kingdom Metazoa; phylum Chordata; class Lepidosauria; order Squamata; family Gekkonidae; genus Heteronotia; species Heteronotia binoei. The sequence goes on along the minus strand of NC_083228.1, from coordinate 53,041,751 downwards.
AGGGGGGAAACCCCTACTTTTCATGTCATATACTACCCTGAGAATGACCTGGATTTATCACTGAGTCTACAGTGCCAAATCAAGCTCCCCATGTCTTGTGACACAAAGGTTTGCAAACACGTCTGTTGCATCCCAACTTTCTGTGTTTAAGAATGCATTCAAAATATCTTTGATAACACCCAAATGTAATGCGTGGTGGTCTTCATTTTACAGTTTTAAAAAGCAACCCTAATTTTAAAACCCACGTCACATCCACGGCATATTCTATTTAAAGGGATGAAGTGTGATTAGAGAGCAGATGTTCCCATGGTTCTGAGAAGAGTGCAGACGCACAGGAAGAACTTGGCTTGACTTGGATGGTAAATGTGTTCTGAATGGTGGAGCTTTGTGATGCCTACAGTAGCATGTGCTTTGCATTTACCATGGCAACAGCTACTTTGGTAACAAGAAGAAAGCTGAGAGCCACTGGAGTATTTATTGTGCATAGACTTTCATCAACTGCTACATGCCTGCAATGGATAACCAAAGGGTAACCATACCATAGGCAGAACAGAAGGAGCCTTAGGAAACAACAAAATATGCTTATGAAACATGCTATCTGCTTAGTCTGCCATGTATAGACATGTCAGGAGGGCTATCATAAAGGGATCCAGCCTTCTAACCAGAGAGATGGAACTTGAAAACCAAATTGAATTGGAAATGCATTTTAAATTAAAGAAATTGCATTTATTATTTAGCCACAGTCAATGAATTCCTTTTCAAAGCTGTTCTGCTGAGGCATCCCATTCAAACATAAGTGAGTTCACTCTGCTCTTGTTTAATTAGGTTCATTTTCCATCCCTTGCTTGCACATCTAGCCAGTAACTACCACTGTTATGTGCAAAGATTACTCAATAATTACATTGCATCCACAACTGTTATGCTTCAGTGTTAAGATATCTAGAAATAAATATTAACATAAAGCAAATATTTAACCTTTTTCATCCAAAGTGTTTTCAAGATAGCTAAATCAAGCTACATAGTACTATTATTTATTTATTTTATTTATATCCCGCCCTGGCAGGCTCAGGGCGGCTAACAATATGAGGGTCAGCAATAGCATGCCCAACCATTCAACAGTAAATATAAACAATATTAAATATAAAAACGTTAAAACATTAAAACATTTAAAACATCTGGTGCTAATTCGATGTATCCAAACAACAAGATATTAGTGGTGGTAATCAGACTGGTCAATTTTTAAACTTCTGGAGGTTGTAGATGTCATTATTTATTTATTTATTTAGGATTTATATCCCGCCCTTCCCACAAGTGGCTCAGTTATGAAAAAGTGTGGTGGAAGAGTGCCATTTTGCAGGCCCTGTGGAACTGCGTGAGCTCTCACAGGGCCCTCACCTCCTCCGGCAACTCATTCCACCAGCTAGAAGCAGCGATGGAAAAGGCCCTGGCTCTTGTTGATGCAAGTCTAGCTTCTTTGATGCTGGGGACCATCCACCGGTTTTGGGTTCCGGACCAAAGTGCTCGCTGGGGCATATATGGGAAAAGGCGGTCCCTAAGGTATGCAGGACCCTGGCCATATAGGGCTTTAAAGGTGATAACCAGCTCCTTGAAGTGAATCTGGTACACTATCGGTAGCCAGTGCAGTGCTTTCAGCACAGGCCGAATGTGCTCCCGTAAAGGAATGCCCATTAACAACCTGGCTGCAGCATTCTGCACTAGCTGGAGTTGCCGGATTTGGTACAAGGGCAGCCCCATGTAGAGGGAATTGCAGTAATCTAATCTCGAGGTGACCGTAGCATGGATCACAGTAGCTAAGTTGTCACGATCAAGAAAGGGAACCAACTGCATTACCATCCGCAGATGGTAAAAAGCTGACCTGGCAGTGGCAGCTACTTGGGCCTCCATCATTAAGGAGGCATCCAAGAGCACTCCTAAGCTTTTAACCTTGGGCGCCAGCATAAACTGCACCCCATCAAAGGTTGGTAAACGGACCTCTGGTCTCAGATCGTGGCGACATAGGTACAGGACCTCTTTGTCAGATTTAATTTCAGTCCACTCAGCCTGAGCCACCTCGCCACAGCTTGTAATGCTGTGGACAGATTTTCTAGGGTGGAATTGGACTGGCCACCCATCAACAGGTAGAGCTGGGTGTCAGTAGCGTACTGGTGACAACGTAGCCCATGCCTCTGGGCAACCTGGGCGAGGGGAGACATGTAGATGTTAAATAACATCGGAGAAAGAACCGCTCCCTGAGGCACTCTACAAATAAGTGGGTGTCGCCAGGATAGTTCTTCCCCTAGTGCCACCCTCTGTCCCTGACCCTGGAGAAAGGAGGAAAGACACTGCAAGGCTAACCCCTGGATTCCAGCGCCGGCGAGGTGACAGGTCAGTAACTGATGATCAACCGTGTCGAACACTGCCGATAGGTCTAATAACATCAGCACTGCCAAGCCACCTCTATCGAGCATGATCCCTCCCTTCTAGGTAGAGTCTGCAAATGTGCTCTTGCATGTTGGAATGCAGGGGTGGCCAACAGTTGACATCGGTGGATCTGTAGGATTATAAATTAACAGACAATCCTCCAGGGGGTTCTTTTAAAAAAGGGCTGCCAGTGCCTATTGTTGCAGAAGGCAGGAAGGAAAGTAGGGATGTTGAGAACTTCACAGTGAACTTGTTTGGCGGGTAAATATTTTGTTTCCAACAGCCATAATCACTCATAAGGCAAGCCTTGGATCTCCTCATCTCACAGCCTTCTCACTTGAACAGCATGCCAAGACAGTTTTGCAGCAGCACAGTAGCCTGTGGCTGCTTCTGCATCTGCACAGTAGGTGCAGTTGATTTTCCCCAGACACGGCTGGCTGGCTGGCTCAGGCAATTAATACTGGGGAGAGGGGACTATATATCCTGTGGGCTTTGCGAAAACATGTCTGTAAGAACTGCAGCAGATCCAGACAAATCAGTAGCAGTAATGCTGATCAGACATAGATGAACACCAAGCAGTAAGACTTTTTTTTTTTAAGAAAAGTTACAGTGTTTATTTATTATGGCTGACTTTTTGTATATTCCTCATTTAAAAACTGGCAGTGGAACATAGCAAATCAGTATTTATGGATAGGAGATTAAGGTCCACTATGCATACATGTACAAAAACTGACCTGAGAAATACGCTTAAGCTGTTCACAAGCAACCTCCACGGCCCCCTCCAATCAGTTTCTGCTTTTGATGGGTGGTAGGTAAAATAAAGTTACAACAGTCTCAAGTTTAGAGAATGGGAGATATCAGATGAGCCAGTTGCTGCAGCAGCCTCTCAGATTTAAAAAAACCAATCCAGTTTAAGGCAGGCCATGGCAATCAAATGGTGCCCAGCCAGCAACCAAGACAGGCATGGGCCACACACATGTAGGGCGAAATGTTCATACCAGTCCTGTGCCTTCATGGCGTGCCCAGGCCAATCACAAGGCTAGAAATGCACCATGGAGGCACAGCAAGGACTTTGCCACTGGGAAGTTCTCAGTGGCTATTTAATGAATATGCGAGTCATACTACTATGAGGTAAGGATGAGCAGGCCATGGGGAACAGATGTGCATGTGTGATTGCACACATTAAATCTGGGTTGGGGTGGCTAAGCCAAAAAGCCCATCTGATTGTAACCAGCATCAGAAAACCCTTTCAAGAGGTTAAATAAATCATATGAGGTGGACAGAAAATTAAATATGCATGGAATTAAGATGCAACACATAGCAACATTGCATTGGAAAGCATACACTCCACTTTTAAAGCATGATCCCTTCCTTCTAGGTAGAGTCTGCAAATGTGCTCTTGCATGTTGTCATGCAGGGGTGGCCAATGGTAGCTCTCCAGATGTTTTTTGCCTACAACTCCCATCAGCCCCAGCCAAATGGACCATGTTTGTTACTTCAAGGGGTCTAAAACTTGTGGCAGTCTATGCTAATCTCTTTCCCTCTCTGCCAAAGTTTTGGATGTACCCCATAACTAAGAGTTTCAGGTGGGTAGCTGTGTTGGTTTGAAGCAATAGAACAAAGTTGGATTCCAGTGGCACCTTAAAGAACAACAAAGTTTAATTTTAGGTATGACCTTTAGGTGTTATTTGGACTTCTACAAGTAGCAGCCACAGCAGGACCCAATTTAGAATAGGACTAAGTAGTTCAGAGGTGGAACCAGCTGCCTAGGAAGGTGGTGAGCTATCCTTCATTGGCAGTCTTCAAAACATGGCTGGATGATTATTTGTCAGAGATGCTTTAGGCTGATCCTGCATGGACCAAGGGGTTGGACTAGATGGTCTGTATGGCCCCTTCCAACTATATGATTCTATGACTATAGCGTCAGTGGCCAAACTGTGACTTGGGAACCACATGTAGCTCTTTCACACATATTTGTGGCTCTTGAAGCCGCTGCCACCCTGTTGACTGGCTTGGAGAAGGCATTTCTCTCTTAAACCCTTCTCCAAGCCACTCCAGCTCCTCCCTTCTCTCCTCTTTCTTTTTCCCTGCCTCTTTCATTCTTTCTTTCCACCTCTTCCTCTCTCATTTGTTTTCAATTGAGAGAGTCAGAGAATGCTTGCCAAAATATATCACTTTAAAAAAAAATTCAGGAAACAAATGGTTCTAGTAGTTCAGTTTATTACCATCAAAGATCAGTTAAAAATTGAAATAAATAAGGCATTGTGCCAGCAACTCAAGGCTGCTCTTATTCTTTACTGATGCATTCTCTGTGTGTGTGGGGGTGTGGTCAGTGTCTCAGGAGCTGGCAGGCCAGAGTGAGTCTGGGCCACGCTCATGTCTTGTGGCTCCCAATCATCTGATGTTTATTCTATGTGGATCTTATAAGTTAGTTTGTCCACCCGTGGACTATAGCTTGAAGTGGGGGCTGGGAGTTAAGCCTTCCCCCTCCATTTCCACTGTTTAAATTGCCGCCAAAGGTGATATTTGTCCTATAGATAAAACATTGTACATTTTCCTGATAGAAGTTACTAGCACATGGTGGGGGCCGGGTTTACACCGAGCAAAGCAAAGCAGAGAGGAAATTAAAATCTCCCCTTTCTCAATTCAGATCACACATGTCTTCTGCAGCTGCTATTTATAGATATCTTAAAACAGTGGTTCCCAACCGCTTTAAAAAAAAAACATGAGGGGTAGGGTGGGGGCGGCAGGCTGGGTGGGGGGTGCTGGGATTTTTGCCACTCCTCATGACAAATCCCAGGTGCCAGAATGCCAGGGCACCTAGACATTTCATTGTGGTCCTCAGTTTTTTCATCATTTATTGTCAGTTCCTCTTCCCCAGTAGAAGTACAAAGCTTATTTAGGTGGTGAATAGAGGTTAGCTTTCTGTTGTGAACACAATTAGTTACCCCATAATTTATACACTGCAGCACTTTTTAATATAAATTTGAAAACGAATAAATTTTGCAGATTTTAGGATTCGGTTTTACAGTAGAGATGATAAAAAGTATGGTCATAAAAATATAAAACCCTGAATCCCAAAAAATAATTATGGCTCCTAAACTTTCAGAGTGGCTCCTAAAGCCGAAGAAAGTTGTCAAATCTTGCTCTAAGAAGTTTCTAGTAAGTGCTTAAAACTTTGGTTTTAGAAGATTTCATCTTAGTTGGTGACCTGATTCAAGAAAAAGTAGGCAATGGTGCCCTCAAGTGGCTTGCAGAGGAGTTGAGTAAACTATCTGATAAAGTTTTAAGAATCAGTCTTACTCATTGGGTAGGAATTTTCAGATTTGCCACAAAGCTGATAGACAGGTAACATTATATTAATGGCAGTATAACTTTTCTAGCATATTTACAAGCAATTCTAGTTTTTTTAAAAAAAAAAAATACAGAAACCTGATACTCCTGCCCTGTTGATATCCAGGTAGAACTACTGGGATGTGTTATACATGGAACGATCTTGTGAAGAGGACATAAATGCTACAACTGGTTAAAAATTCACCTGCCAAATAGATGGTAGGGGAACATATTACTTCTGTTCAGTTGTTGTTGTTTTTTTATCAGGAATACACAGGAACGCAGTTCCGGCTGACTTGGCATCAGGGGTGTGTGGCCTAACATGCAAATGAGCTCCTGCTGGGCCTTTTCTACAAAAAATCCCTGTGGAAAACAATGGTGACATCAGGGGGTGTGGCCCAATATGCAAACGAGTTCCTTCTGGGCTTTTCCTACCGATAAAGCCCTGCTTCTGTTTAATTCAAATTGATTGTCAGTTAATTTCTGGAGCCAATTCACAGTACCAGTCAGAACTCTTGAAGTCCTAAGTAGCCTGGGACCTCAATATCTCCAGGACTGCCGGCTCCCATATATACACCTTAATTTTTTTTATTACACTTCTGAATAACTGGTTGGGGTTAGGCCCATTTTTAAATGTGTTTATATTTGCTACTGATTTTAATTGGTGAATTCATCATTTTCTGATAGGAGTTTCAATCTGAAGTTGGTGACACCAAGTTCAGATTGAAACTACTATCAGAAAATGATGAAGTGAGTTATACCATTTTAAAATGTTGGCCTTGTGCTGTTTTATTGTCGCTTGCTGTATTTTTAAAGTGGTATATGTCACACTGGTATAACTACTGTATAGATTTATTTATTTAAAAATTTATATCTCACATTTCCTCATGGAGCATGTTGGCTTACAAGTCATAGTTAAAATTTAACAATTTAAAACCACAGAAAAAAACACAAAGATATTGATGGTGTTCCCCTTACCTCCTATGGGAGTCTGTTCCATAAAGTGGAATTTCCAATGGAAAAGGCAAAGGCTCTAGTTAATGCCAGCTGAGCCACCTTATGTTAGGGAACAGCCAGTAGGTGACAACCTGAAGACCATAGGGACATATGCAAGGAGATGATCATTTAGATTTGGCTTTGTCCTGGATTGTGAAGCTCATAAGCAGAACCTTGAATGAGATTCATAAATAAGTAACTGCCAGTGTAGTTGTGTTAAGATGGATGAAACATGTTCCCATTGGCTAGCTCCTGATGATAACTGGGTGGAAAGATGGGATAGAAATGCTTTGAAAAAGAAGTGAATGAATAGGTCACCTGTCTTGGATCTCTATTGGCCTGTTAAGCTGTGGGGTTCAGCAGGGAGGAGGAACAAAGGCTGTAATGCAAGAAAAGATGGGTTTTCCTATCATGTCTCCTGATACCTTAGCTGATTTTTATTCCTGAATAAAATGCACCAAATAGGAAACTTGTCTGCTTTAGGAAGGATATTCCAGACCCTTGGCCATATTTCTTGCCCTTTTTGGCACTTTTTCTAGTGTTATATTGTTTTGGCAATGGAGTGACCAAAACGGCACACGGCTCTATTGGACAATATCATTATTAGAGCCAATCAAAGAAAGTACTGAGCAAGCTTTAGAGTTCATCAGAATTCTTCACATTGATTATTAAAAAATCCCAAGCCCAACAACAATTTTAAAAATGGAATGAAGAATAGAAAATAGATGTACTGGGCATGATAAAAACTTGTCACAGAAAAGAATGGATGAGGTATTGTGCAAATTTATTTTGGTTAAACCCTGCAACATATCTCAGGTTGCAGCATGTCATGTGGGATGAAAGAGTAATGGCCTTTCTCCCTTTGCCAATATAAAAGCTAGCATTTTAAAAAAAAATTCTCTAGTACTAAAGAGACTTCATTTATCTGGAGCAAATCAGAACTTTAGTTAAAGGGGAGGGTCTGTGGTTCAGTGCTAAAGCATCTGCAGTAGCTGGTACCATCTCCTATTAAAAGGATCAAGAAGCAGGTGGTACAAAAGACCTTTGTCTGAGAATCTGCAAAGACATTGCCAGTTCAAACAGACAGTCTTGACCTTGATGGACTAATGGTCTGATTCAGTTTCAAGCAGTTTTGTGTATTCAGGTGCCTCAGTAATGCAGAAAGAAAAGATTGTTAGCAAATACAATACAGTATATTAGCAAATACAATAAATAAATTTTAGATAACTGCAAAGACAATAGTAGCCAATCAACGGGATGTGCTGTTTTCCTCTCAGTTTTCTCTCAGAGTTAAGTGGAAGAATGTAATCTACTTCCAGTTACTGTATTCCCCTTCTGAATCATTAAAATTACCATTATCCAAAGAGAAAAAAAAGTTTGGATTTATATAAAGCGATTATAGTTGAAGTTTTATTCCCAATCCCATTCCTAATAATTGTTAGTAAAATCATGGATGGATTTCTAACCTATGAAATGTATGCAACTTCAGATGTATCTTGAGGGATGATGCTGGTCAAATGTTCTCTGATCTGCTCCTTTCTTCAAGGTCCTGTGGGTTTGCTTTAGCTTGCATTCAAGTTCTGTAGCATTCTATTTTAATTCAGAATGAATTCTGGTAGTGGAACATGCACAATTTGCCACAGCCTTCAGTTCATTGACAGCCTTTCCCCCTCTGAATGTTATGAAAGTGGATATAAATGTTGAGAAAATGCTGCAAAACATTCTTTAGGTGATTGTAAGAATGATTTCATCAAGATTCTTTGTGGGGAGGGTGAGATGACTGATGCAAACACATGCTGTGTTGTGAACAGGTAAACTATCTCACAAAAAGAATCTTTTTAGAGCCATGCATACAATTGCATCAAATTGTGAAAAACAAATCATCCATATATCCTAGTGCATATGAACTCTGAGCTTTGTAGAAAAATAAGTTTTATGAAATCCTATTTACAATTCCAATAAGACTGCAGTGCTTTGATAAGTTTAATACATTTGCAGCACTTTATCAATATGCACCAAGATACAGTGGTAGGTGGGAGAGGCAAGGGGATGGGTGGAACAGGCATTTGCCTCATGCTTTGTACAAACTTCAGTGAAGCAACAGAGGATCCTTAATGTATTGATGCCATGTTGGAAGCAAGACTGCAGAATTCAGAACAACAAAATAAAAACGAATGAATGAAAAGAATTCAAATAATAGGCTATCACTTGTCAATGCAATTACTACCATCACTTTTTTTGAGGGGGGTTGGCGGGGGACTGGCTGAAGAAAGCTTGCTCAGGCTTCTACTGTTCAGATCCTAGTTTTCATCTGTTTCTTTTCATCTGTTTTTTTTTCCAGGCAACATTTGTTTATTATTTCTTAACATTAGGATTTACAGAAGTGGCTTTCCATTGCAGTGCCTTCTTATTGCATCCACAGAAAACAACAAATGCTCTTATATTTTCACAGAACAATCCAGCACCACAATATCCAGAGAAGTCCTTTGTTTTTCAAGTTCTGATCTTGCACACTGCAGGCTTCCATGCTTCATGTGGCTTTCAACTCAGCAGTCTATTAAACCCCTACCAAGATGACTTGAGGGTGAATCATTCCAAGCACCATGGTGTTGATACAGCAGAGACAAGAAGGCTGGAAGGGCGCAGCGATGCCATGAAAAATTAATGTCTCACAGGCAAGCAGAGAAGGGGCAATAGGACTTAGCCACTACTGAAATTAGCAGTCACCATCAGCCTGAGGAGGGGAAAGTTTGCCCCTAGAGCCATATTATCAGATGAAGGGGCTATTGAAATATAGTAGTAGCCCCTTCATCTACTCTTGTCTGTTTTGAAATATTGTCTCTTTTGTTACCATGTTAGAGAAGGGACACAATTAACCTGTTGCTAGCTGAACATTCCAATCTCCTGGGTGGATAAAAAAAACTACTGAATGCTTGATAGTAGACAATATTAATGGCTTGTTATAGAATGCAAGGGTGAGCCAAGGTAGATTACTTGTCAGTTTCTGGTGGGCTTTAGGGTACTTAACCTGCTGATTGATAGGATTCTTGCAACACACAGAAAGAGACAAAATAAGGCAAAAATTCCACTGGTTGAATTAGACTTAATCTGTAATTTCAACCTGTACTATTGAATGCTCATTTCTTTTCTCTTTGTGAAGAAATGAAATTTTTGCTTTGAGTTTTAAAATGTTTTCCTCTCTGGGCCAAGAAAAAGCAAGAAGGGGGAAGTCCATTAAACTGCTTTCCCAGGCACACCTCAGCCACTTTTTTAGAATGCTAATTGGATTAGCTAAAGATAAAGAGATGGTCAAGCTCCCCCCTTCCAAGCAAAGAACAGAGATTTGGAGGAAGGGGAGGGCAATCAGTTAAGTGGCTACTTCCCTAGTGATGCATAAGGTAGCAAGTTGTCCCCATGGTAACCAGACTCTGGATAGCAGGAGACAAAGAGGCAAGGCCTCAGAACTTGGAAGGGAAGCCGGGGGTTCTGACCCTTCCAGTGGGCAATTCCTAGTGTGCAAGTCAGGTGGTGTTGGCGGTCAAACAGAAACATAGAGGGGAAAAATCCCCTCCATGTGTTGGGAAAACACAGGAAAGCATGATGGAATAGGGCCCATAGGACAGAGCTGGACTTTTCTGCAACTACCACACTCCATCATTCGAGATTGCTCTACACCGACTGCAAACCCCTTTGTGAATGCGTATCTTCATGCTACTTTACTGTAGTTGTCTTTTTCTGCCTCCCGTGTCTACTCCACTTCATGTGACAGTTGTCTGTGGGGGAAAGATGGGTTTATAAAATGTTTTAAAGTGGCATGTATACTCAAGATACTGCTGATTTAAATGACACTGGGGCAAATAGAATCCAAGCAAGCCAATAAATGGTGAGCATTTACTAAGAGTGACTACTCAGCCAGCTGCCATTGTGAATGCTGCCACCTCCACATATTTTTTTAAAAAAACCTCAGATTACTGTATGTTTTCCATTTCAGACACTGAATCAATGTAATCATATAGAATGCTTGACTGAGGAATAATATGGGCATTGTGAGCAAGATAAGTTTGATTTTGAACATGCTGAGGGCAAAAAGCAAAGCAGCACAAATTAGACTGATCACTGAGATCCTTCTTCTGTTCCCATCAAGAGTGCCTACTCAGGATCACACCCTGGATCAGTTTTGTTTTGTTTTTAAGCTGAAGCAATCTCAAGCAGTGGTGAACTGGAATGGAAAAAATGACCTTAGAAATTTGCCCCCCCCCCCCAACACACACACACACAAAGGAGAGAGAGAGGGGGGCAACCTGCTTGCCCCATCCCATGGCCCTCCTCACTCAAAGGAGGGAGGAAGAGGTGGCTTGCCTGCTCAGCATTGCCCCACCCTCATGGTAATATGGGGGAAAGCCTGTTGTGGAACATTCTCCTTTCCCATCACATTCCATTTTTGAGGTCATTCAGACAAAAAAGGTAGTCAAATGTGAGGCTGTTCAATATGTGTTTCCTTTTAAGAAATCTTGCAAATCAGCTCTCCATCACCAACAGAATTAAATATATTTGTGTGCATACCGAAACCAATGCCACCACTGTGCACTTCGTGGACCTCTTGCAGTGGACTGTGGAAGGTCATGCAGCAGTAAATTTATTCAATGTTACCCTGGGAAACTGGGTTTTATAACAACTCTTCCCCCCACCCACACTGCTGATGTTCTGCTGTTTTTACCTTTGGGTAGAAATCTTTCTGGCTCTAATACTTCATGCATTTGGAAGGATTCTGGCTCAAAAAAGTTTATGTTACAACAAATTTGTTAGTCTTTAAGGCATCAGAAAACCCTTTGTCATTTTGGCTGCTGCAGACTCACAAGGCAACTGCCCCCGCCAATTTGTCTTCTTCTTCAACAAGATTTCACTCAAATGGATCAATGCAGTGGCTCTTCTCATATCGACACTATTTCCTTCTAAATAATAAATATGGGCTTATTTTTTGTTCACATACTTCGCACTTCTCTCAGCAGCCCCGTGGACTGGAAACATACTTTTAAAAGAATGGTGAAAACATAGGATTCAAAGAGTTGGGAAAGCCCAAGTGGGTACTCTGCTCTACTGCCCTGCCCTCCTTACATCAAAAGCAGTGGTACTTGAACCACAGTTTACAGAGAGCCCTGTTTGCAAGTGCTGTCAAGTTGCAACAGACTTATGGGTTTCTAGGCAAATGAAGAGCAGAGGTGGTTTGCCATTTCCATCCTCTGCAGAATCTTCCTTGGTGGTCTCCTACGCAGCTTAGCTCCTGAGATCTGATGAGATTGGGCTATACCATGCCACCTACCCTCCAGACACATTTATAATTACTGTCAACCAAAAGAACTACATTTACATCCATCCCTAGCATGTCGCTTGTCCTAGCATGCAGCATACAACTTACATGTTCCTTTGGCATTGGCTGTGTCAGTTAGAAACCATGTGCCAACCACACATCCTATCAGTTAAGGGCTATGTTTCCAAAATGCAGTGCAGGTGCCAGTTCAGGAAGGAGAGTTCAGAAGAACCACAAGTGTCATGTCAAAAAGCCACATGTGAGTATCACTGACCAAAAGTATCTCCAACAAGCAGAGTGTGTTCTGCTAAAAAGACTTGAAAATCTCTCTGGTTTAGCCTAAATCTACCTCTAGATAATTACATTTTTATGCTGTTTGGTAGATGGGGTGATTTTTTTGAAATCTTTTCTTTTTCCTTGTTGATGCATCAACAATGGTAACATATGGGGATATCTCTCTCTTTCTCTAGGCTGGAGCTGCATCATATGTGATCTTCTGGGCAATATGGGACATACCATATATATGCTACAAGTCATACACAGTCACTCAATTCCTGGCCCACACAGTGCACATGCCCAGGTATCAAGTGTAGCTAAGTACAGACCTTTTCAATCTTGAGTCATGGAATTTGGCTTCTGAACCCCTTGATGCTTCCTAGTCTCAACCCAATCCTTTTGGTTTTTAGGTATCCAACTTGAACTACAGTGCTCAGGACTGAACTCTAACTATACTTTTGAAGCTCCCATCCACCACACACACAGTGCTGTTTCTCAATCCCTAGAGTAAACGTTCAATATTTATCATCCCAAAAGGCAATTTCTTGCACAAATTTTCTGTCTCTTCAAACTCAGAACAGAATAAACCATTATTCAGTTTTCTATTAACTGACACATACTGGTGAGAGAATTATTCATATATAAAAACCTCCACCTCACTTTACAGGTCCAAGGTTGGTAGAAATTATTCTATAAAGGAGAAAAAAGTACTACTCATTCAATTTTACAAAACTATCGTCCAAGGAACATTCTCCATGATGCACACAAGGTGGCAGAGCAGCATAAGTTGCTCCTCTATCAAGTATTTTTAAAGGACTAGAGCAGGGGTGTCAAACTCATTTATTATGAGGGCCAGATCTGACATAAATGAGACCTTGTTGGGCCAGGCCAAGTTGGGTTGGGCCATATGTGTACCTATTTAAGATTAGGTAGCTGAGATATAAATTTTATAAAGAAAACTGATAAACACAAATATATATATATAAACTTAACACATGATTAAAACATTAGCACTCATTGGTCTTAAAGATGTTTTCTTTATATTTCTCCCACGGGAACCAGGGAATTGGGCAAGAGAAGCTCTGGCTCTTTCCTTCCTTCCCCAAGGGACTGGGGGTGGGGGGGAAGAGGAGCCTCAGTCAATATAAAAAAGAGAGGTGTGGCCCCATAGCTCTACTGTGCAATTGAGAGTGCCTGGCAAAGCAAGCTATTCCTCCCCTCTTCTTCCCCAAGAGAGGAGCCTCAGTCAATGAAGAAAAGAGAGGTTTTGCTCTGTAGCTCCTGTGCAATTGAGCAAGCCTTGCAAAGCAAGGTGTTATGCAGAAGGAAGCAAGATATAGGGAGAAGGAAGCAGATGACAGCCAATTGCTCAGGGGCCTGATAGGAGCCCTCTGGGGGCCTGATTCGGCCCCCAAACTGCATGTTTGACACCCCTGGACTAGAGAAAAGCCCTTCCTCTAAATGAAAGAATGTCACAATGAATCTAACACACATTTCCGATCCAATCTACATGAGATAGCCAATGTGAATTGCTTTCCAGCAAACAGTTTTAACAGGAGTGCCTCTGGCTTAGTTTGAAAACTTGACTAATTCTTGGCAGGATCACAAATCCAAAGCTGAAACAACTTCTTTGTTTATGTTGAGGTTATTAAATTTAATAACGATAGGCCTGAACACTGGGGTCAACAAGCAACAATGTCTTTTTCTCTACCTAAATATAAAAGGTTGTTTGTCTTGGTGGAAAACTCTTATTTTGTATGTTTGTATTAAGTTTCATCTCCCAAATATCTAAAAGTCATGAGCTTAAAGCAGAGAACTTTTCAGAAAACACATTCCTCATTCACTTCTGAAGGCACCAAACAGAGGTTAAAGGATGTTTTAAAACCCACCCTTTCCTTAGCAACACTGGGTTTTCTTGATTGCTGTAACTGAACAAAGATCAGTGGAACTAAAAGATAAGGCATAATTATTTTGTATTTTGAAGCTTGAGATGTACTCTGGCAACAACTCAAACTCCTGATGCAAAGAGTGTTTGTATTTTAAACCAAAGTGACCTTCCAAGAAAGTCACACGCAGTTTGGATGATAATGCATTAAAAGTATCTTGCATTTACTTTACTAGGTTCTGTCCAAACCAGATTACAACTGTTCATAGATTACTTCTGTCTCATTACTCTTGAGAGCATTAGGATGAAAGAACAAAAAAATATGGGAACAAGATGATCTTTGACAACAAAACTAGTACTCAGACGTCATCACAAGCAATGCAAGGATGCTTTTTCAAGATCTTGTTTAGGGCTGTCTCCTCTTCGAGAACAAAATCTTGTAAGGCTGGGGTACAGCTTTCTCATTGGTGAAATCTGTTACACAGGTATTCCAGAATTCAGGGACTTCTGACCCCTTGAATTCTGTAAATACTTGGCTAAGGAAATAAAAGTCCAGAAGTTCCAGCTGAGATGAAAAATTTCCAGCTGCAAAAGGAGGGCTACGTGCTGAGATGACAAATAATATTTGATAGATTCAAGAGGGCAGCCATGCACATGAAAGTTTACATTCTGAATAAAACATGGTTAGTCTTAAAGGTGAAACTTGACTCCTGCTTTGTTCAAATAATATTTGAATTAGGAATGTCAGCCTGCAGGTGGGACCTGGGGATCTCCTGGAATTACAGCTAATTTCCAGACTACTGAGATCTTGGAGAAAATGGATGTTTTGGAGAGTGGACTCTATGACCCCAGTGAGGTCCCTGTCCTTCCCACACTCCATCCCCAAACCTCCAGGAATTCCCCAACATAGATCTTGTGACCCTACACCCCTATCTCCTGCTGGTGACCAGGGAGGAACTGGCAACCCTAGTTTGAAGCAAGAGATAAACCATTTCTATCCAGAGTTCAAAAAACTGTTGGGACTCTCTCTACATGAACCATATGGAAATTTAGGGACCTATCTATTAATAGGTTGATCAGTTCAAGGAACTGCTGGCTAAGCAGCATGCATAAGATAAATAACAGGAGATGGGCTATCAAGTCACACTAGAGCAAGTTAGGATTGTGGGATCTTGCTTAAGCTGTGTTCACCTGTTCCTGTCAAGAAGATCTTGTCTCAAGTAGATGGCTTTTTTCCCCCACATTTCCACTTAAAGAAAACACCAAAGTACATAATGTGTAAAACTTCCAAGTAATATTGTCAACCAGTAAAACAGCAGCAAGCAGCAGCCTTTTGTCAAGTCAGCTGAAAAACTTGGCCTTTGTTGGGAAGTTCTCCTCAGGCGAAGCTCCACTTGTTCCTCGTTCCCACACAAAGGGCATTGTCACAAGGGAGTGGAGCAAATGACTTCTGACACTCTCAAAGGGGCACTCATAGCTATATTTCTCTAGAAAGAATTGAACTTCAGATGTCAACCATCAGGGAAAAGCAGACAAGTAATCAAGTACCATCCCTGGACACTTGTTTTTACCTTAATGCAGCAGGAGCAAAGCTAGACCTGTCTGTGTCTGCTTTCTCCTTACCATTCCATAAAAGATCATACCTAGCTCTGTTCTCTGCTACTGAAATTACAGTTGGTAATGTAGGAACTATCCATGTTCTATGAGAGCAACACAAATATTTATACACACTTTGCTAGAATGTTGTGCTTAATAAACAGTTTGGTTTGTAAGTCTAATTTATGTGTATGATTTGTCTGGGATCCTGAAAAAACCCTGGGGTACTGTGAACTTCTCTGCAAGGGAGTATGGCATAATGTGTAACTGAATTAGCCGAGTTTTTAAAAGCTGACACTGTGAAACAGCACATCAGAATTTTTGAGATTTGTCTCCTGATGGTGAAAAGCTGGTCCTCATTTTCATCCCTCTGAACACTAAGCTAATAATAGTAAAGAACGTTTAGAAGAACTTCCTGACATTAGATCATCCAAAAAGATCTCCTTTTCATTCTCATCCAGGGTCTAGTTTCCTACCCAGATAGCACAGCTCCTACTGGACTCCCACTCAGTAGACCAGGCCTCGGCCTCTTGCATTCTCTCTTCCTGTTCTCCTGGCAGAATGGAAGCAATCAATCAGTAGAAGATTCTAGATAGCTGGACTGTTTCTTCCCTCACAGGGAAAGGAAGATTTAGGCACAGGCACGCTTTAAGTGGATGCTGGATTCCAACGTTTAGAAAAAGCTTAAAACTACAGTCACTGAATTCCCCAGGTGAGCAGAAGTATTGCTAAGTCTTAAAAGATGTCTGCATGGTTAACTATCCAAGTCAAGGAAGTCATAAAAGACAAGGCGGCTTCTTTTTTAAAAAGTGGAAGGTCTGCTCTAATGAAGTGAATAGAATAGAGCACAGGGTCTGGCAAAAGAACTGTCAGTTAATTAGGCATGCAAAAAAAGAATCTGAGAAACAAATTACTAAAAGCATCAAGAGAAAGATTTCTTTAATATATACAGAGCAGGAAACCTTTGGGCCTTTGGATGACCAAGGAATAAAAAGATTGCTGAATGAAGAAGGAGAGACTGCAGAGAAGCTAAACAATGTCTTTGCATGTGTTTACCGTGGTAAGTTTGGGGCTTATGCCACAACCACTATTTTCAGGAAATGTGCCTGAAGAACTGGGTCCAAGTGAGGTGACAAGAGAAAAAATTCTAGACCCATGGGGGAAATTAAAAACCAATAAGTCTCCAGGTCTAGACGACATACTCTCAGTGTTCTTTAGGAACTCAAATGTGAAATCATTCATCTGCTAATTGTCACTAAAATCAGCCTCTACTGTAACATCCCTGATCTATGGTACAGCCTCATTTTGATTACTGTGCATAATTCTGGTTGGCATGTCTCAAAAAGGACATTGCAGACCTAGAAGAAGAACAGAAGAGGGCAACCAAGATGATTAAGGGGCTGGAACATCTTTTCTGCAAGGAATGGTGAAGACCTTGAGATCTTTCAGTTTAGAAAAGGTTTGTAAAATCACACACAGGGTAGAGGAAGTGGAAAGAAAGAACTAACTAGTCACACACTTGATTCAGTATCAGCACAAAGGCACCAAACTTTTCTAAAATGGGAATTAGAACTGAGCCCTGAATTTCTATTTATATATTTTTCTCGATTTGATTTTGGCTTCATGCAGGCGGGTTGCAACTAGTGTCCTTACATAGGAATCTGTTTCCCTAGCAATGGATACAGCTTGTTGAAAGTGGTGGAACTACTCCAAAAGTGATGAGAGCACCAGACTAGTCTGTTGCAATGGGGGAAAGTGTCCATCACCCGCTGACAATGATACCAAAAATAAAGTGGAGCTACAAATGCATGCCCAGTTTTGGCACAATTCCTGTGTTTCCATATAGCAAAGCACAATATTTAAGGCAAGCAATCACTACTTCTGCAGGAGCAGAAGACTGCCTCCTAACCTGGAGAAACAAGACACTACTTTGTGGAAATGTTATCACAAAGACTCAGTGCTTTCCTTGAGTAAATGCATTTTTGTGGTGTGATTTCACACATACAAACCCTTACCCTGTCTGTCTTGAACTGCACATCTGAACAAACATTTTCTAAGCACGAAAAAAGCATCATTGTTGTGTAACAGAGCCCCCCCCCCCAAAAGGCACCCATGCTAGACAAGGCTAGGATGCTACTAAATCCCTTTGCACTTGCAGAATGGAGATTTACACTGGCTAAGCTCAGTATTGTACAGGCATACTTTTATGCCAGAATGTCATCACCACTACTGCCTGGGGCAAAAATGGAAGAAGCCTGGTGTTTGGCAGGGAGGAGTGGTACTCGGTGTAACTGCGATCTCTCAGATGTCAGTCCTATCCTCAGTGCTGGAATACAGTTGCAGCAATAGGTAAAACACTCCAGCTGGATGGTCTGTGCTGGATAATTCTCCTCCCCATGGTGACATTAGAGGATATGATTCTAACCACCGCTTGAACCAGTCTCAGCAAACAGCATAAACCCCCATTAGGATTCACACAAGTTGTATGCATGTGTAGCTGGAGTTACATCACTCTATTCTGAAGACCTGAGCCTAGAGATAACAACTTTGGTGACATGGCACAAAATAGAAGCACTTCACTTTAAAAAACAACAACCAGAGATGGCAACAACTATAAGATAGCTTACTGGCAAACATTTTTGGTTTCAGAACACATAATGGCACCCCAACACAGGACTGTAGGCGCAAACATATACATCCCAATGTCATCAATCCAACTCAACTTGCAAGGACTAGGCTCTTATGAAGAGGTTACACTCAAGGCTCCGACCAGGCACTGGTGAAGAGTATGGGAAGAACAGCCTCCTTCCTTGGTTAACATGAGGCACTCTGCGCCACTGACACTGAAAACTCGAGTCCCAAAAAACATGGAGCACAACAAACAACAGTGTATGAGGACAATGAATGAATCAATACTGTTTTAATGATTCCATTGATGCTTCTAACAAGATGTCCAAATATAGGTATCAGGAGGTATCTCAAAGGAAGTGTACCTGTGATTTAGCACCCTGTAAGGTTTCTCCCTAGTGCCCCAGCAGGCCTCTTTCACCCCCTCTTCAGCAAGGCTGGAGCAGAAGGTCATTCTCTCCCCCCACCTCCAACCACTGTGAGGTGGGATTTGATGTTTCCTTTCAGTTAGCCCTTGCCGCCCCCACTCGTTTCTGTCTCTGTCACTTTCCCTGTTCCCAGTCATTGCCCAGAGGTACAATGCTCCAGGGGTTGTTTTGTCTACAGACATAATGTAGGAATCCAGGCGTGTCTTTAACAAAATCAAACTTTATTTCTACAATACACAACTCTAGAATAAATACAGTTACAGGAGTAGAATGCAGACTGGAAAAAAAAAACAGAAACATGGGAAAGGTAACTAAACTAGTGAAGGCTTAACAGATAGATGTGTGCATAGCATAGATGCTGATCCTTTGGCACAGTTTCCCACAGTCACACACACACAAAGGGTAGTTCCTTTTTAGGTCTCTCCTCATGTCAAACAAGGCATTAGCCAATCTGGACCTCAAGTTCCAGAGCCCAGAAGCCTGCCAGGTTCAGCTTGCCCAATACAGAGATGCTAGCATATCATAGAAATTGCATGTTTTCTTTTCTGGTGGCAAAGTCAGCTCATTCAATTGGATGAACTCTTTCCTAGTCCTGCTGACTTTGTTTGGGCCAGTCAGTCTCCATACCTGTCAAACATTTGCCCTTCTGCCTCTCATTCATCTCATACCCGTTCTCTGTTTTATTCATTACCCAAACTCCAATGAGATATTACAGGGACTATTTTAACCATTGTTACCCATTTAGCATCCTTATTTTTCTCTTGTATCTCCACAGGCATTCACCACATACAGGCAGACAAAGATATTTCCCACCCCTGGTGCCATTCGGTTAATAAGAGGCCTACAGTGACCAGTGATCCATAGTGACCATTGCAGTTATTTGTGCTTTGGAGATCATTTCTGTCCTATTACTGGATGAGATGCTGTAGGTTCATCTTGTCTGGTTTCTTGTACTGTACACGTTCAAGGTGATACAAAGGGGTTTATGTGATGGATTCTGGATTTCTGTCATTACCACATGATGGTTGCTGCTTTCCACACATGGCCCATAAGATGGTGTCAACAGGAGAGATGCTGAAGGGTGGGTGGCAACAGAGTTCTGGTGTTGCTATGTTAGCTCTATTTTTCTGCTACTATTACTATCTTGATTCTGCTAAAATACAGGCTAATTAAACTCATTTACACTCTGCCATACTGACTGCAATCTTAACTGGACTACAGAATGTTTTGACAGACAGGAGGCTGCTCAGCCCCTGCAAGGTAAAACAGCAACACAGCCTATGGGAATGCAGCATCCCCTCCTTTCAGAGGGCAAATGAAGACTGAAAAGGAGAATCGTCTAAGCAATGGAGCAATTTCATCAGTAGCTCTGCCTGGTGGTGTGGCAGAACAGTTTAACTCTACCTCTGGGAAAGGACAGAGTTGTGAGGCTTGCCTCTGGTGATGAACAGACCTGCTAACTACAAGCTTTATAAAAACAATTCACATGTTGTTTTAATAAACCTCCTGCATCAGTGGTCTCTGTACTCCTTCATGCTTGGTACAAAACTTATCTCACAGCAGCAACCCAAAGCCTTTACACTTGCTATCCAAAACCAACTTGTAATGGGTAAAGGTTTATATCACAGATCAAGCAAGTTTCCTATGTTCATCAAAGAGGCAGGACTAGTCCCCTCTGTTTCAAGAAATGGCTTGCCTCAGATACCCCTTTCAGTTCTTTTTGAATGTTCAGATAGATTGCCCATTGTAGTAATAAACCAATCAGGACTGTGCAGCTATTTTTACATGGAATATTATATACTCCCAGTGTCTTCTGTAGCCTTTTAATTCTGTGAGAGAGATGGATAAAATTAAAGCTTTTCCTTCTTCATTTATGTTATAGTACATTTACCTTGATCTGATCGCTTCCTTGTGTTAGCTTGATAGCCTTGCACTACCTCCCAGCCCTCTCTTCCATTTAATATTTAAGTAAGTCTTTCTTGGGAAATTTTTTCTCATACCAGGGGCCTACTGAAACACAATAACCCATTAAACAACTCATCTGGTTTTGCTTTTACTGTACTGAGTTACATAGTCGAGGCAGACTTAATAGGCTTATTAAGGAGGAAGGAATTCTGTACCAAATGGGGTTGAAATAAAAAACCCAGACTTCTGAATTTAAATCAATTAATTTTTAATGATTAAAAAGCTATTTTGAATAGTTTCAAAAGAATGCAATCCATATTTTAAAAATGAGAATGAATGTGCATTTTTAGGTGGCTAGTGCTGACTGCTCCATTGAAGTTGCTTAAAAGATTATACTTTGTAATCATAACCAGAGAATGTAAGACTGCTTCATACCATTTGTACACTGCTGTGTTGTGGAGAGAGAAAAAGTTTCATAACTCTGGAGCTTTGTGTTCTTGTTTCTTCATAGGATTACTGTGGGGAAGAAGGCATTGGGCTTTCTTGACCATAGAGTGGGTAAAATATAATTACTTGCACCAGAAAATCTGCACCAGAAAACAGTTCCCACCCCCCTTTCTAAGTACTGTACTTGTGCGGTGGCACTGAACAGATCAAGGCCTTTTCCATAAAAAAGCTTCATCACAAAGAACTTGAGCTAGTTTTGCATTGAATGGCCGATAAAAATCTTCTAGGATTTCCTTTGTAAGAGGTAACATAGGGCCTAAATTGCGATCCTCAGGTCTTCTTGTGTTTGACGCAGGACTCTTGGTAATTAGAGCTTCTTGTTTTTCACTTAGGGCACCTGTAGTAAACAACCCAAAAATACAAATGTATAATTTTCTTTACGCATTTTCGGAAACATTTCCAAGTTAAAGAACACTAAATGTCCAAGACAACTTGTGTTTTACACTAGGTGCTGAGCAGTGTGTGTTTTCTTATTTCTCTATAATGTCTGAAGCTGAACCCACATCTTTGTTTGGGCTAATTCAAAGACTTCTTATCTGTTTCACTGCAAAGGCAAGGCACACAGGGAGGAACACAGGGAGAGTGGACTTTCTGTTACAAGTTGTAGTGTCTGAAGACAACTTAGGAGAGTGCATGCATCAAGAAAATTTCATGCAACTGTTCTGCTCAAGGTTATCTCTCACACTATTTAAATTGCTTCCAGATATTTAAAATTAATTGCATTTAAACACACATGAAGACAAGCAGCTTTTTATGTATCTATTAGTAATCTGAATGGCTAAGCAGCATCAATCTTCAGAACTTGACTGTTCTCGGAAAACAAACAGCAGCATAGTCTAATGCTGAAATAGATTCTTAATGTAATTTCTTTGTATTTGCATTTTTTGGGGCAGGGTTAGAATAGAATCACCAGATTTCACTTAACATGCCCAGAGAACAGATGCAAAACATGCAAACTGATACCAATCTATTTTTGGTGGGAAACATCAAGAACATTATACTTTTTTGGGTGACCTTCCTCAAGACTGAAACATTCACCTTTATTACAGCAACTTATTTTGTTCTGTGCTTGTAGCCAATTCACAGAAAGCCACTCTCTGTACTGATATAACTAAATTGCTTTCATGTAGCAAATTTGATGTACAGTGAAACTAGTGATGATCCCATGTAATGTAGTTAAATGGACACCTCTGAATTGTCATTCCTTACATGTACATTTTTATTACACATGCTTCCAAGTAATATTTTACTTTTATTTAAAACATTCATTAGCTGTCTTCCTGCCTTGCAGAACTCAAGGCAACTGTCAAGATAAATAAAAATTATAAAAAGCACAATAAAAATGTCTGCAGGAAACTCAGATGTGAAGTATCCCTATGCTACTGTGAACAGGTAAATTAAAATAAAATCCACAAATATCCATTTGATTAGAGGAGGATAAAAGTCTAAATTTAAATAGGTTACAGTGCAGTCCTAGGCTAAGTTACAAAATTCAAAATCAGTGGGCTTAGAAGAGAAGCTATCTTCTCCTTAGGATGGCACTGTAAAAATTCTTAAATCCAATGCATAAGGTACAAATCATGCCGAGTTAAGCAAAAGATCAGCAAATAATGCAGCTAGTCAACAGACAAGATATCCCAGTAAACTAGTCCACATCCTATCTACAAGGCTTCTGTAAAACCCTGACAGGGCCCACTAATTCATATATATCTCTGAAGTTGACCAGTACAAAGGAACTAAAAAGAACAAACTAATGCTAAGAGCTGGAGCAATGTGACTTCCACTTCTCCCCAAAGCACTTGGGGGACTCCTCCTTTGCCCCCCAAGGTCGGACTAAAGAGTCAAACACAATGCATTGGAATAAAATTGGGCCACTTTATTAACTAACAGCATAAACAGCAAGGGCACCCCACCAGCGGCCTGGCCAGGGCTAGGGGTCACCGCGACCGCTCCCCTGCCATTAACGGGCGAGAGACCCAGCCCCCCAGCCAGAGCTGAGCGACTCAGCTCCCTCCAGACAGGCCCAGCAGGGAGGCACGCACCAGAGGGCCTCAAACCCAGATGCACATCTCGACAGAAAGGCACCCTCTAGCCAAGCCTCCTGGAAAGTCTGCAATCTCCAAACCCAGGTCTCCAAACCCCAGGTTGATCATGCCAGACCCCAAATTCCCCAAAAGGGGGATGCTTCACAGTCCTCCCCTAGCCGCATAGTGTCCTAAACCCCCAAAACCTGCCATTACTAAGGCCAAGTCTCTACTTAGGGCTTAGCGCCCACCGGGAGACCCAAAGCCACCTGCAACCCTTGCTGCAAATCTCTCAGGAAAAGCATATTACCCTTTTCCGAGAGATGGACCCCATCCCCCCTGTAGAGGTCAGGACATTTCGCCAAAATGTCCGGATGGGGCAAAAAGAGGCCCAGCCCCTCCTCCAGCACCTTTTTAATCTCCTTGTTAGCCTTATACCTGGCCCTTTCTATAGCTACAGGGTCCAAAGCGCAATGCCACACCAGGCGGGGCAGCATGGCTGACCACACTATGATGGTCCCCGGCCATTGCTCCCGAATGCGCTGGAAATCATCACAGGCTTGCCAAACCAAGGCCTTGCCCTTCAATAACCCCAGATCATTACCTCCCAGGTGAACTACTAAGATCTGAGGAGGAGGACCCACTTTATCATTAAACAATAAAGGCAGCAGGCCCGGCCACTGAAGGCCACGGCGCCCCTGCCATTCAATAACAGCATGCTGGCTGAGTCCCAGCTGAGAGCCAGCCGCAGTTCTCCGTGCCTGAAGAGCGGCCCAAAACACATGGCTGTGGCCACAGATAAGAACTCGGCTCTGGCTCCTCTGGCCAGGAACAACAGCATCTAAAGAGAAAAAACAGTTAAAAACAAACAGAACCAATAACCTTCCAACCCCCAAGTCACTTACGGCCTGAAAAAAGGTCGCACATATGCCTTATAGGCCGATGAACGCCACCGACCCAACCTCTGAATAGAGGTGGAAGGATACCCCATGGCGGCCGCCGTAGAACCCTCCCCGATCCTGAAGGAGTGGGTCCCAAACCGCACTCCTGACAACCCCAACTCACCCAAAGCCTGGGATGTCACAGCCCAAAACTGGTGTCTCGTTAATGGGTTACCATCCAAACATAGAAACAAAAACCCATCCTTGGGCCCCCTGACTGCTGAATAAGCAGCCAACGCGGTAACCGGACATAGCTCAAGCTCCAAACAACTACCAAGCTCGAGCGCAGTACCATGCTGCAACTGAACCGTCTTGGAACGACGGACAGTAATGATTGCCTTACCCGCAGACAGCTGCAAATCCTCCAACTGCAGAGCCCTACCAGAGGCGTCATTTCTAGACTGAGCAACCAGCTCACTCACCCTAAGAGCCCCGAAAAAGGCCAACAAGGATGCAGCGTGAAACAAACATACTTCGAAAGACGAAGCACACACCATGTCCCAAACCCTCTTCAAACCACGCAGAATTGACAGAGACACAGGATTCCGCGTATCAACCCTGGGACCGGCATCTCTAGACCACCCCTCCAACATCTTTAGCAGACAAAAGTCCTCTGTATCCTCCCTATAACCCAGCGCCTTGCTGGCAAAAGCCAGAGCAGACAAGCGCCCCCTAATGGATCGCACTGCCAACCCCTTACCTCTCAGTGACACACAGTAATGGAGCAATTCCTCCACAGGAAGGGGCCAAACCCTGCGATACCCTACCTCAGCCCTAAAGTCTTCAAACTGCCGCACAGCCCGTTCATAAGACTTCCAAGTGCTAGGTGCAATGGCTAGACCTATCACTCTGCAGGCCTCGGCTCTCCAATCAGCCATAGCTCCAGTAAACTAGTCCACATCCTATCTACAAGGCTTCTGTAAAACCCTAACAGAGTCCACTAATTCATATATATCTCTGAAGTTGACCAGTACAAAGGAACTAAAAAGAATAAACTAATGCTCAGAGCTGGAGCAATGTGACTTCCACTTCTCCCCAAAGCACTTGGGGGACTTCTCCTTTGTTGCTGTCTGCCTCCATGAAGATAAGCTAAGAACTGAAACTGCCAACATCTCTAGAGAAAAGCTTTAGAAAATATATAACAATGTCATGCAACTGGCAGTAATGTGCTTATTAATGCTTATTTAAATGATCAGAAAAAGTGCCCACCTAGATCCAAAAACCGGAACACCATGTGCATAGTATACTTAACGTTGGATGCATGATCTTCCAAACGGAGAACAAGCATTTGGTCTTTATTAAACACTGTGAGCCAGTCCATGAGAAAAACAACATATAGACCAACTTGAAGTCGTACCTAGAAGAATGAAAACAAAATTAAATCAAGTTTTGGAAAATAAATGAATTCCAGATCTTATAATCTCAGTGGTTCTCAAACTATTGGGTAAAATCCAAAAGGGGGTCATATTTATCTCACAGGTAGCTCATGAGAACAGTATGGAAGAAGAACAGGGTAAGCCTGGGAGAAGAGACTCTTCCACAGCAACTGAGGATTTCCCTCTGCATAATATGAGGATTGACCATGAAATCTGCTTGTTATACCTAACACAAGATGCCAATTGTGAATTTCCCATGAGAAGTATATTCAGAAGCACTGCAGGAGCTCAATTCTGATTTGGCCTGTAGGGGGCAACAGGGGATCCTGCCTTTCTTCTATGCTGTTTTTCCAACCCAATATGTGGCCGGGGGGCATTATTTTCCACTGGAGTTACAAGCATTCAGCAACACCCCCTGGGCCATTTCCGACTGGGAAAAATGGCATGGGGGAAGGCAAAGAGCCCCTCCTCTTTCTCACTCTGCAGTCTCAATCCAAACTAAATCCATTTAGTGCTTCTGAATTGTGGTCCCATGGAGAACTTGCAGGTGTTGTATGGCTGCAAGGCCTTGTGGCAATCATGCGGTAGACAGTGAAGTGTAATTTGGTGCTTAGTATGCTCACAGACAGAACCTTAGCTAAAAGGGCAGTATGAACTTTTTAATTTCAGCGACCATAGCAACAATACTGGCTTTTATGTGAATTAGTTCCATGACCTTTTGTCCATAGCCCTGTTGGTGCTGAGATGGCAAGCCCACATCTAGGCTGCACCGCTTCATTCAGACTGATACGCCTTTATACAAGCTAACAAAAACAAAGAACCCTGTACACTGCAAGTATATTTATGGGACAAGACTTAGCCTTCTGCCTCACATGCTAGTTTTATACATGTAGGGATTTCTGAATAGCATTTAATCATGTGATCCTCCCACCCCACCCAAAAAAAAAATGTAGTCTGGAAATGCAGCCCGGGAAAACCTCCGTGATCAGGTTCATGCTTGATTTTACAAACTTCTCCACACATTGGATAAAACTGGCTACATATTCCATTGCCTATGCATTAGACTAAATCTGAACCAAAGCATACTCACAGGCATAGCATTATTAAGGGTGTTGTTGTACACACAAGCTCTCAGGGAATAATCCACCAGGCAATTTTCAAACAGCTGTAGTGACTCAGTCACTTTTTCATGGAAGTCCTCTACGGATTTGTTAGCACTTGCAAAGTAGAGATAATCTGAATACAGTCTGTAAAACGAACAGTACAGTACCAAGTGAAATATAATTTCAGTCAAACCATGTGTCATCATGAAAAAAAAATATTTATTTTATCATATTTCTTTCCTGCCTTCTCTGCAAGCAGGCTCAGGGCGGGTTACAATCAAATAAAACAATTAAAAACATCATAACATAGTTAAAACCAACAAACACCACATAATAGAGTCCATAAGATGGGAGTTACAGTTCAACAGGAACTCCTACACAGATCCCAAGATGGACCAGCATATCAGGGGAGGGTACATAACCACCATCAGTAGCACAGTTTTAGTGCATGCTCAAAGATGTAAGTGGGGCAAAGTGAACCAGAGCAGAGCAGGGGAGGCTGATGCAAATTGGATACCCGCTGCCTCAACCAAAGATAATAACCTGATTATACTTTTCTGGGGAAGAAACACGATGTACAGAAGAGGCCTATTTACAGAAACAAACAAGCCCTACTGTCATCAATTTCTGATTTGTTTTCCTCTAGCAAAACCTCTGGTAAAAGAGATTATCTGGAGACTATCAGACAAGCAGAGAATGAAACGTAGCTCAGACTGGCAGGACTAAGTGCAGAAATATTAGGAGCAACCATCAATCTGGTCGAAGTTAGCTTTCTAGCAAAGAATCCACAGCATACTTTCACTAGAGCAGGGGTGGCCAACGGTAGCTCTCCAGATGTTTTTTGCCTACAACTCCCATCAGCCCTAGCCATTGGTCATGCTTGCTGGGGCTGATGGGAGTTGTAGGCAAAAAACATCTGGAGAACTACCGTTGGCCACCCCTGCACTAGAGGAATCTACTTTCAAAATCTTCTTTCCCCTTTCTCATTGCTAACAGAGTTTCTCTGAATAGACTAACTTCGTCCCTGAAACTGCTATAGGATTCAAGTGTGATGTTACTGCTTGCGGATGTCATATCTGAGCCTCTGGCTATTATTTTTGAGAATTCTTTGAGAACAGGAGAGGTGTCGGAAGATTGGAGGTGGGCGAATGTTGTCCCCATCTTCAAGAAGGGAAAAAAGACCATCCAGGTAACTACCGACCTGTCAGTTTGATGTCTATACCCGGAAAAGTTTTAGAACAAATCGTCAAACAGTCGGTCCTGGAACATTTAGAAAGAATGGATGTGATTACTAAGAGCCAGAATGGGTTTCTCAAGAACAAGTCATGTCAGACTAACCTGATCTCTTTTTTTGAGAAAATGACTACCTTGCTGGATCAGGGGAATGCTCTAGACATTGTTTATCTTGATTTCAGTAAGGCTTTTGATAAGGTTCCATATACTATCCTTGTTGACAAGTTGGTAAAATGTGGTTTGAATCCTGTTAACGTTAGGTGGATCTGTAACTGGTTGACAGATAGCACCCAAAGAGTGCTTGTGAATGGTTCCTCATCCTCTTGGAGAGGAGTGACAAGTGGAGGGACTCAAGGATTTGTCCTGGGACCTGTTTTATTCAACATCTTTATCAATGATTTGGATGAAGGAATAGAGGGAATGCTTATTAAATTTGTAGATGATACTAAATTGGGAGGGGTTACAAACACAGAAGAAGACAGAACAGGATACAGGATGACCTTGACAGGCTGGAAAACTGGGCTAAAATCAATAAAATGAATTTTAACAGGGATAAATGTAAAGTTCTGCATTTAGGTAGGAAAAATCCAATGCATGGTTATAGGATGGGGGAGACTTGTCTTAGCAGTAGTATGTGCGAAAAAGATCTGGGGTCTTACTGGATCATACACTGAACATGAGTCAACAGTGTGATGCGGTGGCTAAAAAGGCAAATGCAATTTTGGGCTGTATCGTATAGTGTCCAGATCACGGGATGTGATATTGCTTTACTCTGCTCTGGTAAGACCTCACCTGGAGTATTGTGTTCAGTTTTGGGCACCACATTTTAAGAAGGATATAGACAAGCTGGAACAGGTCCACAAGCGGCCGACGAAGATGGTGAGGGGTCAGGGGACCAAGTCCTATGAGGAAAGGTGAAGGACCTGGGGATGTTTAGCTTGGAGAGGAGGCGGGTGAGAGGTGATATGATCACCATCTTCAAGTACTTGAAGGGCTGTCATATAGTGCAATTGTTTTCTGTGGCTCCAGAAGGTAGGACCAGAACCAATGGGTTGAAATTAAATCAAAAGAGTTTTCAGCTCAACATTAGGAAGAACTTCCTGAACATTAGAGGGATTCCTCAGTGGAACAGGATTCCTCTGGAGGTGGTGGGCTCTCCTTCCTTGGAGGTTTTTAAACAGGGGCTAGATGGCCATCTGACAGTAATGAAGATCCTGTGAATTTTGGGGTAGGTGTTTGTTAGTTTCTTGCATTGTGCAAGGGGTTGGACTAGATGACCCTAGAGGTCCCTTCCTACTCCATGATTCTACTGCACAGCTGTAATAACCATCACAAAATCCTCCTTTCTCCTGGTGTATCTTTACAACTTCTTGTACTGTTTAAATCAGGTGCAAAGACAACCATGCAGGAAAAATTAGTTCATGGGGGGAGGAACTCTTTTTCCTCACCTAACCAACTCCTGTTACATGGAACATGCATGTTGAATCAACCCAGAGCCACAATGTCAATATGAATACCCCAAACTGTGCTCTTGTGACCTTAAAATTAACCATCATAGTTCCCCCCCTTCCATTCAGCACCTAGTGCTGCATTTGTCTGTCATATTTCCATCTTGCTCTTCTTCCAAAGAGCTGAGGACAATATACATGGTCCTTCTTCCATATTAATCTCACAGCACTCCTGTGAGAAAGGCTAGGGTGAGACAGTGATTGTCCATGGTCACTCAGTAAGCTTCATAAATCAGTGAACGTTTAAACCTGTGACCCAGGGAAAGACAGATCTATAAAATGCAAGCTCATGCAACCTTGATTTACTTCAGAGCCATGTAGAGAAGGGACTTGGTTTTGCTTCTTTGTTATTTGACTTTAAAAGGAAAATGTGTATTTTTAAAGAACACATCTTTTTCTCCATTTAAAATGTTAATGGCAAAGTGGGGAGCCAATACTGATTATCAAAACTGAGAAGAGTTTGAAGGGTTAAACCTTTTTTCTTTCCAAACAGGTCAAATGCAAATTGAGGTTGCCTGAGTCTGCAATTTCATTTTACAGACATATAGAGGATGCATGATGTCTGTCATGTCTTTTTGAGTCCGTGACCTGACATTACATTACACTAGGTCTCAGTCAATCTACTGTCTTCTTCTGCAGACTCAGTCTCACTCAAACACGTCCTACTCAATGGAAACTACATCCATTAACTAGAACTACCTATGACTTCTTCATTACCAAATCTAAAAAATATCATCCTATCTTTCTGCTGCATTCGACATAATCAATCTCTCCTCTTTGATTTCCATTTCTCAATATTTCATCATTCTTTCTGCTATGAAACTGTACGGTCAAGGGCTATGTGCACAAAGACCTATTTTATTTTAAGAGGATGTGTGTGTTAATACACATGTCAGAAAATGGAGAGAAAGTGTGATGCAGAAGATATATATTTAATGTATTTGTAATGAATGGTTCTATTCAGCTCATATTCATGTATTCATTTTATGAACAGTTTTCTGAGTTCCTGAAATTATCCATTCTATTCCAACAAAACAGCTTTTGCAGTGGTTTAGAAGGAATTTCACCTGATAAAATACAAGCAGTTCTTTTTGATCCTTGATTTTTCACCAATCAATTCGAAGCCACTGTCCTATCTTGGTTCCTTTTGTTCTGTATCCTACTCTTTCTCTTTAGTCGTTAGTAACTCATCATTCTTTTTTTTTCTTGGTTCTTTTAATCAATCAATTAAAAGCGTTCTCCTCCACCTTACCCTGCAGACTCAAGGCAGCTAACAATTTTCTCCAGACCAGTTTGGCTAAGGAACCTGGAGGGTTGGATTTTGGTTGCTGTTGTTTGTTTTGCCATCTTCTGGGGATGGAGCAGGGGTCATTGGGGGTGTGAGGGAATAGTTGTGAATTTCCTGCATTGTTTAGGGGATTGGACTAGATGACCCTGGATGACCCTTCCAACTCTATGATTGTATGAAAACAACAAAGCTGTAAGGACACATGAACATTGTAAGCATCTAGCGACAAAGTTAAAACTTATATTCAATAAATACACAGAGTTAAAACCAATGAACACAGCTTAAATGCAGCCAAACCGCGGGGGGGGGGGGGTCCTTTACCCTCAAATCAAATGCCCTCAAAAATAGACCTACCATAGAGAAAGGCTGTATCCTCACTGTTGCCAAAAGACAATCCTAGGTAAGGGTACCCCAGGAGAAGGCTGTCTTGAGAAATGTAACTGGAGCATGGGAAATGAAGACGCACTCCAATCACTACACCACACACAGACTCCACTGAGAAATGGTACAACCAATTAGACCTCAGTTGAAGGAACAGCTCTTTGGAGTGTCGCTCCGGGAGCTCTACAACAGGGGTGTTAACCGGCCCGCCCAAGGCTCTACTCAGGCCTGTGATTAGAATGCCCCCGTGATCTCCTCACTAAACATCTACTGCTTGCTGATTATAATGCTGTCAGAGTTGCAGTGTTATTGGCGGCTCTTTCCAGCCTTAGATCAGCTGCTTCCCCTCTGCTCTGTCCTTCCACCTGAACTGGAGGCTGCCTTTGTTTACAAAAGTTTGATTGTTGGCTCCATGTGACCCTGCTGAGCTTTTCCCATTGGCTATGCTTCCTTTCTGCTCTGTTATTCCAGTTGGGCTGCCTCCTCCACTTGCTGGGCTTTTCCTCCTGGCTGGGATCTGTTGCAATAATCAATGCCGGATTGAAACTGTGTTGTTTGTTGACAAATGCTTGAAAAAAGGTTTCCTGTGATCAGAGGTGACCCTCCTGAGCTATCCCTGTGAGTCTGATCAGCTGCAATTTTCTGTGGTGAGTTATTTGTTGTTAAGCATTTATGTTGGAGTCTGGAGAGGGGGGACCTCAGTGGGATACAAGCTTCTGCCCTGATGTTTAGCTTAGATTTCAGTGTAGGGTTGCCAGCTCCAGGTTGGGAAACATCTGAAGCTGGAGTCTGGAGGGGACGGGGGGTTCAGGGGATACAAGCAGCTGAATTTATGCTTAGCTCTGAGTTGGGAAATACTTGGAGGTTTTTGGGGTGGAGTCTGAGTGGTGGGCACCTTTAAGACCAACAGACAGAAATAACAATTTTACATATAGAAGGTGGGCAATAAATTAGCATATGTAAGATTGTTATTTCTGTTTCTATTCCATTCTGTCTGAGGAAGTATGTGTGCACATGGACGCTCACACCCTAAATAAAACTTTATTGGTTTTAAAGATGCCACTGGACCCAAAACTTTGTTTTAAGACCAAAAGTTCATGCACTTTTATCCACCGTAATGCTAACTCTTTATCTGGAGGGATATACGAAGCACAAGAACAAATTAAAGGGAAAGAAAAAGTGTCTTGCTTTCAGTCTTGACAATGAGTGCTTCTCTTTCCACATGCCACATTTTCATGGGAGCATAGATGTAAGTTGGAGATATGAGACATGTGCTTCTTACTTTCCACAGTAGCTCTCTAAGGTGTGGCAGAAGAGGAAGGATGCAGCATACAAATAGAATGATCTGGCTGTAAGGTCTAATGTGGGCATACAAAGAAATGTGCCACTCCCAGCTTATATTTCACTGACAATAAACAGGAACTGAATATTTGGCAGTGTTTAGTATTTTACTGCCTTAGGCAGTTGCCTGTTTCTCTGTGCATAAAATACCTGGCTGTGAAAGCGGAAGACATGAGAAAACCAGGAAGGCTAGAGCCAGCCATTTAATTAAATCCAGCACTTTGTAATATATGCTCCACACATGCAACTCACAAATTCTTGAAAAGCATCAAGGAAGATGAAGTGAGCTAGAGAAGTGCATCTTCACAGTTGCACGGAGTGGGTAGAAGGAGGCTCGGAAACTGAGCAAGTATGTTTACTTTATTTGCATGCTCATCCATTGTCAATATAATTTAACTGTACTTTCTAAATTATAGGAAGCTTAAGGCTTCCCCCTTGCAAAGAAGCTTTTTAAAAATTAAATAACTATCAAAATATATTCTACAAAACATAAATGCAAATATAAATCCAGTGCATAAGAGCCCATTCTGATCTGGTTCATGCAATCAGTGTTTGCAGGCCATAAGATGTTTGGTACTTGACAGGTTAATACCACTATTTTGAAATGTAGCTAGAAAGTCAGATAGAATAATGGAGAACTAATGTAAGGCAAAGCCCATAAACAGTTCCAATCAGGAACATCAAGATTTGCTGTGTTTTGAGAGCCAGTTTGGTGTAGTGGTTAAGTATGCAGACTCTTATCTGGGAGAACCGGGTTTGATTCCCCACTCCTCCACTTGCACCTGCTGGAATGGCTTTGGGTCAGTCATAGCTCTGGCAGAGGTTGTCCTTGATAGGGCAGCTGCTGTGAGAGCTCTCTCAGCCCCACCTACCTCACAGGGTGTCTGTTGTGGGGGAGGAAGATAAAGGAGGTTGTGAGCCGCTCTGAGACTCTGAAGTTCAGAGTGGAGGGCGGGATATAAATCCAATATCATCATCATCTTCACTTTCTTCTTCCCTATGTTTTTAAACATCCAGTTTTAAGTACAATTTCATTAACCTTTGTTAACCCTGCATGCAGTCATAACATGAACACTGCTTATCAGATACCCATGCTATGGGCATGTCCAGAGCTTCCACATATGCTAGACTTTTTGCACTGCATTCATGACTATATGGCAAAAGCAGATCCTTCAAATTTGGGGGGAAATGATATCCTATGTGGATGACCTCCAACGGCAACTGGATCGGGGCGGCGTTGCGGTACTGATGTTGTTAGACCTGTCGGCTGCATTTGATACAGTCGACCATCGGTTACTGACGCGCCGCCTCGCCGACATTGGGGTTGAGGGGTCGGCCTTGCAGTGGCTTTCCTCCTTTCTCCTAGGTCGGGGACAGAGGGTGGCTATCGGGAGCGAGCGGTCCCGGAGGCGCACACTGGATTGTGGGGTGCCTCAGGGAGCAGTTCTCTCCCCGATGTTGTTTAACATCTATATGCGCCCCCTTGCCCAGATTGCCCGGCGGTTTGGGCTGGGTTGCCATCAATATGCAGATGACACCCAGCTCTATCTACTAATGGATGGCTGGCCCGACTCCGCCCCAGGGAACCTCGACCGGGCATTACAGGCTGTTGCGACATGGCTCAGGCTGAGTGGGCTGAAGTTGAATCCAGCGAAGACAGAGGTCCTATGCGTGGGTCGCGGCGCTCTGGGAAGGGAAATAGCTCTCCCGACCTTTGATGGTGCGCCATTGAAAGCAGCGCGCCAGGTAAAGAGTCTGGGTGTTTTACTGGAGCCTTCACTATCGATGGAGGCCCAGATAGCAGCCACTGCCAAGTCAGCATTCTTCCATCTGAAGCGGGCAAGGCAGCTGGCCCCTTTCCTTGAGCGCCGGGACCTCGCAACAGTGATCCACGCAACGGTCACCTCAAGACTAGACTACTGTAATGCCCTCTACTTGGGGCTACCTCTGTGCCGGACCCGGAGATTGCAGCTAGTGCAGAACGCGGCGGCCAGGCTGTTGTTGGGACTCCCAAAACGGGAACATATACAGCCGGGGCTACGTGAACTGCACTGGCTGCCGATTATATACCGGGTCCAGTACAAAGTGTTGGTCGTTACCTTTAAAGCCTTATATGGCCGAGGACCTGTCTACCTGAGGGACCGTCTTTCCCCATACGAACCCCAGAGAGCACTGAGGTCAACCGGGAAAAACCTAATGACTGCCCCTGGGCCGAAGGAAATTAAATATCAGAGTACCAGAGCACGGGCCTTTTCGATCGCGGCCCCTACCCTGTGGAACCGACTCCCAGAGGAGGTGCGGGCCCTGCGGAACCTTGAACAGTTCCGCAGGGCCTGCAAGACCACCCTTTTTAAATTAGCATACTCGGACTGCTAGGAAAAACGGTAACCAAGGGTCCGCCAATGCGGTCTAAAGATCTATACCGCATCACAACTGTATTACTGGATTGGTTTTAAGTTAATATTTTAATGTTTTATTGCTCTATATTGTAATTTTAAGGTTTTACTTGTTATTGTATGATTGTAGAATGTTGTTAGCCGCCCTGAGCCTGCCGTGGTGGGGGAGGGCGGGATATAAATGAAATAAATAAATAATAAATAAATAAACTATGTAACAGGCACCAGGGCAACAGCTAGGGAGCATTAAATTGACATTACAGAGTATTTCCAGATCATTTACAGAAGAAAACCACTTCAGCTCTTTTGCATACAATTACCATCTGTTAACATTTGGAGACCACAAAATATATTTATCAAGTCAGCAGTGCATTGCCTGACACACAGGGTAGCAAGAGGAGACATGGACAGATTGGGAGCTCAGTTGTTGACAGCTCTAATTCACACAGTCCACATGAGAACAAAATTCTAAAAAGAAAAATATTTATATCAAGGTGGCATGTTTGTTCTGTGTCCCCAACAAGATAAAGGATAGTTTTTTTAAAAATAAAATGGCTTATTAAACAGGTCTTTACATGGAGGGGGAAATGCAAGAATCTGACAAGGAAATCATTAAAATTCTACAATACAATACGTAATGGTCACTTCCAGATGGCATCTGGATCAAGGCGGGTCAGCGCTGCTGATACTTCTTGATCTGTTAGCAGCATTTGACACGGTCCATTACGACCTTATGACCCACCACCTCACCATCACCAGAGTTCGGGGGGGGTGGCCTTACAATGGTTTTCCTCCTTTCTCCAGGGTGGTGCATGGCGAGCAGACTTCCTTGCTGCATCTACTTATATGTGGAGTGCTGCAGGGAGCCATTCTCTCGCCAATATTATTTAACATCTATAGGCACCCCCTTGCCCAGGTTGCCGGAGGTTTTGGACTGGGTTGCCACCAGTACGCTAATAACACCCAGCTGTATCTGTTGATGAGTGGCCGGCCAGTCGCCACCCCTGACTAGTTGTCCGAGGCATTGGGAGCCATGGCTGGGTAGCTACAACAGAGCCAGCTGAAGCTGAATCCAGCTAAGACAGAGGTCCTGTACCTGAGTCGGGGCTGGTATGGGCATCGAGCTCCTAGCTTTGGACGATGCTACATAGGTGCCAGCCCAAAAGGTGAGGAGCTTGGGAGTGACCTTGGATTCCTCCCTTTCCATGGAGGCCCAGATCACGATGGTTGCCAGGTCTGCCTTTTGTTATCTTCGGCAGATCCAGCAGCTAGCACCATATCTATCCCCCCCGGACCTGGCTACAGTGATCCATGCAATGGTCACTTCCAGACTAGATTACTGTAACTCGCTCTACGCTGGCTTACCCTTGAGACTGATCCGGAAACTGCAGCGGGTGCAGAATGCAGTGGCTTGCCTGCTGATTGCACCACCTTAACGGGTGGGCATTTGGCTGGCGCTCTGCAGTATTGAGTACCGGATCTGCTTCAAGGTTCTAGTGCTAACATTTAAAGCCTTATGCAGCCTGGGACCGACATACCTGTGGGACCGTCTCTTTCCACATATGCTCAGGAGGTCATTACGTTTGGCCTCCCAACATCTGTTGGCCATCCCTAGCCCAAGAGACGCTCACCTCACCTCAACCAGGACCAGGACTTTTTCAGTCCTGGCCCCAACCTGTAAAACGGAGCTGTTCCACCAGGCTTTCAGCTGAGGCTGTGGGGGTATATTCTTGATCTGGTTGGCCTCCCCGGCCAGTACAGTCATCTGTGCTAGGCATTGGAATAAAAACTGCCATCCCTATGAGATATCATAATGTGAGATGACTAGGCTGGGCGATATGTGATGTCATGGTAATCTGAGTGCTGTTGTCTGTTTTAAAATGTTTTTATTGTATTTTATTATTTTATTATATGTTGTACTCCGCCCTGAGCCCTACAGGGAATGTGCAGAATAGACATTTACTAAAATAATAAATAAATAAATAAATAAAACTGCTGTTAAAGAAGTGGGGAATCCGCAAGGCATCACTTCATTTCCTCTCTATTTCCTTCCCCACAATACTCCCTGTTCCTCCCAATAGTTCTTATATCCTCTCCCATTTCCCAGCTTCCTTCTCTCCTTCCTACTCACTAGCCATCTTTCCTGTCTTCTCCCTAGTCTTTTGTATTCACTTCATTTATGCTCCACCTTTCTCCCCAATGGGGACCCAAAGCAGCTTATCTCATTCTCCTCTTCTCCACCTTATCTTCACAACAGCCCTACAGGGTAGACCAAGCTGAAAGAGAGTGAGTGGCCAGGTGTTAACCAACAAACTCTGTTGGCAGAATGGAGATTTGAGTCTGGGGTTGATTCCGCATTCACCTTTCTCCGGGGCAGGCTTCTGTTTCTGGGCGGAGCAAAGTGGTGATTTCACACCAGTTGCTCCACGCTGGCATCTTGCACGGGGCAAACCCGTGATTTGCCCCACTGCAGTGTAAACCTGAAAAAACAAGATTACACTGCAGCGGGGCAAATTGCAGGTTTGCCCCACGCAAAATGCCGGAGAGGAGCAACTGGTGAGAAATCACCAGTTTGCTCCGCTCAGAAACGGAAGCCTGCCCCAGAGAAAGGTGAGTGCGGAATCAGCCTGGATTTCCAGATCCCAAACCCTTTAACCACTGCATCACACTGGCTCTCAGCTTTCCCTCCCCCTGGGAAAAATCTGACCAAGTGACAAAAGTTGTACAGTAGTAACTCACTCAAGTGAGGTGGGTGGTGGCTATTGCTGGGCTCAGTCAAGTCGTACAAGTTGTGCAAAGTTTGCCACTGTCCACAAGCAAGTTGTATAGCACCAATTTACAGCCAGTGCTACACCTGGTGAGTTGTGCAGATTGCATTGTAAGAAGTTGCCCAGTGGCCTTAGCCCTGAAAAGTTCTCCTTCCAGAGCAGGACTGAGGAGGTGAACTTAAATGTTAAATGCTAGCCTCAGCCATGAATAAACTGTTCAAACTGACTAAGGATATTCACTGCATAGGATACTCTTGTCACTGATTCATACACTCAGATGAATTTTGTATGAAATTTTAAACTTTCGTATTACACACAATAAATTAATTACATGTAGGCATAAAGTATCAGTGCTATACTAAGCATGTTTATACCATTCCTCAGCCCATGGACTTCAATTGATGTAGAAAGTTCCAACTGTACCCAAGATGGCACTGGACATCACAAAGTTATCTTCTTTGTGTTCAGAATTATACAATGTTGATAATAATCTTGGGTTCAATATTGTGCTCCTGAACTCTTGATCTCCACAATAGTATCTTTTCCACATTTTCTTTAGTGGCAAGATCTATATTACCTACCCTTTTCTGAATTTCATATTGAAAAATTGAAAGGGTACACTCTGTAAGCCAGTGATACATATACGCACTTGGGGTTACAGCTCATGGATTTGTTCTGTTAATGATAGTGCTCTCCTCCAATGAAAGGAGGCTTTCATTGAAGCAAGAGGCCTTTCTCTTAAGAAAAAAGTTATCTACAGTAGATGAAAAAGCCCTGTGGCGCAAAGTGGTAAGCCACAGTACTGCAGTCCAAGTTCTGTTCACAACCTGAGTTTGATCCTGGCAGAAGTTGGGTTCAGGTAGCTGGCTCAAGGCTGACTCAGCCAGCCATCCTTTTGAGGTCAGTAAAATGAGTACCCAGCTTGCTGAGGGGAAAGTGTAAATGACTGGGGAAGGCAATGGCAAACCACCCCATAAAAAGTCTGCTGCCAAGAAAACGTCATGATGTGACGTCACCAGGCCTGCAGCCAGAAAATTCCAGTTGGGGGGGCCCACAGAAAAAAAATTTGGATGGAGGGGCCCCCCTCTGGTGGCCCCCACACTCTCCACTGCCACTTTTTCCCCACGGCTCTGGCACCCCGCCCCCCTCCGCGCAGCACCTTCCCCTTCCTCCCACCCACCCATCAACGGGGCAAAAAAGTAAAGTGTGGGCTTCTGTGGCTCGTGCAAGGCACCCCCCTGCCAATCACATGATCACCAGGAGAAGCTGGCGGTGTCTATGCTGGCTTCCCGGCGCGATCAGCAAGTTAAGTGCTGGGGCGGCCAGTGCTGGACTTGCTGATCGTGCCGGGAAACCAGCGTAGACACCGGCAGCTTCCATGCAGCTTTTTCCAGCGATCACGTGATTGGCAGGGGGAAAGGATGCCTTGCATGAGCCAAAGGAGCCGGCACTTTACTTGTTCACCCCGTTGCTGGGTAAGTGGATGGGTGGGAGGGGAAGCTGCTGTGCAGAAGGGGGTGGGGCCACCAGAGCTGTGGGGAGAAAAGTGGCGGCAGACAGAGTGGGGGCCGGGGAAAGGAGGGCCCAAAAATGTCCAAGGGGGCTGTGTGGAGGAGCTGTAACCCCCGGGCTCCCAAGGCTACAGGCCTGGACATCACCCCATGGGTTAGTAATGACTTGGTGCTTGCACCTTTACCAGGGAGAGCCTGGACATCACCCCATGGGTTAGTAATGACTCGGTGCTTTACCTTTACCAGGGAGAGCTCCAATATCCTATACAAGATATTGTAAACAGATTTCTCTTGGAAGGGCTTTTTCCAACTTCTCTTAAAAAGGCAGTGGTCCACCCTCTCTTGAAAAAGTCTACTTTAGATCCAGCCGAATTGGCACGCTATCGCCCGGTCTCGAACTTACCCTTTTGGGGTAAAATTATTGAGAGGGCAGTAGTGCTACAGTTACAGAGCTTTCTGGAGGATGCTTCGATCCCAGACTCCCACTAGTCCGACTTCCATCCAGGTCATGGGATGGATACAGTTTTGGTCGCCCTGGAAGATGACCTCCAGTGGCATCTGGATCAAGGTGGTTTGGTGGTACTGACATTGTTAGACCTATCGGCTACATTCGATACAGTCGACCATCAGCTGCTGACCCACCGTCTCACCGACACAAGGATCCAGGGGTTGGCCTTACAGTGGCTTTCCTCTTTCCTTTGCGGTCGGGGACAAAGGGTGTCAGTTGGGGGAGAACTGTCTCGGAGACACACTCTTAATTGTGGTGTGCCTCATCTACATGTGACCCCTTGCCCAGATTGCCCGGAGGTATGGGTTGTGTTGCCACCAGTATGCAGATGACACCTGGCTCTATCTACTGATGGATGGCTGATCTGAGGATGTCCCAGAAAACCTGGACCAGGCATTACAAGCTGTGGCTGGATGGCTTAAACTGAGCCAACTGAAGCTGAATCCGATGAAGACAGAGGTCCTTTGCCTAAGTCATGGTGGTCTGGGTAGGGGAATTCCCCTACCAACTTTTGACGGTGCGCCACTGACAATGGCGCACAAGGTCAGAAGTTTGGGGGTGCTACTGGAGTCCTCCCTGACAATGGAGGTCCAAATAGCAGCAACTGTGAAATCTGTCTTTTTCCACCTTAGACGGGCGAAACAGTTGGCTCCTTTCCTTGACCATAACAACCTGGCAACTGTGTTCCATGAAACAGTCACCTCAAAATTGGACTACTGTAATGCCCTCTACATGGGGCTGCCCTTGTCATGAACCCGGAAACTGCAGCTATTGCAGAACGCAGCGGCCAGGATGTTAATGGGGCTGCCCAGTGGGAGCACATACAGCTGGCACTGCAAGAACTACACTGGCTGCCAGTAGTATACTGGATTCACTACAAGGTGCTGGTTATCACCTTTAAAGCCCTTTATGGCCAAGGACCTGCTTACCTGAGGTACCGTCTGCCCCACACGTTCCCCAGAGGGTACTAAGATCGGGAACTCAACATCTTTTAGTGATCCCTGGGCTGAGAGAGGCGAGACTGACGGCGACCAGGGATTGCGCCTTCTCAGTAGCGGCTCTCCACTGGTGGAACCAGCTGCTGGAAGAGGTTAGGACCTTGCGAGACCTCGCCCAGTTCCGCAAGGTCTGCAAGACCATACTCTTTCGGATTGCTTTTGACTCACTTTGAGACTGTAACAGCAGGAGGAATCCAAGGGATACTGACACCATCGGATCTGAACAACATCAGAATGTTACTAGCACCAACTGTTTTTAAATTGTTTTAAATGTAATTAATTGTAATATGATGATTGCCGTAAACTGCCCTGAGCCGTCTCGGCTGGGAGGGCAGGGTATAAATTTAATAAAACCTAAACCTACCTTTTTACAGTAGACAAAAGGGCTGCAATTAACAGAGGATCCAGCACTTAGTTTCTTTGTAGAGCAGATTTTCACCCTTATATTTAGTCCAGTGAAATAAGCAAAACATGATTTTGACCAAAACTTTGGAATCTCTCCCCCCAGGGAGATTATTGTGGTCTCTCTGTCTCACACTACTGGTGTCTTTCACCAGCAGCCAGAAGCTTTTCTGGAATACTCCCAGTAGAAGTTACTGACCCTCTGTCTGGTGTTGTTTATTTATGTGTTTTCACTGAATTATTTTAGAATTTTAATTGCTTGAATGTTTTAATTTTTTTAAAAAAAATCTCTGTTGCCATGTGGACAAAGGAGACCCGATAGATGTTGTTTACCTTGACTTCCAGAAAGCTTTTGATAAAGTTCCTCATCAAAGGCTCCTTAGAAAGCTTGAGAATCATGGAGTAAAAGGACAGGTCCTCTTGTGGATCAAAAACTGGCTGAGTAATAGGAAGCAGAGAGTGAGTATAAATGGGCAGTCTTCGCAGTGGAGGACGGTAAGCAGTGGGGTGCCGCAGGGCTCGGTACTGGGTCCCATGCTCTTTAACTTGTTCATAAATGATTTAGAGTTGGGAGTGAGCAGTGAAGTGGCCAAGTTTGCGGATGACACTAAATTGTTCAGGGTGGTGAGAACCAGAGAGGATTGTGAGGAACTCCAAAGGGATCTGTTGAGGCTGGGTGAGTGGGCGTCAACGTGGCAGATGCGGTTCAATGTGGCCAAGTGCAAAGTAATGCACATTGGGGCTAAGAATCCCAGCTACAAATACAAGTTGATGGGGTGTGAACTGGCAGAGACTGATCAAGAGAGAGATCTTGGGGTCATGATAGATAACTCACTGAAAGTGTCAAGACAGTGTGCGTTTGCAATAAAAAAGGCCAATGCCATGCTGGGAATTATTAGGAAGGGAACTGAAAACAAATCAGCCAGTATCATAATGCCCCTGTATAAATCGATGGTGCGGTCTCATTTGGAGTACTGTGTGCAGTTCTGGTCGCCGCACCTCAAAAAGGATATTATAGCTTTAGAGAAGGTGCAGAGAAGGGCAACTAGAATGATTAAAGGGCTGGAGCACTTTCCCTATGAAGAAAGGTTGAAACGCTTGGGACTCTTTAGCTTGGAGAAACGTCGACTGCGGGGTGACATGATAGAGGTTTACAAGATAATGCATGGAATGGAGAAAGTAGAGAAAGAAGTACTTTTCTCCCTTTCTCACAATGCAAGAACTCGTGGGCATTCGATGAAATTGCTGAGCAGACAGGTTAAGACGGATAAAAGGAAGTACTTCTTCACCCAAAGGGTGATTAACATGTGGAATTCACTGCCACAGGAGGTGGTGGCGGCCACAAGTATAGCCACCTTCAAGATGGGTTTAGATAAAAATATGGAGCAGAGGTCCATCAGTGGCTATTAGCCACAGTGTATGTGTGTATATAACA
Source organism: Heteronotia binoei (assembly GCF_032191835.1). NCBI lineage: Eukaryota > Metazoa > Chordata > Lepidosauria > Squamata > Gekkonidae > Heteronotia > Heteronotia binoei. The sequence goes on along the minus strand of NC_083228.1, from coordinate 52,999,255 downwards.
TTTTTTGCCACTGTGTGACACAGAGTGTTGGCCTTGATGGGCCGCTGGCCTGATCCAACATGGCTTCTCTTATGTTCTTATGTTCTTATGACCCAGGTAGGGTGGAAAGGCAGCAGGAGCAAGCAAGCAAGTATGCAAATAAATAAATAAATGATTTTATACATGCTGAAAAGTCTATGCATGTAGCCCCACAGAATGAGGTCTATGTTAAACCACACTTAAGGTGCTTATAAGAAATTAATTTCTGTGCTTTTGCTGACAGCAAACTACAAAAGATAATTAAGTTCATTAGGGACAACAGTTCTAGAGAGAACAGTGACCTCCCAGGTTTCTTCCCCTTCTTCCACTATTCTTGCCTGGATTGTATGCCAATGCCAACCACTCAAACTAATTGTGAGATAGATATATGATGCCATCTAACAGTAGAGCAAAGTGTCAAATAGTATTGGAGTTAATGTATTGTATTTATTTTATTATATATTGCTGTATATCTATGTTGTACACCACCCTGAGTCCTGTTTGCAGGAAACAAAGCAGAATAGAAATCAAATACTCTAAACTAAACTAAATGCATAGTGCACAATTAATTTATGGAATCTGTTTCTATAAGATTCAGAAATGGCAATTTCCTTAGGTTAACAAAGGTACGGGAAAGATTCATAATGGACAGGCCTAGCAATAAGATGACTATATAGAGGTGCTACCCAAATGAATGATGGTCGCTAGAGGGCAATAGCAGAAAAAGGCTATTGTTTCCTTTCTCCTGTTTTTGACCTTCCCAGTATACTGCTAGAAAAAGTATGCTGGATTTTGGGTCTAATCAAGCAAGCTTCTGTTATGTTGTCATGCAGTATTAGTTGCTCAATGTTATAATTTTTCTGTCATCAAATAATTAATCAACATGTTACGAGATTGTGACAAGGAAGTAATGGTATTCAAAATTTCCCCAACTTAAATACATTTTCTAAATATTGTTACTAAAATTGTTATTAGAAGGCCACAAATTCAGACACACTCTAGAGCTTGCTAGAGAATTAAAGTTGATGCCAAAAACACACTAGTTTTAAAGGATTAAATCATCCATATCAAAAATCAGCACTTTGAAAAGTAAACAATGGTGACAAATTTTATGACATGCTTCTTTGTCCAGAAATATTTTTGCTAACCTTTCAACAGGATCTCGAAGCATCACAATCAGCTTTGCATTTGGCTGGAAGGCATGGATAAAGTCCTGTATTAAAAATGGAGGCTTTCCATCTGTACTGTTGTCATAGAAGAAAATCCAAGCATTGTTGTCCCACATTGTTGAAGCACTGGCCTCTCCTAGAAAGACAAAAGCCACATGTTGTTATTCTTCATTCCAGGTAGCTTGATCTAAGAACTGTTATAAAGACTGTGCAGAACAAGAATATTAAATGCCATATACTAGATGACTTCATATCTTGGGATTTTCTGTATTTGTGTTAACACTAAACTCTAACTGAGACTGTTTTACCTAAATGGTTTTTACAGAACACTGCAGTCTTGGTTCTGCTAATGTTCTCATTCCACTGGTTTTAGATTCCCCCCCCTCCTTTGAGTCTCTGTAAAGAATTTCTACATTGTAACAGCACCAAACGGCAATAATTTTATTGCTACTTTGCACATAAAATGTTGAGAGAGTCAGTATCTTAGTATTTCCTTACCACTTATGGCATTTAATATTCTATAAAAAGAGGAAGGATTAAGGATGGATTAATACTATCAACTTTTCCAGTTTTCTGCCCAAATCACTTGTACAGAATATGTGCTGTTTATTCAACACAGGGTGTGTGCAACTTATCTGCCTGCAGGGGCTAGTGAAAAAATCAGATTCCAAAATACACAAAATGTATTTTGGTGCAAAATCAGATTCCAAAATACACAAATGGGCAGAGGGATATGTTCATGCATTGTGTCCCTTTCACTAGCTTATCAGGGATGTGGCTTTCCATTATTTATTTTGCCAAACCTTTTATTTGGTGGTCAACTCTTTCAAGTAAATTAGATTAATTTTGCTCTTTGCTAGCTCCCCTATAATGTTAATACTTAGCTATGGCAGTACTTTTCTGACTGGTTGTAGCATCTTCCTTTTGACATCACAATTCTCATTTAATCTTTCCTAGGATGAAGCCATAGTCAACCTACAATAAATTAACCACTGTTACATGTATATATCAAATTATAACAGCACAGTCACCAATTTTTCATATAAGTTAAAAGCACATAACATATGATTAAACTGTCTGCTTTCATTAGCAGATGGATGTATAATGTCCTTATCCCAAGATTAATGGAATAAAATCATGTTGTGCTTTCATAAAACATTCTGTGTAATTTATCATAATAATGATCATAAATAAATAAACCCTGTCTGGAATGCCTGGAGCCGTAAACACAGTGTCTTTGGTAGAGCTTCTGAAAGCATCCATTGCTCCCTCTGACAAAATATAATTATAACCCAATAAAGATTTGATTCAGAGATTCTTTTTATTGGAAAATTACATTGCTTGATAAAGTTAGAGGAATGTTTATAGTTTTAATTATATCTTCCCTTTTTAATCATCTGAAGTTTAATAACATGGCTCCCTAAGAGAATCTCAGATTTTCATATATCCTAAAGATGCTCTCTTGACTAAATTGTCTTTTTAACAAGGTAATAAAAAAGTTCCATATAATGAGCATATTAATCCAGATTTTTTTCTCTCCTCAAGATCTGATAAGGAGGAGCTAATGTAAACATTTCCCACTAGAAAACTGCCTTCCTGAAAAATTGTGACAGAAGGCAACAATTGAAAAAGCACATTGTCAATTTAAATTAGTGTTTCCTCCCAAACCAGTCACATTTAACTATAAAACAGATCATATCTGTGCTTTCAAGTGGCCTTGTTACTAGAAACTCCTATGTATATATTTATTCAGATGAGCTGCCTCGTCATATATCTGCCTGAAGTAACCCACAACAGAAATCAAAACAACAACAGTAACATCAAGCAAGTATTACTGAAAACATCTGTAAAACACCTTAACACCAAAGCACAGCATTAGAGACTGTAAGATGTATTTAGCAGTGCAAAGAGAGCATAAAAACAACCCTCATAAGAAGCAAGAAGTATCTTAAAATCGGACCCAATGAAATAAAGTACACGTAAATACAAAGGAAGGCTGGGCCACCATAAAAACTAAGGGGCTGGCTGAATGTATGTTGAGACAGCATTCCATGAATTAGGAGCCACTAGTGGAAAACCCCTATCTCACTTTCTGAATATCAGGATACATAGGTCAGAGACAGAGGCGACAATCTTAAACCGTTGGGTATGTTTATATGGGAAAAGAGAGTTCTTCAAGTTCCTCGATCCCTTAGGGCTTTAAAGGCAAAACAGTACTCTGAATTGGAACTGAACTGGAATGATACATATGCTGAAACCCACACCCACAAATAATCTGGCAGCTGTATTTTGTACTGGGTGAAGCTTTCAAGGCAGAGAGATGTATGGTAATATAACCCAGATGTGATCAGAGCATGGCTTATTTATTATCTGGATAGAGAATCAGTTTATTGGCCCTCACTCAGTCCATTTCTACCTTCAGTCATTTGTTTTGAACCTCCACCAAACAAACTGATTCACCTGTTACAGTGAAATAGAACAGAATGTTTCATCAACACATATCCTGACGCTCTCTTGGAAAAGGTGGTCTAGAAGGTGACCAATGCTGTTTAATGCCAAACCAGGATGCATTCTGTCTAGATAATCCATTTTATCTAAAACCATCTACAGCTGAACACCCACTCTAGCACTTTACCAAAAACCTATTTGGTTTTGGTTTGCTGATCCTTATGCTTGCAACCAACCTGAGATAGTTCAAAACCCAAAGGGTTGTTCATGTATATGAACTGCACATAGTCATTAAGATCATCAGGAAATGACTTGCTCAGTATTCTTTCATTTATTCTGATTGCACTGGAGAGAGAGTGGAGTAGGCCTTTTCTGTTGTGGTACTCATCTTCAGAGACACCTTTCCTTAGGAGATCAGACAGTGAGGAACAAATGTCATTTTCCTGATCCAGGGTACTGTAGTATGCATGGCTATAGCAGGTTCCAGTCTTTGCTCTGCCATTAAGTTTATGGGTGTCTGACAGCATCAGGGCCATTATGGGATAAAATAGTAGGGAAGAGCAACGTAAGCTACCCTAACTTGCCAGTAGAATAGGACAAAATGGCTTGCTTGAAGGATGGGGCACCAGCAAATCAAACAAGAGGTTGGACTAAATGGCCTATATGGCCCCCCTCCAATTCTGTGATGCTATGATTCTATTCTTGAAAGCTACTGCCAGATTCTGCTCAGAGCATTTACTTTTTAGTACTGTGATAATTACTTGTAATTGCTTTGTATAATGGTTGTTAGATTATTACTTTGAGTGCTTGTTGTTTGAAAACAGACTAATAAATTTTATAAACAAATGAGTAAATAAGTTAGGATATTTCAAGAGGATCTATTTACACAGAAAGAATAAGGAAGTGCAAACTTGAAGGACACTTAAATTCTTCTTCCCAGCATACATCATTTAATTTTCATTACTGGCTGAAGACAAACTTTTATGAGGCTGAAAAGCTTGCTTTCCATTTTACCAGCAGATATTGTTCCAGTAAATGCTTTCATCTTTTCCATATTTTTGTTATCTGAGCTTGCACTGCAAAGTGGATATCAGTGACCTCTTATCTTGACAGAAATAGTCACAAATGTTATTATAGCAAATCTAATAACATCAACATGTACCCCAAAATAAATATTTTCTGTACCAATAATGATGTTGTTCATCTTGTTGCTATAGCCTTTTGCAGCATCACCTTGTAGCACACTCTGAATCTGATGGGCAGACAAGTCAAACAGATCTAGGTAGTCTTCAACTGGGTAGCGATCATGGAATCCATCTCTCAGACGAATTATTCCTGAAAATAAGAATGAAAGGGAAAATGAGTAATAGATAACATGAAAACAGCAGTTGTTTTTGGTAAAATACTAATTTGAAATGAAAGGTGTGGTCCAAATAGAATGATACTACAGGCGAGCTTTCACACACACTGAATAATACACTTTCAATCCACTTTCAGTACACTTCATTTTGCACAGTAAAATTCAGTTGCAAAGTGCACTGAAAGAGGATTAAAAGTGAATTATATAGGGTAAAGTCACTAACATGGCACTTAAATTACATCTGCATTATAAAATTCTATATGATCAGTTCTGTGTGGGAAACTGGATATACTCCATATTTACATAATCATTTGTGAACATGTGTATGTAGGCTAAATAATGATTCCAAAAGCTGTGCCTGTTACACATGACCATGTGACACAAAAGGGGGACCCCACTGCAATAATTTGCATGCATCCTTAAGGGAGGGAGAGTCTTATTTATGTATTTAGAAACTCTGACTTCTGCACACCTGTATGATGTAGCACAAAACAATATATATAGAGAGAGAGTTGGAAGGGATCTCTAAGGTCATATAGTCCAACCCTCTGCACAATGCAGGCAACTCACAAACACTTCCCCTAAATTCACAGGATCTTCATTGCTGTCAGATGGCCTTCTAGCTTCTGTTTAAAAATCTCCAAGGAAGGAGAGCCCACCACCTCCCGAGAAAGTCTGTTCCACTGAGGAACCACTCTAATGGTCAGGAAGTTCTTCCTAATGTTGAGCCGGAAACTCTTTTGATTTAATTTCAACCCATTGGTTCCGGTCCTACCTTCTGCGGCCACAGAAAACAATTCCACACTATCCTCTAGATGATAACCCTTCAAGTACATGAAGATGGTGATCATATCACCTCTCAGCCACCTCCTCTCCAGGCTAGACATGCCCAGCTCCTTCAACCTTTCCTCATAGGACTTGGTCTCCAGACCCCTCACCATATTCGTCACCCTCCTTTGGACTCGTTCCAGCTTGTTTATATCCTCCTTAAAATGTGGTGCCCAAAACTGAACACAATACTCCAGGTGAGGTCTTACCAGAGCAGAGTAAAGCGATACCATCACATCACGTGATCTGGACACTATACTTCTGTTGATACAGCCCAAAATTGCATTTGCCTTTTTAGCTACCACATCACACTGTTGACTCGTGTTCAGCATATGATCCACTAAGACCCCTAGATCCTTTTTGCACATACTACTGCTAAGACAAGTCTCCCCCATTGTATATATATAAGCTCAACACAGTGAAAGGAATAAAAACAAACACCAGTATAATGTAAAACAATACGAATCACTAAAAAAATCATGCCAGTAAATACAATCAAGGCCATTAACAGCACATAAAACTGAGCTGTTTAAAATTATATTGATAATAAACAGTTCTCAGGCTAGTATTAATCCAATATATTTTTGACCCTGGATTGGACAAAATGGATTTCAGCCCCTAACTCTATGCACTTTGGCATAAGAAACTCTGACTTTTAAGACTGCAGCAGTACAACACTGGGTGATTGCTTTACATTTCATGAAGAACATCTAACTGCAAGTAGTAATAAATACTAGAAAAGTACTACTTAATACTGAAAGAAAAATTTCATTTGGCAGCATGGAGTGACAGGGAGCAAGAGGTGTGCATGCATGCTGCCGCCAAGGTCACTATTTCCCTCACCGAGGAAGCGAGGGTGAGCAGGAGCACCGAACCTGGCACCCTCTCTCCAGAGCCACACTCCAAGCAGCCACCTCATGATGCCTAATGGATGTGCTGGCTCTGGCTAGAAAACAAAGCTGTAAGTAGAAGGCGGCAAATTAATGGTTTAACATTTAAAGTAACTAACATGCATTAAGCTAGTGCTCACGTTGACATGTGTTCGTTACAACTGCTAGTGATTTACAGTTCATCATCTATCTACTGTTTTCTTTACCGGGGACAGGGTTAAAATTACACTGTAGACTCAAGTTTTATTTACTCATGCTTCTGCACTCCCTGTTTATGTATTCTATATTATTTGCTGCAGCCATATACTTCTTTCTGATTGTTTTGTTTCCACACCTTCTTATATGGAATCATGCATTTGATCCAACTTGCAATTTGTTTTATAGTATATTGTGGAATAGTGTCTTCTAATAAACTTCTTAAGTTGTATCACTACCATATTGGAGTCTGTACCTTCCTGCTGACAGCCATGTAACTACCAGAGTGATAGAAACCCATAAGAACAGGGGGCTCCTGCTTCAGGGAACCAGATTAAAGCTTAGGAACACACCATCAGACATCCGAAAATATGAAACCCCTTAGTAAAAATAGTGGATAAAGAAAAATGCTTTGGCCTGTCACTTAAAGAGGAGTAAAGTTGGCACCAGGTGAGATTTAATGCCTAGGGCATCCTAAAAATGAAGTGCCACTACTGAAAAAGTCTCTGGTTACCACCCACCTTACCTCCACAGTTTGGAACATGAAGAACAGAGCCTGAGAAGAGGATTTCAACTGGTGGGCTAGACAAGTAACAGCCAACTAACAGCAATACCACTGAAGCATGGTAGCCCTCACTCCGGGCAGCTTCTCAAGAAGGATGCAATGGTTGATGGTATCCAACTCAGCTGACAGGTCCAGGAGAAGCAACAGGGATGCATTCCCCTCTTACTCTTCAGGAAAACATCATTAGTCAGAGTGATCAAGATTGTTTCCATCCCACATCCAGGACTGACTCTGAATTGAAATGGCTGCAGATAGTCTGTTGCCTCCAAGACCACCTGAAGTTGTCTAGCCACCAGATGGTAGTTGTTTAGGTCACTAGAGTCCCGGCAGAGGTTTCAAGGCTGCAGGAACCTTGCAAGGAGGTGTTCTAACAAACCATAGGTTTGTTAACAGCCATGAAGGACAAAAGTCAAGTGCACATTTGGTGGACTGCACAAAGCTAAGCAGCTTGTCATTTTCATCCATGGAATTAGGACCAGACAGTGCTCCAAAAACATTCTGTGATTTAAGCAAATCAATTGTGGTACTCAAGTCTCAGTGGATGAACAAACCAGTCAGATGTAATAGATTCCTCCTTGATACTGGTAGAATAAAACTCTTATTAATATATCCCAGTGGTGTAATCTCTTAACAAGAGGACTGCAGCAGGATAAGCTAAATATAGGAGAGCTAGTTAGCACTGAGTTTACCTTATAAAAGGAAGCCAGTAGCATACAGGCTACAATTAAAAAAAAAATTATTTGAATACTCCCATAAATAAACAGACTTTCACCTTGGAAGGATGTGTCTTTCATTAGGCATAAAAGTGCAAGAAAAAAAATGGAGCTAAAGAAAACCGCCTAGCATCCTCTACAATATAGACAGCCTGATTCTGTAGAAATGAGAACGGGAATATTAATAGAATGCAGAGACCTATGAAAACTTCTGAGGGAAGAGATCCAGGAAATCCATCCAAGAGAATGCTGAAGACATTTTAAAAGAAAATCCTGTGTATTCTCACTGAAACGGTTCCAGAGGAATACCAGAGTTAGTTTGTTGCAGCAAAAACTTTTATTTATTCCACAATAACTTTTGTGGACTACAGCCTACTTCATCCAATGCAAGTAGTCCATGAGAGCTTATGTTAGAGTATAAGCTTCGCTTAAAGCATCACAAAACTCCCATATTAGTCTTTAAGATATCACAAGACTCCTGTTTACTTTTAATGAAACAGGACATTATAACAATTGACTACAATTTGTCAACTGCTCTGGCATGCTACTAGAGAGTGTAGATATGACTCTGGGATCATCCAGGAAGAGAAGAAGATTAAGAGCACCTGACACAAGTAGAGCAGGCTGCAACCTGTACAGCAGAAGCATCTATGATCTAAGAGCATAGATCTTCTAAGTCTTGGCACACAATGCCATCATCAAGACCTCAAAAGGCTACAACTCTGGGCCAGCCTAGTGGGATATGGCATAATGAAATACATGGCTATGTTTAGACAGAACATGCCTCTGAAGTCAGTGAAAGATTAAAATTCCATAGTGCATTCTGCTGTATTGGTACTCAAAAGCAAATCCTGAATATCTGCAAAATCTGAAGGCAACATTACTTACTATGTAATTCCAACTCTACATTAACAATTCTGTGAAAGAAATGGGAGCAATTTTTAAAAGACTGGGATTTAATACTATTCTAAAGCATTTCTGACAGCTATTGTATGCTCATATAGAAATGCCAGATACTATTCTAATTTCTAAACTGTTAGAAACAAAGGCCAATTACAGGACTACTGAATAAGTCAATTCTGATCACTGAATCTGTGTTCCACATATCAAGTAACTTTACAGCGTGTTAGCTCTGTGGATGAACTGAACCCTAACGCAAATCAGTTAGCTGAGACACTTCAACTATGCTCCACTCCAATGAAAATCCTTTTGCTTCCTATCAGAAGATGGCGGCTTCCTCAATTTGATCAGACTCTTAAGTATGGCTTTCATATCCTTCAAGAGACAGCTTGGATAAGGATAGTTTCTGGGGATTCTTCTTCTGCTCTTGCATATGGCTTGTTTTGTCTGCATTTCACCCATACCTAGGGATCCAGAAAATTTCCCATTCAAGCTGAAAAATGGAAATGCACACTTTGTTTCCAGACCGTTCTTTGGCTTTAGCCTCAAGAAAGAGTGGCAAAAATAAACAAACCACATTTCAATTAACAGATATTTAAAAGTTCAGAAATAGTTTACTGGGTAAACTGTAGAACCCCAATGGACATCAGAGACACTCAAAGTATTGATGAACACAGAGATGCTTGGAAGGACACTACCTGCCAATTAAAATCCCACTGAATTTAGCTCAGCTCACTTTTACTAAGTTTGCTACCTCAGTTGCCTTCAAACAGGAATCCAGATGTACTAATTTAGTGCATTTCAATTTGCCACAGTTCATTAGTGGTCAAACAGCTATAATGAGGATAAACTGAGTCTGCAAAAATCAGGGTTTCAAGCAACTTTCTCTTCAGCTCCTGCTTGATGAACAAGCACAGATTTGCTTTGATTTTTGTATAAAGAACAAATAAGTAGGCACAAGATAAATCTATGCCTGTTAGTGTGAAACCATACCCATCTAGCTTACCTACAACTTTAGCAATAACCAAAAACACTGCCATTCAAATCCACAGGGTTTCTATGTTTCCTGGTGTCCTGGGAGATACAGAAAAGAATCGGAAGAATCAACCAACAGCATAGAATTGGAGAGGGAGCTCTCTGTTCAATAGCAAGCAGAATAAGCAATGAAAATTTATTCTCAGCTGCTCTGAAACTGGCTTCATTCAAGATTTTAATCCTTGCAACATTTTTGATTTTTTTTTAAAAAAGACGTCTGCTTTCCAATCTCTCTAAGGCTGCTTCCAAACTAGGATACTTTTGCAAAGTTCAGTTTTTGCATGCAGCTGGAAATTGGGATTCCATTCAACATTTAATATGGTGCTGTTTTCTATATAAAAATCTTGCAGTGCTTACCCCATGGGCAAGATCCTTCCATATGTTACTCAAAAGGAAGTCCCATTCAGCAAAGGTCCTGTTTCTGCAAGCAATTTTCATTCTATTTATTTTTTTACAGCTTAATTAATGACCTATTCAGCCAACAAAAGGATTTTTCATCAACTGTTAAGTATTAATTCTTGTTGGGAAGGAGAGATAACTATTTTACTTTGAAGGTAAAGCCACAGCTTATCTATTTTATTTTTTATGGGTGAAATTTATAACAATATGGAAAAATATTAAAAGTCAAGAACAGTTAAAGGAGCTAATGAGGAATGGGTTCATGAATACCATGGCTAGTTGAGGAAAAAATCATAAATTAATTAAATATATTGGAACATGAAGGATGGAAAGAAAATTTAATAAGACACCAGCCTTGGGAATCCTCAATCATGTGTTAACAAGATAACCTGAGTTTTATGTGAAACAAAACTTGCCAAAATCAAAAGTGAAAAGATAAGCAAACAAAGGTGAGAAAAATAGAATGGGTGGCCAAATAATATTGCCTAGATATATTAAATGAACTAATCATGGCAATTCCAAATTAAATATCTAGTACTGAAGCTACCAAAAAATTCTTGGATCACTTAAGAATGATACAAATATCACCCCCCACAATGGGAGGTGGGGATTCAGAATGCTGTATTTTTCAAAAATTCATTGTTCTTTTTAGGGATTAACTATGTGTTACATATAACTGCTTAGAGCAAGATTAAATGTGTTTTAAACCCTGTTGAGGAGGGTGCAAAATCTTGAAGGAAGAAACGTGGTTAAGAAGTGGCAAGCCAGGAAATGGCCATGGATAAATCCTTCTCCACTCTAACAGTGCAATTACCGTATTTTTCGCACCATAAGACGCACTTTTTCCTCCCAAAAAAGTGGGGGGGGGGGAAGTGTGTGCGTCTTATGGAGCGAAGGTATCATACGTACCTTCCTCGGGGGGGGGGGGTGATCCACTGCCTCCGTCCCGGCGCTTCCCGCCCCTGCCTGCCTGGCTCCAGCTCTGACACTTACAGCAAGCGCCAGGATCGCTCCCTCCGCCCTCCGATCCCAGCGCTTGCTTTAAGCATCAGCGCTTGCTTTAAGCATCAGCACTGAAGCCAGGCAGGCAAGGAGGGAGAAAGCACGCCGCCACCTCCACAGTCTCTGGAGGGCCTCCAGGGACCAGCGGAGGCCGCGGGGACGCCGCGAAGCACCCGGCGCTGGTCCCGGAAGGCCTTCCAGAGCCTCTGGAAGGCCTTCCGGGACCAGCGCCGACCAGCGAAGGCCTCCCCGCGGCCTCCGCTGGTCCCTGGAGGCCCTCCAGAGTCTCTGGAGGGCCTCCAGGGACCAGCGGAGGCCGCGGGGACGCCGCGGAGCACCTGGCGCTGGTCCCGGAAGGCCTTCCAGAGCCTCTGGAAGGCCTTTCGGGACCAGCGCCGACCAGCGAAGGCCTCCCCGCGGCCTCCGCTGGTCCCTGGAGGCCCTCCAGAGTCTCTGGAGGGCCTCCAGGGACCAGCGGAGGCCGCGGGGACGCCGCGGAGCACCCGGCGCTGGTCCCGGAAGGCCTTCCAGAGCCTCTGGAAGGCCTTCCGGGACCAGCGCCGACCAGCGAAGGCCTCCCCGCGTCCTCCGCTGGTCCCTGGAGGCCCTCCAGAGTCTCTGGAGGGCCTCCAGGGACCAGCGGAGGCCGCGGAGAGGCCGCAGAGCAGCCGGCGCTGGTCCCTGGAGGCCTCCAGAGGCCAGCGCCGGCAGCTCCCTCCCTCCCTCGCCGCGAGGCCGCCGCCGCAGGACTCGCCGCCGCTGGACTCTCCGCCGCCCTGGAAGCAGGTAAGGGGGCTGAAAGCGGGGGGGCGGGGGGCGGCCTTCCTTTCTTCCCTCCCTCCTCCCTTCCTTCCTTCCTTCCTTCCTTCCTTCCTTCCTTCCTTCCTTCCTTCCTTCCTTCCTTCCTTCCTTCCCTCACTCCCTTCCCTTCCTTCCTTCCCTCCCTCCTCCCTTCCTTCCTTTCTTCCTTCCCTCCCTTCCTTCCCTCACTCCCTTCCTTCCTTCCCTCCCTCCTCCCTTCCTTTCTTTCTTCCTTCCTTCCCTCCCTCCCTCCCCCCCTTCCTTCCTTCCTTCCCTCCCTCCCCCCTTCCTTCCCTCCCTCCCCCTTCCTTCCTTCCTTCCTTCCTTCCTTCCTTCCTTCCTTCCTTCCTTCCTTCCTTCCTTCCTTCCTTCCTTCCTTCCTTCCTTCCTTCCTTCCTCCCTTCCCTTCCCTTCCCTTCCCTTCCCTCCCTCCTCCCTTCCTTCCCTCCTTATGTTCTTATGTGACACAGAGTGTTGGACTGGAGGGGCCACTGGCCTGATCCAACAGGGCTTCTCTTATGTTCTTATGTGACACAGAGTGTTGGACTGGAGGGGCCACTGGCCTGATCCAACAGGGCTTCTCTTATGTTCTTATGTGACACAGAGTGTTGGACTGGAGGGGCCACTGGCCTGATCTAACAGGGGTTCTCTTATGTTCTTATGTGACCAGAGTGGTGGAGTGGATGAGCCATTGGTCTGATGCAACAGGGCTTCTCTTATATTTTTATGTGGCACAGAGTGTTGGACTGGAGGGGCCACTGGCCTGATCCAACAGGGCTTCTCTTATGTTCTTATGTGACACAGAGTGTTGGACTGGAGGGGCCACTGGCCTGATCTAACAGGGCTTCTCTTATGTTCTTATGTGACCAGAGTGGTGGAGTGGATGAGCCATTGGTCTGATGCAACAGGGCTTCTCTTATATTTTTATGTGGCACAGAGTGTTGGACTGGAGGGGCCATTGGTCTGATGCAACAGGGCTTCTCTTATATTTTTATGTGGCACAGAGTGTTGGACTGGAGGGGCCACTGGCCTGATGCAACAGGGCTTCTCTTATATTCTTATGTTACACAGAGTGTTGGACTGGAGGGGCCACTGGCCTGATGCAACAGGGCTTCTCTTATGTTCTTATGTGACGCAGAGTGTTGGACTGGATGGGCCACTGGCCTGATCCAACAGGGCTTCTCTTATGTTCTTATGTGACAATACTGACTTTGGTGGACCCAAGCACTGATTCAGTGTAAGGGAGCTTTGTGTTTGTGTCTTCTGGTGCAATTTTGTTCTCAGATCCTGTATTTACTTCATCAGTATATGGGATAAGGCACTTTCTCAACTGTGCTGCATAATGCAGCCTATTTATTTTGTCCTGTTGGCTCTGTCTGCGCCACCTTCATCACTTTCGGGGTGTGGATCCCCCAGTGGGGTGGTCTCGTGACTCCCTCCGCCGGCTGTTTCTGATAGCCCTGCGCCCCCTCTTTCATTTGATATGTGTCCCGTGCGGGTGCCACCCTCCCGCCGGGAGATGCCGCAAAATGAGCCCCCTTGAGGCTTATGGCGGCAGGGCTCGGGGGAAGCGAGCTAGACTGCTGTTCTTTTGAGGGGTTATAGAGTGTTTCGAGCCCGTCCCTGTGGCATCGGTCCCATCGTTGTGGGGCCCAGGGGGCCGGCGCAGCGGCACGCTGAAGCAGCCTGTCGGTCACTTCCGGGTTCCTGTCCTGCATCTCGACCTGTGTTATTAGTGACAGGCTGCTTCGGCGTGCCGCTGCGCCGGCCCCCTGGGCCCCACAACGATGGGACCGATGCCACAGGGACGGGCTCGAAACACTCTATAACCCCTCAAAAGAACAGCAGTCTAGCTCGCTTCCCCCGAGCCCTGCCGCCATAAGCCTCAAGGGGGCTCATTTTGCGGCATCTCCCGGCGGGAGGGTGGCACCCGCACGGGACACATATCAAATGAAAGAGGGGGCGCAGGGCTATCAGAAACAGCCAGCGGAGGGAGTCGGGAGAGCACCCCACTGGGGGATCCACACCCCGAAAGTGATGACGGTGGCGCAGATAGAGCCAACAGAGCAAACAGGACAAAATAAATAGGCTGCATTATGCAGCACAGTTGAGAAAGTGCCTTATCCCATATACTGATGAAGTATATACAGGATTTCAGAACAAAATTGTTTCCAGCGGTGATATTTGGGGGATTTTTGGGGATGTCACAGGAAGTGCTGTGAAGTCACTTCCTGTTTCCGGCAGTGGCATTTGGGGGAAATGATGTCATTTGGGGGAAATGATGTCACAGGAAGTGATGTCACTTCCCATTTCCGGCAGGTGACGCGGGGAAATGATGTCACGGGAAGTGATGTCACTTCCTGTTTCCTGTGGTGGCATGACGTCACCGGAAGTGGCGTCACTTCCTGTTTCCGGCGGCGCACGCGCTTTGCGCGCGCGCACCCCTACCTTCCCCCCCCCCAACGTGTCCCTGGCTGGCCTTCAGACATTATGGTCACCCTAATGGAAGCCCAGATAGCAGCCACTGCTAAATCTGCCTTTTTTCATCTTAGGCGGGCGAGGCAGTTGGCTCCCTTCTTGGAGCGTGGCGACCTGGCAACAGTGATCCATGCAACAGTCACCTCAAGGTTAGACTACTGTAATGCCTTCTACATGGGGCTGCCCCTGTGCCGAACCCGGAAACTGCAGCTAGTGCAGAACGCGGCAGCCAGGCTGTTAATGAGACTCCCTAGGTGGGAACATATACAGCCTAGGCTGCGGGAACTGCACTGGCTGCCAATTGTGTACCGAGTTCGTTACAAGGTGCTGGTTATCACCTTTAAAGCCCTATATTGCTGAGGACAAGCCTACCTTTGGGACCGTCTCTCCCCATATGTTCCTCAGAGAGTACTGAGATCTAGCTCACAAAAATCTGCTGAAAATCCCTGGGCCAAAGGAGGCCAAACTAAAAGCGACAAGGGAGCGGGCCTTCTCAATAACAGCATCCCAATGGTGGAACCAGCTGCCAGAGGAGGTACGGGCCCTACAAGACCTTAATCAGTTTCGACGGGCCTGCAAAACCGTCCTCTGTCAGCTGGTCTTTTAAGGTGGAACCGTTGCATCATTACCATAAAAACTATGTTTATATGCACATCAAGACTATAGCAACATATTATATTGTGGTTTTATATTATTAACTTAAATGTTGTTTTATATGTAATTGTATTTTAATTGCTAATCGCTTTGAATTTTATTGTTTTATCATTGTACAATGTACTATGACTTGTATTATTGTACAATGTACTATGTCTTGTAAGCCACCCTGAGCCTGCTTCGGCGGGGAAGGCGGGATATAAATTTAGGGGAGGGACGGTGGCTCAGTGGTAAAGCATCTGCTTGGGAAGCAGAAGGTCCCAGGTTCAATCCCCGGCATCTCCAAAAAAGCCAGGCAAATAGGTGTGAAAAACCTCCGCTTGAGACCCTGGAGAGCCGCTGCCAGTCTGAGAAGACAATACTGACTTTGATGGACCAAAGGTCTGATCCAGTATAAGGCAGCTTCATATATTCATAAATTAAAATTTATTATTATTATTATTAGGCTTGAGTACCATTGCATTGGATTGTATAACTGGATTCTATAAATTCTTCATTTCCTGAAACTGTTTTTCATTTTAAAGCTGCCCAACAAGGCTACAGATGTAGATCTAGTGGAAACACCATTAAGATACATGCCAAGGTTCTGTAAAGGAAGTATGATATGACTTGATATAATACATGAGTTTAAAGAAGTTTTTTAAGTGGTTTCAATGCTCATTGGTGCAAAACTGATGCTCTAGCAAGGTGCATATTATGTGCTACATCCTTGGATGAGGTGACTTTCAAATGGAAATCAGTCCCAAATTAATAGCTCCTGTTTTATAAATTCCCTATCTCCTCCCACATTAGAATCCCCAGCAACACACAGCCATTCTATGATGTGAATGGCACAATCATATAGATGCTACAGAAAGGCTGTGATTACACATGCTAAATAACACAGTTTCAATCCACTTTCAGTTCACACAGTAAAATCCAGTTGGAATGTGTACTAAAAATGGATTGAAACTGCATTATTTAGCATGTGTGATCACAGCCATAGTGTTCCCCACACCACTGGCACCTCCTAATGAATCCATGGCATGGAGGGGAAAATGTAATCTTCCCTGACATTATGGTTACATCACTCATGTGCACCCCCCCACACACACACACAGCTGCAAGAGATTGCTTCACAGAAGAACAGCCCCCTTGCTGTTCATACTGCATGCAAAGGGCATCTATTTCTTTTTGAGGATCTCCATTGCCTGTAGGGCATTCTAAACCATGTTCAATGGGATTCCAACTTTGGCTTCCATGATGTAAGTGTGCTTTTAAGTGTTCAAAGTACACTTACACAATCACTGACAGCCACTTTTAATGCAAACCAGGATACAACAACATATAGTGGCATATATTCTACCAGTCTAGTGAGCAAAGTTTGAAGCCTTCCTCCACCTAATGAGCCTTCTTTCAACTTCAACACTTCTTCCACTTCAGAACTGGGGACTGCATGTTTGTCTCTTTTCCTACATTAGAGGAAGGGGTAGTACCCTTAAAAAAAACCTTTAATGTTGTCCTACCAGTGAGAGTAAGACTGGTGCTTATATCTCATTTTACCCCATCCAATAGGTACTGAGTTCCCAATTCCTACCAAGTGTCCTTTGTCTACAAGGTTGTTTATATGGAGCCCTAAATGTTGGTCAACACTAACATTTACTTACCAAGACTGTAGCTGGTAGCATTCCAAATATAGGGGCTTTTTTGTAGTAATGCTGGGGGCAGTCTTTTCCTGGACTACAAGTAAAGTACTCTATATAGTTCTCCCCTCAAAGTCAACTTGGGAAACTCCAACCGTTGCAGAATGCTGCAGCTCAGTTATTATCAAGAGCTAGACAAAGCACACATAGTATTCCCTTTGGCAGCCCATCAGTTACCGGGTTCAATTCAAGGTATCAGCTATCACATATAAAGCCCTTCATGGCCTTGGAGTCTCATATCATGCAGGACTACCTCTCCTCATGAGCTCCACCATAACAGCCCTTCTCATCTGAGAAGAGCCTCTGCAGGTGCCACCCAGCAAATGGGCAACATCAACTGCAGCCTGTACATGTGCATTCTCTGTTGCAGCCCCCATTCAAGAGGTCACTTTTATAAAGAAAATAGGGCTACATTGTTACAGAATATATCAGGAAAAGCTTTAATAAAGGTAAATCAAGAGATTGTGGACTATACTGCAATATACTGCAAGGCTCTACTTTCTTAGAGGTTTTTAAACAGAGGCTAGATGGCCATCTGACAGCAATGAAGATCCTGTGAATTTAGGGGAAGGTATTTGTGAGTTTCCTGCATTGTGCAGGGGGTTGGACTAGATGACCCTGGAGATCCCTTCCAACTCTATGATTCTATATAATAAGTTCTATCCATTGGTGTAAGTATTATCCTACTATGCAATTTCTGTATCCTTTAACATGTACTGTTACGTCTTCTGCTTTGTTTCAGCTTTATTTTAGCTTGTTCCTTGGTTTTATATTTTCCCAATCCTAATTCTATTACACTGTTTACTGGATGTCCTATTGATTGCACTGACTTACACAGCATAAAATGACTTGAGTCTCGGTTTAAAAAGATGGGCTACAATATTTTAAAAATGACCTACAACAATTTCAGCTGATGGGTCCTCTGTATTGGGCTTCTGGTTTGAATTTTTAAAGAGATTTAAAGAGGAAGTCACAACAGAGCTGGACAACAAAACCCAATCTCTTTATTCCTAGCATACGTTGTATCAGCAGAACTGAAAACTTCAAAATTGATACTGGTTTATAGAGAGTTAAGCATTCAATTCAGAAAATACAACACCACAACATCAGACTGCGGTGTTTACTCACCAAAACGTTTTCTTGTCCACCAGTGAGGCTCCTTAATAGCTGAGAATCTCACATCAGGATGCAACCTGAGCCTGTCATAAAGGTCTGTTGTTCCGCACTTTGGCTGGCCTATGATATAGAAATGGGGGAGACAGCGCAGCCGATAATGCTTGTCCTTGTAATGATACAAATGGTTCCAAAATACCTTTCTGAGGTAATCAAATATTGCTCGAAAACGTTTGGAATACAGTGCATAGGAGTTTGTAGCATAAGGGTCTGTGGTCATATTTCCACTATATTCTTCATACCAACAAGGACTCTTGCTGTTTGGAAGAAACTTGTTAGGAATTACTGAGAACATCTGCAATACAGAGAACAAACACTTTAGTTAAGAGCAACAAACAAAAAAACATGGTTGCATTCCAGTTACAATAATCCCAGTGTTTCACACTGTAGTCATTTTAATACTTAACTGCTCCAAGCTGCTGTACAGATACAAGACCAGGGGAATGGGCAGAGCTGATGGTGAAAAAGAATATATATGCACATATATATGCGTGTGTGTTTGTGTGCATATATGTGTGTGTGTGTGTAGCATGAATCCTCCATTCAATGAAGAATTATCAAACTCTAGCAGAAAGAATATTGACTGTCAATTCTGACATGTCACATGAGAGGATAATCAAAATGCTTCTACATGGCCACCACTTCATATGGGGACCATGACATTTGAATTTATACTGTTACATTTATCAAAATATTCACCACCTTTCCCCCTTGCAAGGGTCTCAAGCTAGAACTTCCTTGACTATGTGAAGTCTTCATGTCAGAAGCTACTAAGGCATAGCAGAAATAAAAAAGTGGGCAATCTAGATTGAGGATCATTCCCCAGTGCAGTCCTGTCTACCAGACATTAAAGCAGCCTGGTCAATATAACTTCTGCTTTTTAGCTTACCTCTGCTGTGCTACATCTATAACTAGTTTACACTGCAGATTAGCCATTCTGGAAGCAGTGCATAAATTCATTGCTGTTTTTAGCACAGATAAATCCACACACAGATTCAAAAGTACTACAAAGAGTTTTGCGATGTAACCAGGAATTCTGCCACCAGAATGTTTTACAAACATTCTAGGGGAGCCTCTGACTTCACAGAGGTCACTCTCTATCCTTTACTATGTGCATATGGTACACATCCTCCTGCAAAACCAGCACCTGGCATAGGTACTAGATTATCAGAATTTAGAACTCATACCAATGATTCTATTAATATTAAAACATTGTGATTAATGAAGAAATTTAAAAATAAGGTATGAATGAAGCAACACTGAGGGAAAGCTAGTATGATACAGTGCTTACTGTGCTGGACAAGTATTCAAAAGATACAAGTTCAAATCCCAACTCTGCCATGGAAGTTTGTTGAGTGACCTTGAGCCAGTCACATTCTCAGCCTAACATACATCACAGGATTGTTATGAGGATAAAATGCAGCAGAGGAATTGATGTAAGCTGCTTTGGGTCCCCACTGGGGGTAGGACAAGGTATAAATGAATAATAAATAGCTAAATCGCTTGATGATGGATTTCCAAAAGACATATGGCTAGCCACTGTAAGAAACAAGATGGTGGACTAGACAGAATAACCCAGCAGACCACATATGAGGAAATGAAGAGAAATTTTCAAAGCAAACCTGTAAACAAAAATTCTCAGGCATCAGATAGCTCTTATGGCTACTTCAAAGTAAATGGTTTCAGTAGAAAAGCCAGGTATAGACCACTTCAAGCTTTCAAGCAACCAAACAATATACACAATATTACATATATGGCACTCAAATTTTAAAAAAACATGAACATGTACTGCAGCTCAATGAACTGATCCCTCAATGAAACTTAATTGAAGTGTACTGAAATATGCAATTGAATTAAGAATTCTGGAAAATGAGTTTGCAAGAAACAATAATTAGAAAACACAGGTTGAGATGGAGATAAAATAAGCAGATCAAATTAATGTTCTGGTTTAATTCAGAAAATATAACATCTGCATATTTCATTGAAACACTTTCGAGACAGGAATTCTTCACAAGTCATGGTTGAGAAATACTGCCTTCTAATTATTAGATACAAGTAGAAACCTAAAAGAACTTGTGGGGAGGTGTCTCATTTCCCTCTCTCCCAATATTTCCTTTTCTGCCTCCCTTCTCTGGCTGCCCCACAGCCCCTCCCCCTTTCCATCTTCCTTCACTCCTTTCTATTCAAAGCCAACCTACTCTTTTCTGCCCCACCCACCCACATCTTCAACTGTCCCTGTGGCCTCTACCTAGGAACACTATGGCCCAGCAGTGTGGAGCCAGCTGCTGGGCCAGGTCCACTTGAATGATAGGGAACTCTCAAACACTGGTGGGAGGGGCACATAACTTTCCCGGTGCCTCCCTTCCTACAGTATTTCCTTTTACCCTCCTCCAGGAAACTCCCAAATCCTCCCCTCTTTGACATTCTCCTCAGCCATTTATCAACTTACTTTTTATTTGCGTCACATCTTCAGCTATATATGTGAGTATGTATGTATGTGTGTATAAAATTTATAACCCACCTTTTCTCATACTGGAACCAAATCACTTGACATCATTCTTCTCATCTCCTTTTTAACCTTACAACAAATCTATGGGGTAGGTTATACCGAAAGTATATGACTGGCCCTACATCACCTAGTGAGCTCCCATGGCAGAATAGGGATTTGAACCTGGATCACACAGACCCTAGCATGAAGCTCTAACCACTAGACCACACTGTCTTTCATATGGTGGCTGCTGCTGAAAAGAAGCAAGCTGACAGGCCTAGGTAAATCAATCAAGTAGGGTGGTATCAATTCACCCAGTGATTGCTACCAGGCATTCAAAAACCAAAGTAGTTGTGGAAAGGGCCCTGCCCCCTCCAGCTTTTACTGACAAAAATCAAGTCCAGAATGCAGTGGTTTCCTAGCACCAACCACTGAGGGATTCCAATTCTTAAGGCTACAGGAGCCCATTTTATAATTGTTGGGTTTTTTAAAAAAACCCTCCATGTATCTTTTTTAGATTTCAGGGGGGGGCGGGTTGTAGACCTGGGCATTTTTTCAGGTTTGTATAAAGATCTGTCTTGTACATTTATGGTTCTAATCACTGGATTTAAGTATCCTTAGATTTGACCAAGTTGGCTATTAGAATATATGATGTTTGGGACCCTTTCCTGAGAGTTATTTTCTAATTTAGAGTTATAAAAACCTTAGGAACTGAGATTATGCTTTAACACATTTTATAATCTTTTAACACATTTATAACACATTAATATAATCTTTTAAATTTGTTCCCAGTTTATCATCTATTCCCTCTGACTTTCCCACAGAAATATATCCATAAACGTTCTGCATTCCAAGCACCTAAAAACTTCCTTCAGAGCATCTTCAAATAAGCAACCCATCTGGAAGAACTAAGATTAAAGAAGATAAATATACTCAGAACTTTACTTGCTATCTCATTTCAGGACTGACTGAGCAACAATGGGGCAGCTGCACTATCTCTGTCTCACATCCAGACAATATCCAGTAGCAACCCATTTTCATGTTTGTCCTTCATATCTCCTTAGACTTCCTAAGACACACCTTGAATTCATGAAACTCCTGAAGTCACAAACACTCAGGGCAGACCTGACTTCTGAGGATTGCCAGCTCTGGGATGGGAAAGACCTGGAGATTTTGGGGGGTCTAACCTAGTGTACAATGCCATAGGGTATAATGGCTATAGCAAGGAACAATGCCATAGACTCCACTTCTAAAGCAGCCATTTTCTCCAGGGAAACTGATCTCTATTGTCTGGAGATCTAATGGTATCTACAGGCCCCACCTGGACGTTGACAACCTTATCTTCACCCTTATCTTGTGTATTTTATGTTGTTAGCTGCCTTGAGTCTGCATAGAACGGGCGGAATATAAATATAATGTAAATAAATAAATAAATAATAAGACCCACCAGTTCATATATCCAATAACATGACTATCAGTGTTAAGAAGTATTCATAAGCAAAAGTCAGTGTCAACATTGTTAATAAAGCAAAATAGTCTCTTTCTCATATACTCACATGCAACTCTTGTTTTTTCAGATCTTCTAAGTGTGGATAATGTCTGGGTATGAATTCAATATTTGCAGTAATAGTGTCAATAATTACTTTAATATTTGGATAATCCTTGGCATATGAAATATTCATCTTAGATGTTTGTAAATGATCTTTTACATCACAGAGAGTCTCACTGTCCATTAAGTTTGAATTGCTAGCAAAAGCTCCATAATGGAACGTGGGCAGTATCAGCAAGAGGCCATGTTTGGCTCCAGTCAGTATATAAGATGCCATCACTAGCATCATTATTAATAATCCAAACATTAAGCTGCACAGTTTTCCTTTCTTCAGACAAAACAGTCCAGTCCAGCTCTCACTGTGATCAGTCCTTACTTCCAGAACTGCAAGCAAGTTCATCTGTTTGCTATCCAAGTGCAACAGAACTTTATTTTCTCTTTTGCAAAGATGACAGTTTTTGTTATTGTAACTCCGCCCTTGGCACCTGGAACAGTGTTTGTGCAAGTCATTTGGTAACAGTGCTATGCAACAATGAATGCAATGCTTCATACCATTAGACTACTGGTGAAATGTGCCATTTAGGGTTGTCAGGGAAGAAGTTCAGGTGGATTAAAGTAATTTCCAGTAAAAAGAGTCATGAATACCTCGGGCAGCCAGAGAAAGATGCTGCCATGTAAAAAGATTCAATCAGATTCAATAAATATATAGATTCAATATATACATAATAAGGCTGTATCTTAGGTGTACATTAAATGTAGTCTGGACATATTTATGAGAATTTGGCTCAATGGGAGAAAGTTAAAAAGACAAAAACCCTATTCAGGTTTTTCCCATTGAGCAAAATGTAGTGAATGGGATTTCACGGTTCAAAGTAAAGAGGCAAACAAAAGAAAATGAATTCATTGTCCTTGGATTGTTCCAAAGGTAAACAAAATTTAAGATTTCTGAGGTTTAAATATGTTCCTTTAACATGCAGTTTCCAAGAAAGAAAAACTTTTTGGAGATCTTCATCTTTCTCACATCAGTTTAGAAGGCTTTGTTGCTTAACCTGAAAAAGAAAAAAAAAACAGAATAAATATGGGTGCACAGAATTTCAATCAAAACATCGGTTGTTTTTTAATAACACAGGATTAAATAGTGAAAATACTAGCACTGGTTGAAATTTATTTGCTAGAACAAAAGAGGAAATGGATTCTTGTTGGGAATAAGATGGTTGGAGAAATGAAGGAAGACAAAGCTATAGCAGGGAAACTGGTAAACCCAAACAACTGTGGTACAGAAAGAGAATTGTCTAGGAAAGATCTTTAGAACAAGAAAGCTGTTGAGAAAGGATGCAGCGGCAGTCATCTGAGTGAAAGCTATGGAGAGAAATACTTAATGACAGCATTTGAGGAACAACAGTGTTAAGGAAAGCTGCTCTAAAAGGGAAAGCAGTGGCTAAGTGAGCAGGAATACATTTATATCAGCTCCTAGAGATTCTTAAAAAAAGATAAATTTCTCAAAAGTGTGGTGATATGATAGTTTAGGATTACTCATAAATAAAACTCATTTCTCCTTCCAGTTCATGCTTCTGCATACTAATTCTTAACCTCAGTAACAGAAAGATCATTAGCAACTGCTCTCCAAAGCAGAATCGCCTCTGGTGATGACTTAATTGAATGTTTCTTATTTTTGAGATCAATAAAACATGTTGTCTCACCCTAAGAAGCACATTAAATGACTGTATACAAATGCTAAGATAGCAAAAACGATATTTTGAGAGTTCAAGAGAAAACTGATGTTATCTGAACATATTAACTTGTTTCTAGAGCTTTTCATGCGCAACACTGTTGCTTCTGGAGTGAATCCAACCATCCTCCAAGTAGCCTTCTTCCAATGGATAAGCTGTTTAATTTGAAGAAGGATCCTTGGGGTAGCAAA
The DNA here is from genome assembly GCF_032191835.1 of Heteronotia binoei. NCBI lineage: Eukaryota > Metazoa > Chordata > Lepidosauria > Squamata > Gekkonidae > Heteronotia > Heteronotia binoei. The sequence goes on along the minus strand of NC_083228.1, from coordinate 52,974,987 downwards.
AGGTTTCAAATGTGAGCAAAAAGGAGACTATGTACAAATAATTAGATAAATAAACTTTGCATGGCAGAATGGTAGGAAAGAACATGATTCACTGCTTTGTTTTTTCCTGGAAACACTGATAATGGCTACACTCCAAAACCCCACAATCTTTACACAGCTTGTTTCTTTGTCCTTTGGAATGGGGTCTACATTGCTTAAAGTATATTCCTTAAATAACATAAATATATTAATCATCATTAGTATTCAGTGGGACTTAGATTTTTTTTAAAAAAAATAAAATCAATCACAATGCTTTCAACGTATCTTTGAAATGGATTGCTTTTTTGCTCAATTAAATTTACCAAAACCCACTTAAATGACAATAAACAAAGCAATCATAATCATAGCAACATTTCAAACACCTTCTTCTAAAAGCACTGATCCCTCTTCAGTGAGCTAAATGAGCAACACACTTCAAAATTTTTCATGTGCTCACAGGGCTCCTATTGCAGGCATCCTTGGAAGATTGCACTTCCCAGGATCTTGGAACACAGCTATCTTCAAGGTACTATGTCAGCATTGGGCACTTTAAGAAGAAAAGTGCTGATGCACTGTTATGTAACTCCTACTATACCTGCTAATGAAAGGCATGTGAGAATCATGTGCAGCTAGTTAAGAATTGGGTAACATGATTGGCTAGCTGCACTATATCAACAGAGAGCCTAACTCTCATTCTCTGTGGATTGATGAATACGGAGGACGTGCAGAGGTGTGGAGAGCTATTGTGATCAGAGGCTGTTACTCTGTCGGACTGACTGATGATGATGATGATGACTTGGTATGTGTAAGACTACTCTCTTGGACTGTGACTGTGTACTGCTAACTTGGATGGACTGAACTTGCTGTGTATTGACTATCTGCCTGCCTATTACTACTCTCTTTGCCTTACCCCAAATACAACTGGTTCAACTGGCTTGTTGGAGTTTTTGTCTTCATAGAACTTTTACTGGTGGCTGCACTTATCAGGGCACTCATACCTGCGGAACTTCCACGCACACTGACATCGGTTATGGGCCCAGCGTGGTCTGCGGGGGAGTAAGCTCTGTCTGCTGCAGCATTTTCCAGCGTTCTACTCGTGAGTAAGACGAACAGTTTTTGGGCGTGGCACTTTGTATGTGTATAAGGCAAACCATGGAGTCCAGCGTACATGTCTCTGGCTTCCTCATTACGAGGCTTAATGAAGACAACTACGTCACATGGTCAGAGAAAGTCACCATGCTGTTAAAGTTCCAAGGGTTGTGGGAGTATGTGGTAACTCCGCCAGACTTAACAGTGTTACATGCTGCTGATGATGCGGATGTAATAGCCAAACATCGGAGTAACGATGATAAGGCATTCTCATTAATTGGCTTAACCTTGGAAGATTCACAGCTCATCCATGTTAAAGGGTCTAATAATGCCAAGTCATGTTGGGATGCACTAAAGGCTCTATATGTGAGAGAGAGCGTCGGGTCCCACATTTTCCTAATGAAGAAGCTCTTGAGTGCACGTTTGGAGACAGGTGGAGACATGATGACTCACCTGGAATACATGAAGCGCACTTTACTCCAACTGCAGGAAAAGGAGGTAACTTTTTCTTCCCTGCAGCAAGTGTACATAATCCTCTGTTCCCTGGACCAGAGCTATGATCAATTTGTGGCTAACCTTGATGTTGTTCCACAAGCTGAGCTTACCGTGTCCAGCATTTCCCACCGACTGCTGAATGAGGCGATGAGGAGGAGAGACGCAGCTCAATTCCATGCGGCTCCAGCCCATTCAACAAATGTTCCTGCCCGGGAGATTCTTAAAGGGGCAGAATGCAAAGCAGCTGCAGCTAAAGCATATGCTGTACGTAAGTGCTACTTGTGTGGAAGTTGCAAGCACCTACAACGCCAGTGTGGCTTGAACAAAAGGAAACATTCTCCTGCTGTTACAAAAGGAGCTACAGACTGCAACATATGTGCAGATGGTATATCTGCTAAAGCCAAGAGGAAAGGCGACTTATATTTCCTTGAGAAGGAGCGTTCAGTGCAGCATGTGAGTACAAATAAACCACCACATGATAATTGCATACATCTCTGGCATCGCAGACTGGGGCATATCAATTTCCAGGCGATGGAGAAGACTCTTCAAGCGGCCGGAATTACCCCCAAACCATGTGGATGTTTCATAGAATGTGAAGTATGCAAGGCTGTCAAGTCCAAAGCAGCAGCAACTATGTCTCCTAGCAAGTTTCAGACTAATGAGATACTTGACTTAGTGTTCCTCGACCTGATTGGCCCATTCCCTACGAGGAGTTTGGGCGGGGCAAGGTTCTGTTTATGCATAGAAGACCATTTTTCCCGGTATGGTTTCTGCTTCCTTCTTAGGTCTAAGGCGGAAACATTCCAGGCATTCTACAACTGGCTTCGCTTTGTGCAACAGAAGACAGGCAAAGTTCCTAAGTCTATTCTCAGTGATAATGGGTCTGAATTCTGCAATGAGAGAATGATTTCTTTGTGCAGGAGATATGGCATTGAACGAAAATGTACCGCTCCTTATAGACCCCAGCATAATGCCTTCTGCGAAAGAAGGAACCAATCCCTGTACAATATGTGTATGGCTATGTTAAAGGACAGTGATTTACCCTTGAGCTACTGGGGGGAGAGCATGATGTGTGCTTCTCATGTACTAAATTTGTCTTGGTCATCTGCTATAGGAAGGATTCCTGCAGAAGCCTGGTATGGCAAGAAGCCCTCCATAGAGCATGTAAAAATCTTTGGGATCCCTGCATACGTCCACATCCCAAAGGAGCTCAGAAGGAAGGGAAAAGACAAAGCTGAAAAGTTGTTGTTTGTTGGTTATTCTAACAATCATCGAGCTTTCAGGTTCTGCCATGCTGGAGAGAAGAAGATAACGACCAGCGCGTCGGCAACTTTCCTTGAGAGATCTGTTGGCTGGCAGCGAACATCCTCGACTCTAATCCTGCCGACAGCAGAGAAACAAGAGACACCACCCGTTCCTAGGAAGGGGAGGAGAAGCCCGTCGCCCAGCAACGGAGCAGTCAAGGAGGAGCCGTTAACCCCTGCATCTCCAGGAGCTGGTGTTTCACAGCAGCAGATGGCAGCACAACAGACAGTGTCTGATGAATCTGCAGAACCGGTGCTTCGGAGGTCGTCACGTGAGACGAGGCCACCGGATCGCTACAGTCCAGGACAGGCATGTACTGTGATTGCAGAGCCCTCTAACTTTGAGAGTATTCAGCATTTATCACAGGAGGAACAGGCTGGATGGCACGCTGCAATGAGCTCTGAGCTAGAGTCCCTGCGTAACCTGAACGTCTATGAAGAAACCACTCTACCGCCCGGTCAGAGACTCATAGGGTGTAAATGGGTGTATAAACTCAAGCCTGGCACAGATGGTACTACTCAGTACAAGGCCAGACTTGTAGCCCAGGGATTCTTGCAAGGGGGGGCAAGATTACGATGAAACTTTTGCTCCAACCCTTAAAGCCACTTCACTTTACTGTGCTCTCACTATCGCAGCAAAACAGCACTGTATGATTAGGCATCTTGATGTTAAAACAGCCTACTTGCATGCCCCATTGAGACACTGTGTGTATATGAAGAAACCACCAGGTGCCTCTGGTGACAATGATAATGACAATGATAATACTTGTTGGTTGCTTAAGAAATCCTTGTATGGGTTAAAACAGGCTGGATTCGAATGGAATCAGCATTTGGTACATAACCTTAAAATGTTAGGTTATAAGCAAGGAGTTGCAGATCCCTGTGTGTTCACTAAACAGAAGGGGGAGCAACAATGCACCATCCTAATCTTCGTGGATGATTTGGCCATAATATGTAAATCTGCCAAAGTAATGAATGATACTATTGATGCTCTAAGGTCCAAATTTACTGTGAGAGATCTAGGAGAGATCAAGCAATATGTTGGCCTAGAGATAGAAAAAGTAGATGGTGGATACAGAGTATCACAAAGGGCAAAAATATCCCATTTGCTAAAACAGTTTAAAATGGACCAGTGCAAAGGGGTGCAAAGTCCTATGTTCCCATGTAATGAGTCAGACAGCGAACAGAGTCCACTGTTCGATCAGGGGATATATCAATCCCTGATTGGCAGCTTATCATATCTAGCTAATTGGTCCAGACCGGACATAGCCATGGCCACTAATGTATTGGCAAGAGCAATGAAAGAGCCAAGGCAAAAACATTGGCTAGCAGCTAAGCATATCTTAAGATATTTAAAGCAGACCATAGATTTAAGTCTATTCATAACTCCTACTGGAGAACTTACCATGCTTGCTTATGCAGATGCTAGTTTCGCCAACGATCCTGATACTAGGCAATCTACTACAGGAATGGCTATTTTTCTGGGTGGCGCCCTGGTTGGGTGGCGGTCACTGAAGCAAAGACACGTGGCTCTGTCTACGTGCGAGGCAGAATACGCGGCCTTGAGCGCTATATGTACTGAACTCATATGGTTCAAGCAATTGTTGTTAGACTTTGAAATACGTCATGTCAATCCCATAGTTGTGAGGGAAGACAATCAGGCTGCTATACAGTTAGCAACAACTCTTGGTGTCAAGAGTAGGTCCAAACATACTGATGTACGTTTCCATAACGTTAAGCAATGCTTGGAGGATAGACTAATCGTGCTTGAATACTGTGAAACCAATGACAATGTTGCAGACTTGTTTACAAAGGTTCAAACACATGTGAAGCATAAAGAAAGCTGTCTATCTTTAGGTCTTAAAAAATGTGAAAAGCAGTAATGTCATGCTGTGGAAATATTTTAACTATGAATGTTAAAGTTACATGCAATGTATAGCCCATGTCGTTACATAAGGGGGAGGATGTCAGCATTGGGCACTTTAAGGGGAAAAGTGTTGATGCACTGTTATGTAACTCCTACTATACCTGCTAATGAAAGGCATGTGAGAATCATGTGCAGCTAGTTAAGAATTGGGTAACATGATTGGCTAGCTGCACTATATCAACAGAGAGCCTAACTCTCATTCTCTGTGGATTGATGAATACGGAGGACGTGCAGAGGTGTGGAGAGCTATTGTGATCAGAGGCTGTTACTCTGTGGGACTGACTGATGATGATGATGACTTGGTATGTGTAAGACTACTCTCTTGGACTGTGACTGTGTACTGCTAACTTGGATGGACTGAACTTGCTGTGTATTGACTATCTGCCTGCCTATTACTACTCTCTTTGCCTTACCCCAAATACAACTGGTTCAACTGGCTTGTTGGAGTTTTTGTCTTCATAGAACTTTTACTGGTGGCTGCACTTATCAGGGCACTCATACCTGCGGAACTTCCACGCACACTGACATACTAGAAACTGAAGAATTCCCAAGATGGTTTGGAAGAAGATACTTAGCAGCCTCTCAAGATCTTTAGAAGACATTGGATTTATAGTCTGCCTTCCACTCAAGAGTCTCAGAGCGGCTCACAATTTCCTTTATCTTCCTCCCCCATAACAAACACCCCGTGTGGTGGGTGGGGCTGAGAGGGATCTCACAGCAGCTGCCCTTTCAAGGACAACCCCTGTGATAACTATGGCTGATCCAAGGCCATTCCAGCTGGTGCAAGTGGAGGAGTGGGGAATCAAACCTGGTTCACCCAGATAAGAGTCCGCACACTTAACCACTACACCAAACTGGCTCATGCTGCCATATTGGTGTCCCATATAGGGTTGCAGGTAAGATCTTTGAATTGCGTAATTTAAACAATGCTGGAAAAGACTGTCCGCCTTTTGTGAAATTAAATTTCTTCAAGGATATAGCTTAAAGATGAAAGCTACTTATAATGTAGCTGTTAGCCAAACAGAACAAGAAAAAAGTTTGGTAAATGTTTGGGGGATGCTGATTCCCCCAAACATTGGTTTGAGGGCTCCGAACCAGACCAAGTTCAAGGCAAATTTTGGCTTATGAGCCAGTTCATGTCCATCCCTCTCAGTCACTATTCAGTAAGGAAAATAGCTTGGTTCACCACTGACTGCTAGTTATAATGCTGCAAATTGAGGGGGAGGACAAGTGTAACATAGGTAGTTCTTCTAGAAGATCTTGAACAAAATGCTCCACTTATCATTTTGTATCAGAATGAATTTTATTGTATTGCATCAAACAGTGACTATATGGACTTAACTGTCTACAGACTAAAGGACCATTATATCAAATGCCTCATAATTAAACCAGCACGTAACAGTGTCTGAAGCATACCTTTATGTTTTTCAGTGATACAGGATTCAACAGACACAGAAGAGGCCTTCAAAAATTTATATCATCTCAAATCTAGAAAGGAGACTCTCTGGATAAAGCTGCATTAATTAGAAGTTTGTGCACATATATGTATAAATAAGAACCCTCACATAAAAACTCCACTGAATGAGCTGAGCAGCATTTCTAAAGGATAATTCGTATCAGAAAAAGGCACAGATCACTGGATTTTAATAGCTGTAACTGGATTTTAATTAAGACAATAATGGGAAAGTGACACAAATGAAAGCATTCTTTAGAATAGCTATACAGTTAATTCCCAACCATGCCACTTATTTATGGATACTTATTTCCACAGATAGGGGGCACATGGAGGGAATTTTACTATATTGCATCAAACAATGACCATATGTTTCTGCACACTTGTGACATTCCCTAGGGTTGCAGAAAAATTGGGGGGGGGGGAGTTTAAAAATACACCAGTGATTAAATTTCCCCAAGTTAACATAATGAGTTATCTGCACATGAACAGACAATTTTCCAATTAAAATTCCAATAACCTTTAATGGCATAACAATAGCTTAATGAACAGACGATTCATTTACCAGTTGAGCTGGTGATGGAGGAGGCCACTGCAGATAGGAACTCTGGACCAACTGCCATGATGGTGTTGCTGCCACAGAAGATGCTGGCAAAAGCTCCAGGCCTGGCCATGGCAGTGGAGCACTTTGGGAGCTGCTCCCTGCATGGCTGCCATGATGGAGTGCTCTGGGAGAGCCTCTAGGGCCAGCTGTAGTGGTGGAGGATGCCAGGAGTCAGTTTGGGCTCGAAGTGGCTCCCAGATACTGATGCTGTCACTGTAGGTGGGTGGTGGGGCATGGAGGTGTGATGGGGAGGAAGAGATGGAATTCTTTCCCCCCCACACACACACAAGTCTTGAGGTCCTTCCACAGGCACCAACACTAGTAGGGAAAAAGAAAGGAGAGAGACTGGCCCGGTGGGATGAAAGAGAAAAAAGGGGGATTGTCTGAGAGAGGGGAGAGAAAGAGGAAGGAGGATTTGCTTGTGGGGGGGAGAAACAGAAACAAGAGGAGATTGTCTGAGGGAGACAAAGAAAGAAGGGGGTTTGTCTGGGGGAAAGAGAAAGAATAGGGGATTGTGTGTTGGGAAAGAAAGAATGGAAGATTGTCTGGGGGAGGATGAGAGAAAGAAAAAGAAGAGGGGAAGATTGTGGAGGAGAGAAATAGGGAAGAGAAAGAGAGGGGCAGACCAAGAAACCATTTATTCCAGTGTAACTAGGGTTACCAACTTGCAGGTGGTAGCTAGAGATCATCCAGAATTACAGCTGCTCTCAAAAATCAGTTCCCCTGGAGAAAATGTCTGTTTTGGAGAGTAGACTCTATGACATACCCTGCTGAGGTTACTTCACTCCCCAAACCTGAGTGTGAGATGAAGATACAGGGGAAATTTAGGTACCCCCTGCAAATCCTTGGAGGTTCCCCACCATGCAGCTGGTCCCATTTTAGATGGTACTGTTCAACTTGGCCAGAGTTTTCTTGGATAAAAGCTGTCAAAGGGAGGGAAATAGGGAGGGAAGGGGGAAGACAGGAGAGCATATAGAAGTATGTTGGGTGGTGGTATGGGAAGGAGAGACGGAAGCCGGGAAATGGAGAATGTTATGGGGGCTGCCAGAGCAGGGAAAAAGGAAATAATGGGGGGGGCATCTTTAAAATGAGACGCCTCCTGCAAGTCCTTGTGGGCCTCTTCCATGTGAAGGTATAATATTGTTGTGAGAAGTTCAGATAACTGGGAGAAGTCACCCATTAAAAAAAAAAGTAAAGATTGCTATAGTTATGATTTACAAGAGTTCATTTTACCGTTGTCTAAGAAGTGCATTCACTCACTAAGCAAACCTAGGAAATACAATGGTATTTTTAATTAACATGGAAAAAGAGAACTTGAAGTTAGCAAAACTGGATGCAAACTTGACAGTAGCTGCGAGCAGCTTCTTCTACAGATCATCCCACCATGCAGAGGTCAGCTGACCATATCACTTACATTCTTAAAGTTAAAACACATGTTAGACTCAGTGGACTTTAAATAGCAATCCTTGGTAAAACTTCAAAAGCGTGCCAGAACAGCTACTGACTGGCAATGGTTGTGGCGAAAGCCTCTTAAGGAGCCTTTTCCAGCAAAGACTAACCATAAATAGCATTGTGTATTTTAAAAAATCCCTCAACCACTTTATGAAAACTTTTCACTCATGAACAGAGCCTCTCCTTGCCTAAGGTGCCATAACTTTGTTGTAGATTTGTCACTTGTCCCACCGTTTAATTTTATACAAATACATTTCATATTTTTAAAAATCTGGCTATTATTAAAGATCCAGGATGTGGGGATCAAAAGAAAGGCAACAATCTTACTATGTGGCTGTGAAGACATGTTGATTTTCTAGACTCTCTGTTCAGTGAATTTATCCTTAACTCCTTGGCTTCATCTTAGATTTCACAATGTGACTTAGTTGCTTTATCTACTCTTTACTGACACAGAAGAGTGGACTACTATTCTATAACTCTCAGCAGCTGCAGATATGTGAATGTAAATGATGGTAGTACTAGAAGGGAGTCTAGAAGATGACCTTTTACTGGCTAATTCTTTCTATAAATATCTTTTATCTATTTCAATATATTTTTCTTCCTGGAAAGTGAGAACCAATGATACCGGGATTTCAAACTCTCACCCAGCTACTTCTTTCACTTTCCCTGATGCATCACTCTTCTTCCTTCTTCATAGATCCTCATTCCCCAACCAGAAAAAAATGGGATTAGTCTTACAATAAACTCTTCACTCTCACCATAAACTTGGTCTGTAGTTGCTGCTTAAGGACTATCAGCTCTATCTTTTAAATTTCTCTTTAATATTTCTCAGTACCGTACAACTATAAGATTTATGGCCATTTCTAGTGTAGGCAAATTTATGTTCCCAAGGTATCTGATTAATGGATGTTCCAGTGCATTGAATTATCTCATCTTGGTTTTAGAATTCTAAATGGCAGTGTAAGTGACTTTGCCCTCAAATAATACAGGATTGAAGTTGGTTCTTAATGCTGTCTTGGTCAGTGCTGATGGGTCACAGTAGAAATACCTAATGAAAGTATATCTGAAGCAGAGAAGAAGTCCCGCTCTCCCCCCCTCTTACTTTGAACTGTTACAGGCTAGCAGTAGCAGCCAGCCAAGAAGCCTCTCCCTCTTTACCTCCCTTCTCTAGATTTTTTCAGAAGCTGTTTTAACAGTATTTGATGACACAATGGGAAATGTAAAGATGCCAGACATCTTAATGTCACTCTGAGGGTGCACCTCAGTACTTCTGGAACTGCTGATATAGCATCAAAGGCACCAGGGAGGGAGCAATATACACTGCATATCTGTTCATCCCTAGACTGGCCATCACCTACACCAATTACAGTAGTAATAACAACAGCAAAGTGTGTGTGAAATGGTTGAGGGTTCACTGGAAGAGTATGGAAATTCACAGAGACTGATGACCTCCCAGGAAAAATATATGTACATATTCCTAGAAGGTCCCCATTGTTACTTGTAAACTGTCATGCCATTTCAGATTCATGCCTTCCATTTGGTTATATCAGATATGCACTAAATTGCTTCAGGAAATCCATCCATTCAAACCAGCAGTATCTTCTCCCATTGTCTCCTAATGGAAAGACACTGCAAGAATGCAATTAATGCAGTATATATCTCAAACATATGATTTGTTTCATCTAACAAAGCAGTCATCAGATGAGTTCCTGTTCCCAGAATGCCTTAGGAGTAAACCTGAAGAAGCCTTCTTTCCCACAGGCCTAGTTCTCCCTTCCCTCCACCTCTTCCTGCATGCCAGTTTTGGCTGACCAGCTACTTTCTCCTGCACATGAACAAACTTTAGCCAGTCCAGATGCTATCTTATTAGTGTCCCAATCATTTCCCTCTAGTAATGTACCACTTGTATAACTTCTGATGGTGGATACTTCAAGTTTCCCACTACCACATAGGTATTTTCCACACCAGCCCAGAATGCTATCAGAATATGCAGCACTGACAAGGAAACAAGATGATATAGGGTCCTATGTTAAAATTCTAGATGTCAGAAGCACAAGCTTTATTTAAATTTGGCATTCTTTTCTGGAGTGGTTTACAGATAACACACTCCCTTCTCCAAATGATTTCCTTCTTTTTCGTCCCATAAATAAAGCCTTTAAAAAAATTAGATACGTTCATTGGCATTTCATCAGGAAACACGCTATTGGGCGAGGGGAGTTATGGAATACTTGTGCATATATCACTTGATCATGTTTATATTAAGCACTTCTTACATAAAGTGTTTGGTATGCGTTTTAAAAGATGCATATGTTCATTTCATGTTTATACTACATTAAAATGTAGTAAGTTGCAAAGAAAAATACTTGCATATTTTTCCGTAATGCACAATTCTCCAAAGTTAGCTAGAAAGACAGAAGATCTATCGAATGGAAAATGAATTAATGGCTCTACTGCCCAGGATATCCAGACTCAATAATTTTGTAGTCACTAAGAGATGTTAGGTTTCTCTGAGGAAGTTGCTAACTACATGTCAGCCCCTAACCTTGTGTTAGGTTTTCCCTGAGGAAATCTTCAGCATGGGGGAAAAGCAAGCTCCACATTTTCCAGGTGCACACAAGCTCAATTTGGATCAGAACTATGGTACATGAGAGCATATGGTTTAGACTTTCCCCATTGCCATTTTTCCAACTTGAAATTACTGAGGGGTACTATTTACCTCTCTGAGGGCTACACAGGTACTGATGAGCTACAAGTTAAGTTTCTACAACAGGACAAATAGCATCCCTTGGGCCATTTCAGGTTGGAAAAATGGTGAGAGGAGAAAGATAAGCCTTTTTTCCCCTCTGTGCATCACAGCCCTAATCTGAATCAAGGTCACATGTGCCTGAGAATCATATTATGTCTGAACTCACTTCTGGCGAAACCATACCATGTAGTTAGGCTATAAACCAATGCAATGCAAATCTGCCTCAGCTTTGAAATCACACTATTATGAGTTTACCTAATCGTTCTCTTCAGAATGATTCTCTTCACTAAATTTGATCCTTCTACCAAGAAAAGACATTCGATTCAGCCATCTGAGAAAATTTCTGTATGAAAGTATGATTACTGCCAATTTCAACAAATATGATATTACAAATGCCAAAATATCCATTTTTAGTCTGACTTCCAGAATGTATTCAACCTGAAATAGACATATATGTATTACCATTCTGATGTTATATTTCACCCTTTGTGTTTGCTACATTTTAGGTACCAAAGAGGAATATCTGAATTTTAATTGGAATACATGCTATGAAATAAAGAACAGACTTTCTAATAAACCATTTGTGTCAATTTTTACACTCCTAGTGCTGACAGCCTCCAGTTCTTCATCAGAATAGCATTTGATTAAGGTGATGTACAGTTTATTTGGATATTACTGAATGCAGTTTTTTCCTGTTGAAATTAGTAATACATTATTTATGACTATATAAACAGAAATATTTACCTAGCTATATTTTCTGTGTCTTGAACTCTGACCATAAACTGTGGGAACTAGCATATCCCCACAGCATTCATGCCCACCTAGCTAACAAGGCATAAAAAGGACAGTCAAGTTGTCAGCATAGGATATTGTTAGTAATAAAGGTGAAATGCATAAAAGAAATGTCACTCAATGGGAGATCTCAGAAGACAACCTTTAAAAGAGCTGTTTCAGATCCAAATTTCTCTCAGCAAAAATTATTTTAGTTGTGTGACTAATTTCTATACACTGAGAAGGACAGTTTAGTGTGTATATATATATATTTAACCTCTACCTTGAAAGTGGCTATATCATGCTCAACATTTTTCACAGTTAAAGAAAACAGCTTTGATAAAAGCAAGTTGGGAATGTAGAATGTCTCCCATTGTTACAGTTTTCAAACAGTGATTCCAATCAGGATCGGATCTACATGTTTTTGAGGTGGGGCAAAATTAAAAAATGACGCCCCCTTATGGCCCCCATTCTACCTTATGGGCCCACAGAATAAAATGGACTCTATACCCAATTTGGGAACCCCCTCTGGTGGCACCCAGGGGGAGCACCCCCTCTGCTCCTCCCCCAGATCCCACCCTGATTTCAATCCAACCCCAGAAGAGACCAAGATATGATCAGAATGGCAGAAAAGAGGTCATGTACTCAATGACAAAGGCTTATTTATATCATCGCTCCCACCTCAGAGCTTAAAACTCATCTGAGTTTACCTGCATAATATTTTTCCACTGTTCCATGCTTCATGTCTCATAATATTATGAATTGGTTACCCAATGAAGACAGTTAGCAAACTGTCCAAGACAGATAAATATATCTTTACAAAACATTTAACTAATGTATGGAACTGAACACCACAATATGCAATGATGGTCAAACACTTAGATGCATTGTATAAAAGAACGAGACAAATTCATATAAATGAGATTTATTAACAATTATTGTAAAATAGGAATTAAGGCCTGTTGTGGAAATAAATACAATGAGCTCTAGAAAGATGTTCTGGTAGAGTGCCCCAGCCTTGGGCATTCAGGGTCAATTTACTGTGGCATCATAGCATGATGATGATCACACAGATGCTGAAACTTAGCACTCCTTTCATCTGCAGTACATTGCTGCCACCTTTTCCTGTTGTATTGTGGCATTTAGCATCAGTGTGTACTTCTAGTGTGATCTAGTTTTTTTGGCCTGGCATAATTCTGTTATGGTATACCATAGAGTATGTGAATCAAGGTGGCCATTTTTTGTAGGGGAACTGATCTGACTTCCCGTCTCCTTCCTCCTCCCTGCAGCCTCTACCCAAGAAAAGTACAGTCTTTCTCCACAGTGTGGACCAAAGCAAAAAGGAAGAAATCTTAGCAGGGTATAATGACACAGAGTCCACCCTAAAAAGTAGCCATTTTCTCCAGAGGAACTGATCTTTGTCATCTGGAGAGCAGCTGTAACCCTGAGTAATCTCCAGCTGTCGCCTGGAGATTGGCAACAATGGTTCCCCAGGAAGAAATGGCTGGTTTGGATGGAGTCTGTGGCATTGTAACTGTCTGAGGTCCTATCCCTCCTCAATACCCACCCTCTCCAGGCTCCACCCCTCAAATCTCCAGGAATTTCCCAAGCTGGAGTTGGCAACTCCTTCCCAGTCAACGATCAACCTACCTTTATCTGCCCTTCTGACTTCAGCTTTTCATCTCCCCGTTCCCTCTACCTAGGAAAAGGACAGCCTTTCTCCACAGTGGGGACCAAAGCAGCTTACATCATTCTCCTCTCCCTCTTTTGATTTGTGCAAAAACCCTGTGAGGTAGGCAGGGCCAGTGCTAGGCACTGCGCAGCACACACCCCCCCCCCCCAGTTCCCTCAGGAAATAAATCTCTCGCTCATGGCACAATGACTTCAAAAGTGATGTCATCAAGCAGGCCAGGGACGGGGAGAGCTGATACAAGCCCCCGCGCACACACACACACCAAGGCTTCTTGCTTTGCCAAAAGCCTGATCAGGGCAGGGAGAGTCGACGCTTGTGTACCAGAATCCTGCAAAGAGCATGGTATGCAACCCCCCCCCCCCTCAGGCTTCTTGCTTTGCAGGAAGCCTGATCGGGGCGGGGAGAACCGATGCTTGTGTACCACACTCCTTGCAAGGAGCACAGTACACAAGTTCCGGCCCCGCTTAGGTTTCTTGCTTTGCAGGAAGCCTGATCGGGGGCAGGGAGAGCCAACGCTTGTGCATCATGCTCCTTGCAAGGAGCATGGTAAACAAGCCCCAGGTTCGGCTCATCAGAGGAGAGAGGGGGTGCCCAGCAGTGCTCCCCAGGCGAGGTGGTGCCCTAGGCAGCCACCTAGCCTGCCTACTCCCATGCGCCGGCTCTGGAGGTAGGTTAGGCTGAAAGTCTGTGACAGATCACCTTTATGTCCCAATTAAGAATACATTATTAGCCACTGTTAAGTGCAATTCCAGAGTAGACAGACCTTGGTCTGATCTTGCAAGACATTTTTATTCGACACAGTAGAATGCAAATTTTTCAGACTACTGGCTAATCAATGAGGATGCTGGTACTATAATAAGATTGCCAATCCCCAATTGGGAGCCAGGGATCCCCTGGTTTGGAGGGCTCACCCACTTCAAGGTTATCAGAAAGTGGGGGTGGGGGGTGAATGTCTGCTGGGCACTCTATTATACCCTACGGAGACTGATCTCCATAGGCTATAATGGAGAATTGATCCATGGGTAACTAGGGTTCAGGGGGGTGTTTTCTGAGGTTGAGGCACCAAATTTTCAGCATAGCATCTGGTGCCTCTCCTCAAAAAACAGCCCAAGTTTCAAAAGATTGGACCAGGGAATACAGTTCTATGAGCCCCAGAAGACGGTGCCCCCATTCCCCATTATTTCCAGTGAAGGGAAGGCATTTAAAATGAACATGGTCCCTTTAAATGTGATGCCAGCACTCCCTTTGGAGTTCAATCGTGGTTATCACAACCTTGCTCCTGGCTCCACCCCCAAACTCTCCCAGCTCCATCCCCAAAGACCCCAAATATATCCTGAGTTGAACCTGGCAATCCTAATTCCATAGACTCTACATAATTCTTCTCAAACTTCTCATCCCTGCAGCTGCCATGTCATTGCTCTGGTTTTAGGAGATTATACATTTCTATATCTCTTCAAAAGTTTCAGAGGATCATACCATTTTGAATTTATCACAACTGATACCTTTCTCTGTATTTTGAATATGCTGTTTGTCAATAATTTCCTAACTGACCTAAAGCAAGGAATACAAATTTTCTTCATGCCTTACTGCTTGGCATGTCAAATCAGAAAGATCTGTGTCATTAAGATTTCAGTTTGTGATGTCACTGCTCCAGATTTGCCATACAGAGGTCTCATAAGTAATGCAGCAGACACCAATTGCTCTGCCAGAGTAGCAAATGGTCCTGTATTTATTAATATTTTACCCTCAAGAGCTACTGTGGATTCAGTGCGATAATGAATTTTAAAAAAAGATGTGAGTAAGTGAAAAACATTCCCCACAGCTATATTAGGATATGAATAATAAATTATCTTAAAAGTTCAAATAGTGTGATCAGAATAAATTATGTCAATTAGGTATAATTAGATTAATCAAACACATTTATGTAATTTAAATAAGCATAGCTTGTTCTGATTTCTAAAAGTGCCCCCAGGCAGAAGAATGTTTTTTAAAGGTTTAATCCATGAGATAAAGGGGAGGCAGAAAAAAAGGCCACTTGGTGGGGGTAAAGTCATTGCGAGGACAGTAGTGACATGGAAAGATATGCCCCTAATGCAGTTGTGGAGGCTACGGATCTGATCTGAGCAAAAGGAAAGCCTAGGCCTTTCCTTTTGATCTATTTTTTTTCCTTATCAAACACTCCTACTTTTGCTTTCTCATCTACAGGAATAACTGGGATCTTTTCCCATTCAGATGTGAAAGGCATCTAAATCAATTTAAAAGTTTTAGGAGATACAGAAATGAAAAAAAATAACCATTAAGAATCACAGGAAACATTAGGAGAAAACAAGAACACTCCTAGATATTAACTTCAGCAGCCAACCATCCATCAAAATTTCTGCTCAGTCACCACAAAAGTCCTTAAAAACAAAAAGGTGTTTAGTTCCTGGCAAAATGGCATGAAGAAAGTATTCAGGAAGATCTCCATTAGGATTTCTTTTCCAAGGTGTGGATGCAACAATGGAAAAACTCTGTTCCCGGCTCTCACAGATGTTTCCTGGGAGAACACTGAATACAAAGTAGTGTTTTCTCCTCAGATCTCAAGGAGACAACTATGGTAAACAGTATATAGATGCCAGTTATTTCTTTAAATTTTTCATTTGAATTCAGATTGCTATGAATGGGAAAAGTTCACAGAAGCACATCTTTTCCACCTTTCTCTTATCTCAGCAGCCCCCTACACCCTTTGAAAAACCATTGGCAAGGATCAAATTCTGATGGCAAGAATTCCCCCAAACCAAACAGTATTTGGCATAAGAGGGAAAAGAGTTCAGGCAATGAGGTGAAATTGAATAAAATTCTCCGCACCCTACACTTACAGGAGAGAGATTAGAAGACTAATATTCTAATAATATCAACTGAATAGAATCAAAGGATCATAGAGTTGGAAGGGACCTCCAGAGTCATCTAGTCCAGTGGTCCTCCAACCTTTTTGGCACCAGGGACCGGTTTCATCAAAGGCAATTTTTCCACGGACCGGTGGGGGGGCAGCACTGGGGGTTTTGCCATCCCAGGCTGCCCCCCACCTGCCCCCATTCCTGCCCCCCATGGGAGTCTTTAAATAGGGGGGAGACTGGGGCTGTTTCTGCCACCTCCCCACTAGGTGACCAGGCAGCAGAAGGCCAATCTGCCTCCCCCGCCCTGATCAACAGGGGCCTATAAATAAAGAAGTAGGCTAAGGTCACCACCGGACACCGGTGGGTCTGATCATAGTCAAGAAGTCAATACCGCCTATACTGGATTGAAATAGCGCTATAGAATGGTTTTAAAGTTGATATGTAAATTATGGTTTTATATGTTTTATCGGATTAATTGTTTTATAATGCTGTAAACCGCCCTGAGTCCGCTTGCGGAGAGGACGGGATATAAATGAAAAGTAATAAATAAATAAATAAATAAATAAATAAGGTCACAGCAGCACTGCCCCTTCTGCCATCCTGGGATCTAAGTGGATGAAAGAGGTGATATGGCCTTACTCCACGGCCCAGTTGCTAGCAGGCCACGGACCGGTACCAGTCCATGGACCAATGCAGGAAAAGACAGGTTGCTTACCTGTAACTGTAGATCTTCAAGTGGTTATCTGTGCATTCACGCTCATGAGATAAAGCGCCTGCGCCAGTCCCCGAATCGGTACCTAAAAAGCCTGGGATTTTTTTGCACTCGGCACCAACGGGCATGCGCAGGCATCCCAGTGCGCATGCTTGCCGGCACCAGCATGAGGATCCCGCCAGTTCCTTCCTGACTGCTGGAAGCCCCTACTGGAGGGAGACCGTCAGCAGTGGGGAAGGAGGGCGGGAAGTGTGAATGCATAGATGACCCCTCGAAGATCTACAGCTACAGGTAAGCAACCTGTCTATCTTCTTCGTGGTCTCTGTGCTTCACACTCATGGGAGATTAGCAAGCAAGACATACCTGGAGGCGGGAAGAAGGTCAACCAGAAGAAACAGCTTGCAGCACCTCAGCTCCCAGACAAGTCCTCTGCTGAGCATGCACGTCCAGAGCGTAGTGCTTCATAAAGGCATGCGGAGAGGACCAGGTGGCAGCCTTGCAAACATCCATCAGGGAAACGCCTTTCAGGAACACCACCGACGTTGCCATCGCTCTTGTAGAGTGTACGCGAATAGGCCCAGGTAACGGCTTCTTTGCCAACAAATAACACAGTTTAATAGTCTCAGTGAGCCATTTCGAAAGCCGCTGAGATGAGATCCTGGAACCTAACTTAGGAACAGCATAAGAAACAAAAAGCTGCTGGTCCTTACGAAAACTCTTGGAGCAACTTAAATAAAACAATAAAGCACACTTCACATCTAGAGCATGCAACCTACGTTCCTCATCCGAGGAAGGCGTAGGATAAAAAGTGGGCAACCAAACTTCTAAGTTGAGGTGGAACTGAGAAACCACCTTGGGGAGAAAAGAAATATCAGGAGCTAACAACACTCCAGCCTCCTGAAAAACTAGATATGGGTAGTCACAACGCATAGCCATGAGCTTCCCTGCACGGCGTGCTGATGTGATGGCTACCAAAAAAGCAGTCTTCCAAGATAGAAGCTGTAAGGAACATGTGGCCATCAGCTCAAAAGGACGTCGAGTCAGGCTGTCCAACACTAAAGTCAAATCCCACAACTGTGGGGGTGATCTCGATGGAGGATGAAGCCTACCTAAGCAAACCCTTCAAAAACCTCTTAGAATGAGGGTGCGCAAAAACAGAGTGCCCCTCAACCGGTTCATGGAACACAGAAATTGCCTCCTTGATGGAAGAAAAAACAAGGCCAGCATCTACCAGAGATAACAAAAACTCAAAGCCGCCCTGAGCCCGCCTCAATGGGGAGGGCGGGATATAAATCGAATAAAATAAATAATAAATAAAAATTACCGACAATCCCACCCTTTGGGGTGAAACTGAGGGATCAGCTAAGAACTGCAGAAACCTCCGCCACTTCCTATCATAGGAAGTATGGGTAGAAAGTTTCCTGCTGTTCAAGAAAACTTGTTGGACTCTGCTAGAGAACCCACAGGGTCGATGAACCACGCTGTCAGCTTCAGGTGGGGCATGTTGTGATGGAGTACATGACTGTCCTGAGCTGACAGAAGGTTCAATTCCACCGGAAACTGGTAGAAGGCCCCCCTCACCAGTTGGAGCAGGATTGGGAACCAGTTCTGGCAAGGCCACCAGGGAGTCACCAGGATACAGCATGGTCTCTCTCTTGCGATCTTGTTATCCACCCTTGTCAGTAGTGGCAGAGGTGGGAACAGATAAAGGAACCGACCTTCCCACGGGAACAGCAGACCGTCCCCCAAAGACTCTGGATCTGAGCCCCGAGTGGCGGCGGAGGCAGACGGCAGAAGTGATGGTCCTTGCTGAGACGTCGACCATGTGCTTTGTTGCAGCCAGTTGTTGTTTGGCTACAGCAAAGCCTTCCTTCTGCAACTTTTTTGCAGCTGACCTCTTCTCACTCAGGGAAGACAGGAGGGGGGTAAGTTGTTCCCACACTGAGTATTGGTATCTAGCCATGCATGTGGCATAGTTAGATAACTTTACTCCCAGCGTCCCAGCAGAGCAGAACTTCCTCCCGACGTTATCCAGCTTCTTTCCCTCCTTGTGTCACGACTCGAGCCTCGGGTAGGAGACGGCTGCTGGTGTCCCGGCAGTCAGCCAGAACTCTTGCAGCCGGCTGAGGTTTTCAGGGAGCAGCACGGGCGTTATCTTAAACAGTCCAATTAGTCAAAACCATAAATCAGTCCGAGCCAAGGGATGAGACAGAGAGCGTAAACGCAGGAATGCCGGGGGTCGGGTAGCCAGAGAGAGCAAAGCCGAATGAAGTCAAATTACCAAAGCAAGTCCACAGAGCAAAGTCACAGTCCAGAGTTCCGAGGTCCAAGGTTCAAGCCGGGTCAGAAATATGCGGGTTCTCACAGGAGTCAAGAGGGTGCAGAGCGTGGTCACGTCCCAGGAGGATCATTCGTTGCCAGCACAGTTTGCCAAAGGGCCAGGATTGCAGATATACTGTGCTGGCTTGTTAACCCATTAGTATGCTGGGCTTAGATCTCTTCTCCCCCCGCATGCGTGCTTCACTCCTTCTGTTTCTAATCTCCTGCCGTCTCCTTTCACGGAGCCGGCTAACAGGTGGTGGAGATTCAGGAGGGGATGAGCTGGGGCCCGGCGTGGCCTGATCAGTTCCAGGTGGCTCCTGCTGCCGGCTTGCCTCCTCAGGACTTACGTCCAGGGCTGTTAAAGGCGCCTGCTCTGAGCTAGCAGGTGCTGGGTCAGGGGCAGGCATGACACCTTGTCTGGTGGAGAGGAGTGCGTCTTGCGGGCCTTCAGTGAGGAGGAAACAACCACCGAATTTGGTTTTGGGTGTGTAAAGAGGAACTCAGCCCCAGACTCTTGGACACGGTACATATGCTCCAACCTTCTCGATGACACGGGTGTAAAAGCAGGCTTCGCCCAGGGCTCCTTCACCGCCTGTAGGATGACCTTCGTCACCGGCAGGGCAACCGCTGTAGACGTATCCCGCTGCATGATGTCGAACACATCATCTACAACGGGTTGTGGCTGTGTCACTGGAAGCGAGAGGGAGAGTGCCATCCTCTTCACCAGGTCCCCGTACGACTTCAGATCCTCCGATGCTGAGATGGGAAGATCCTCAGCCATATGAGACACTGGTGAAGGTTGCAAAGCCTGGTCCGGATCGTCGGTACTGACCTCAGAGTCCAACGATGAAGACTCTCTGAGTAGAGAATGTTCTGAGAGCACCGGTGTTGACTCTCTGGCAGGCGACCGGATCGACACCGACAACCGAGGTTGGACTTCCTCCACAACCACACCGCGTCTGTCAGGCGGGACCGAGATTGATGCCGAAGGTCTAGAGTGTTAAGACAGCCTGGACATATGGGATGCCTTGGACTGCTGGTCCCAGTCTGCGAACTCACGAGGAGGGAACCATTGGTACGGTGGGTAGGGATAAGCGTAAGGAGGCCACTGGCGCTGCTCCCATGGTGGAATCGGTGGGAAGCGACGAGCTACTGTAGTCGGTTCCAGCTCTCTCTGGCCTCTCGCCTGATCCATCGGTGCCGAAGGCTCCATCGGCGCCGACACCTCCACCTCTGAGACCAAGTCGCTCTCACTGCAACGCCTGGACCCTGAAGAGTGGGAGCACTGAGTCAGGTCAATCTCTTGCTCCGATGCCAATAGGCGCAGCTGCAAAGCACTGCCTCTCAACACTGAAGGGCTACGACGCAGGGACACCAAGATCTTCCTCGGTGGAGCTGTCGATGTCGAAGCATCATGTGAAGGTGAAGGAGTGCAGGATGGTCTCTTCTTCCGCTTCTCCTTCGATTTCACCTTCTTCGGCGCGGATGATCGGGTCCCCAAATCATCCCGACGCTTTTTTGCCGGGGTGTCCACTGACCCTTCAGAAGGCCGTTTCGTGGAATGCCTGCGCTCGACCAGCATCTCAGTCCTGATTGGCGAAGCCTCAGCCGATGTGACTGTCAGGGCCGCGGCCTCACCCATCGGTACCGACGGGCCCGATGCCATCTTTTGAGGACAAAGTGCCAACTTGACCAAAGCCGCCGAAAGCCTCACCGCTTGATTCTTATGAGTTTGCTTGGAGAAACTCAGACAGTGCGTGCAAGAATCGACACAATGTCCCTGGCCAAGACAGAGGAGACAGAGGGAATGGCCATGGGGGGGGGGCAATCTTCTTCCCACAGGAGCGGCACCTCTTAAAAAAAAAAACGTCTTTCCATAGATGCCCAGGAAAAAACCCCACCCAGGAAAGTCTCTGAGGGGGGAAACACGGGAGGAAAACCAAACCCCGAAGGGTAAGTCCAACAAACTTTTTTTTAAACAACACTAACTATCTAACAACTAACTAACTAACTACACTAAGAAAATAACAAACGGACTATATACAACAGGAAAAAAGCAATCTAAGATTACTTTACTGACCGGGGACACGAAAGGAGATCCTCTCAGTGCAGCGGTCAGAAAGGAACCAGCGGGATCCTCACGCTGGCGCCAGCGAGCATGCGCACTGGGACGCCTACGCATGCCCATTGGTGCCGAGCGCGAAAAAATCCCGGGCTTTTTAGGTACCGATTTGGGGATCGGCACAGGCGCTCTATCCCATGAGTGTGAAGCACAAAGAGCATGAAGAAGATCTCACAAATACCTCCCCCCAAATTCACAGCATCTGTTTAAAAACCTCCAAGGAAGGAGAGCCCACCACCTCCCGAGGAAGCCTGTTCCACTGAGGAATTGCTCTAACAGTCAGGAAGTTCTTCCTAATGTAGAGCCGGAAACTCCTTTGATTTAATTTCAACCCATGGTTCTGGTCCTACCTTCTGGGGCCACAGATGACAGCCCTTCCAAGTACTTGAAGATGGTGATCATATCACCTCTCAGTTGCCTCCTCTCCAGGCTAAACATCTCCAGCTCCTTCAACCTTTCTTCATTGGACTGGGTCCCCAGACCCCTCACTATCATTGTCATCCTCCTCTGGACCTGTTCCAGCTTGTCTATATCCTTCTTAAAATGGGGTGCCCAAAACTGAACACAATACTCCAGGTGAAGTCTTACCAGAGCAGAGTAAAGTGATACCATCACATCACGTGATATGGACACTATACTTCTGTTGATACAGCCCAAAATTGCATTTGCCTTTTTAGCCACTGCATCACACTGTTGACTCATGTTCAAAGTATGATCCACTAAGACCCCTAGATCCTTTTCGTACATACTACTGCTAAGCCAAGTCTGCCCCATCTCATAACCATGCATTGGATTTTTTCTACCTAAATGCAGAACTTTACATTTATCCCTGTTAAAATTCATTTTATTGATTTTAGCCCAGTTTTCCAGCCTGTCAAGGTCATCATATCCTGTTTATGTCTTCTACTGTATTTACAACCCCTCCCAATTTAGTATCATCTGCAAATTTAATAAGCATTCCTTCTATTTCTTCATCCAAACCATTTATAAAGATGTTGAACAAAACAGGTCCCAAGACAGATCCTTGAGGCACTCCACTTGTCACTCCACTTGTCACTCTCTCCATTCACAAGCACTCTTTGGGTGCGATCTGTCAACCAGTTACAGATCCACCTAATAGTAACAGGATCCACACCACATTTTACCCACTTGTCAACAAGGATAGGATGTGGAACCTTATCAAAAGCCTTACTGAAATCAAGATTCCTTGGTGGTCTACCATCCAAATACTAACCAGGGCCTGACCTTGCCTAACTTCAAAATACATACAAAATGTATCTCCAAAGTCCTAAATGTGAAAAGACCACCAAGGAGCTCATCTTGCAGGTAAAAAGTGGGGTTCCCAGTACAGATTCAAAAGCTGATATTTTGAGGGTTTTATTTCTGTTTTCATTTATTAGATGCACTATATGTTTGTTCACCACTTTGCACATATAATTGGTATACTGAAACCCCCGATCAAATATTTAATATTATATAAGCAAAAAAGAAGAATTGGTATTTCATACGATTTTAACAAAAAATCTGGGCATGGGAGTAATTTCATTGGGCTGGATCCAAACATGCTGTTCCACTGGTGTAATGCTAGAACAACAGCACTTGCTCTCTGCAAATTCAGCTCTAACATTGAGCAAATACATCACCCTCAAGGATACTAAACTTGGGGAAATGGTACAGGGGTGAAAGACAGAAGCTCTTCCCCCTTTGTAGTCTCAATCCAAATTAGTTCTCCACAGCTGGTATGTTTAAAAATCCGACATCTAATCTGGCCCTAAAACAGTGCACCAACCCCAAAATGTCAACTAATGTTGCAAAGTTCTGCCACTTGCATTTTTTAAAAAAAGGACACTCCTCTCAGGGCAACATAGGGATAGTTCCCAGACAGTCTCTCATTTAGTGGGATTACAGGACAAGATTTACTTTTCCTACTAATATTCCTCATAGATAAATGTGGCAACCAGCGTCTGAAATAATTTCTAACTTCTGTGTGTGCTGTAATTTCTACAAATGAATTACATGAGCAATAAATGTAATAAAAAAAACCCTTTCTAAAGAATCATATTGGGGATAGAATGAATTGTGTTCTCTTTGGGCTCAATTTTGAACACACTGAAATTCTCTGATTTAACATTTTGTTAATAAACTTTGCATGAACTTGGAGCCATTTACTTCTCAGCATTCAACTGTCTGCCAAAAAATAAAATCAATTACATGAGAAATTGCTACTCTCTGTGACCTCACTACGAAAAGGCATAAGTAATGGTTTTGATAGCTCATATGGCATGTTAGGCATGTCAGTGACCTTCTCCTACGAGGGTACTCAGTCACTCTGCCTGACATTAAAAAAAAATCACAAAATTCAACCCACAGGAAGTACATTTATAAGTATCAGTCAGACAGTCTTATTAAAGGCAAAACCTTACAACATGTTGATTTTTAAAGAACCTTTGTGAACCACCAGAAAATATATACACAAGCTGCAGGAAAGCTGTTCATATACCAGCTTGCCAATGTTACATTTTTAGAAAGACCAAATCTCATCGACTAAAGTCAACCACTATGCTTAAGCAATGTACATTAAAAATGTACAAGCCCCATCCTAAACTGTGATACAAAAGAGCTTCGGATAACGACTAAGTATACATGCTGACAGCAAGCTCTTACAATGCTGGGTGTTAAGGTTGCCTACAATGTATGGGCTAGTGTTAGGGTTGCCAGGTCCAACTCAGGAAATATCTGGGGACTTTGGGGGTCAAGTCAGGAACAAGGTTATGACAACCATGATGTCACTCCAAAGGGAGTTCTGGCCATCACATTTAAAGGGACTGCACTCCTTTTAAATGGCTTCCCTTCACTGGAAATAATGGTGGATGGGGGCACCTTCTTTTGGGGCTCATAAAACTGGACCCCCTGAAACTTGGCAGTGTTTTTGAGGAGAGGCACCAGATGCCATACTGAAAATTTGGTGCCTCTACTTCAAAAAACAGTTTCCCCCCAGAGCCCCAGATACCCACAGATCAATTCACCATTATACTTTATGGGAATCGGTCTCTATAGGGTATAATGGAGTGCGCAGTAAACATTCGAACCCCACCCCACCCTGTTTTCTGATAACCCTGAATTAGAGAAGGGCCTCCAAACCAGGGGACCCCCTGTCTCCAAGTGGAGATTGGCAACCCTAGCTGGTGTGACCACTATGCCAGGATAGAACTAGACTGTGTCAAAAATGTGCCGGGGCAGAGTGGGGCTTAGTTGGTTTCCTAAGCCCTTCCAGTAGTGTAGCACAACGCTACACTACCAGAACTTTTGGCATAGTTCAAGCACACAGGAACCCATGAAGAGGGGGAAAAAAAAACAACTGCCCCCACACTTCTCACACTGTCCCCCAAAACTGATGCAGCTTAGGAAGCAGACTAAGTGCACAGTCACATGCCTTCACAGTGGTCCATCACAACCAATGTTCCCTCTAAGCTGCAGAGTCTTGTGAGCAAAAATTCTACTTTGTGAGTTGTGAGCTGCTGCATGAATTAGTGTGCTCTGGGAGTCATCCTTCCTGAACTAAGACAAAAATGTATGAGCTGAAGGCTAAACTTCTGTGAGCTAGCTCATGCTAACTCAGCTTAGAGGGAACACTGATCACAACCCACACCAAACTTTGTGTAAACCCCAGGACACCTATAGCTCAAATGATACAGCACATAGTGTAGGATTTTTTTTGCTCTGTCCTATATTGTGCATATTTAGTGAACACCTTTTTTCAGTCTGAAGATAAAGGGCAGTTAGTACTACAAGGGCAGGGGACAAAAATTGCTGTTGCATTTAACTAACACCGCTCTTTTCAGAACACTTAAAGATAAATCAATCCCAGGACACAGGTACCAAAAGAAAGACCTAATGGGAGATGCAAGGACAACACACCCTACACAGCTAATGGAGAAGTCCTATCACTACCTGGAATTGCTGCAGCCACTTCCCCTGAGGGGCTGTATGTACTATGCATTGCCCCAACAATCCTGACTTCCACAACAGTTGCAATGATATGAAGGGTGGGTGTGACATGCTGGCACTCAAACGTCATGCTGGTGTCAACCCCTCTCCTGCAGGTAGGGTGACACAGAAAGCAAAACTGCAATCTGGGGTAACCACAAACCACCACACTCTTGACCTGTGCTACTGCTGACCAGACAAGCAAGATCAGAGCCTCACGGAGTCTCAATGCAAACACAGTTCCACTACAACTCCCTACAAGTGATGGGTAAATGATGGCCCAGTGGTTATGCCCTTAAAGGGGACCCCATCAAATGTGAATGCAAAAACCACAGATCCTGCCAAATGCCATTTGCAGATTGGCCAAGTGCAAAGTAATGCACATTGGGGCCAAAAATCCCAGCTACAAATACAAGTTGATGGGGTGTGAACTGGCACAGACTGACCAAGAGTGAGATCTTGGGCTCGTGGTAGATAACTCACTGAAAATGTCAAGACAGTATGCGATTGCAATAAAAAAGGCCAACACCATGCTGGGAATTATTAGGAAGGGAATTGAAAACAAATCAGCCAGTATCATAATGCCCCTGTATAAATCGATGGTGCGGTCTCATTTGGAATACTGTGTACAATTCTGGTCACCGCACCTCAAAAAAGATATAGCATTGGAGAAAAGTCCAGAAAAGGGCAACTAGTATAATTAAAGGGTTGGAACACTTTCGCTATGAAGAAAGGTTGAAACGCTTGGGGCTCTTTAGCTTGGAGAAACGTCGACTGCGGGGTGACATGATAGAGGTTTACAAAATTATGCATGGGATGGAGAAAGCAGAGAAAGAAGTACTTTTCTCCCTTTCTTACAATACAAGAACTCATGAGCATTCGATGAAATTGCTGAGCAGTCGGGTTAAAACGGATAGAAGGAAGTACTTCTTCACCCAAAGGGTGATTAACATGTGGAATTCACTGCCACAGGAGGTGGTGGCGGCTACAAGCATAGCCAGCTTCAAGAGGGGGTTAGATAAAAATATGGAGCACAGGTCCATCAGTGGCTATTAGCCACAGTGTGTATATATATGTATATATATAATTTTTTTGGCCACTGTGTGACACAGAGTGTTGGACTGGATGGGCCATTGGCCTGATCCAATATTGCTTCTCTTATGTTCTTATCTCTGGACATCCCTTGTTCCTTGCTGTCAATGCATAACACTATTCATTACTGCCCTTGTGACTCTTTGGTCTCTGTGCAGGCAGCCATTCAATAGGGCGGAGGAAATGAGAACTCCCTTCCTAATACATTGAGAACCCCTGTCGAGTCCATGGCATGGCCAATGGCTGCAGTGACCAGGATGGATCTCATTGTTTTGCTGTGCTGTTGCCAACTGTCTCACTCCAGCCCAGCTCCTAAAATATCTAAGCTGTTTGACTGGCACCCTTGTTTGTTTGGTATTTTTTCCCATTCACACCTGTGGTTGGGAAGCTTTACCTATAACTCTGTGTCAGAGCAGTTCTAAAACACACAGGATACTAGATGGAGCTGATGCTGTTAGGTAATCATTGAGAGGGTCTCAGGAGTTTAGATTAAGTTTCCATTCCCCACTCACTTCTAACCTCAACTCTCCTCAGCATGCAGTTCACAGAGGATGGAGGCTGACAAGGTGGTCCAAGGGGAGTATGCTTTTATAAGGGCAAGTGTCCTGTCTGCAAGAACCGTCACATCACTGTTAGTGTCTGATAGACCTGCAATCCCAAACACACACAGGGGGCATGTGATTGGGATTCCAGCTGGAATGCCTCAGGGCTGCCCTTGTGTGAGAACTGAAACAGATGTTTTAGGTATGCTATTCCTGGGCCTTTCCTCTGCGCCATCTCTGCTTCTATGGTCTTTTCTCCCCTGCTCCATATGGCTAGTGTCAACAGCAGAGCTGCTGGGGGGTGCCCTATGCCGTGCCTCATTCCTTGCACCCAGCTGGGCAAACATTTAGACGACTACTTCCAAGTGTGGAAGGCATGGAGTCTTAACTGGCCTCCACTTCCTATTTTGCTGCTATTCAGCCTGTTGGTGAGCAAAAGTTTAGCTTTATCTTCTAGTCAATATTCCCTTTATTAAGAATCATTTTTTTCCAGCCTATTTGCCACATGGATGCCTTTTCCACAGTGAGCTCTGGGCGGTGGAGGGAGAGGTTGACAGGATTGGCTTTGATGAGAGTGCAGCTCTCTGTTCCATTGTTGCTGTTATGGGGGTCTGTGCTCCCCTTTAGGGCAAAAGGCTAGGTAGTCTCCTGTCCTGTCCAGGACCCAAACCCCTGGTGGGAGGGGATTTGGGTAATCCATCACGGTTTACTGTGCTTAGTGAGCTATGAGAGTGTGAGAATGCTGTGGCTAGAGTTCCTCCACTGTGTCCTCCTGGAAAAAATGGAACTCAGCTGAAGTAGGTACATGAATTCACAGCTGAGGAGTTCCAGGGAGTGTTTTTCTTCCTTGGGATTAAGCACTCATTTCTCCCTGTTTTCTGGTATGCTAAGTATGGGTGTTGACTGCAGGACATCAGGGGGCCATGGCTGCAGAAACAGTTGGCTGTGTCCATGTATACACATGGGGGATTCTGGCAACATACCACACTCTGTGATGGTAGGATACTGACAGAATAGCCAAGGACTCCTGAGCAACTGCTATATTGTCCACTGCTTGTTTTAAGGCATTTATTTCACTAATTTCTTCTCTGATACCAGCTAATACACTGGCACCATACCACCAGAGCTCTCCACTGGGATCTTTCATTCTGAAAGATTCAATATAAATATATTGAAAGTGATCAATGTTGCATCCACAGAGAAATGTGAAATCATTCTTGTAAATCAGCACAGACTGATAGATACCAAACAATACTCCAATGGTTTAAATCAGTTATTGTTTCTATGTTTGTTCCTGCTACTGACTATTTGGGTTTATAGAAATTCCTTATCTTCATATAGAATTTGTTCCTTTAATTCTATTTTATTTTCAAAATGTTATATACTTCCTGCACAGGAACTGAAAGGAAAGAACTCTGAATGGCAAACCTGATGTTGGGTTAACTGGAGGAATGACTTGAAATTTTCAACACCAACTGAATTACAGACCCAGAATTTTGGACAATAAAAACTTTTCAGAGCTTTTGTGCTTCATTATAGTAGAACAGTGAAACTGTATTTTGCCATATTTTCAAATTTACTCAGTGTCTCTTAAATATCACCAGTTCTTGGCTCCCACTAGATTAGCCTCTGATTTATGGCAAATTCAAATACCTCACTCTCAATAAATCAATAATTATGTATTGAAGCAACACACAATTAAGGTAACACAAGGTATTGAAGATCCCACCATGATACTCAACATAAAAATACACATATGATATTCATCTCCTACAGAAATTACTTCAGCTTCCATGAAAGAAAGTGGGCAGATGGCACATAGGAGTAAAAAGGCTAGCCATTGATGTATATAGAAAAGAGTAAGAGTTCAGTAGCACCTTAAAGACTAACAAAATTTGTGGTTAGGTTATGAGATTTTATGAGTCACTGCTCATTTCTTCAGATGCCATCGATATGTGGTTAAAATACATAGTTTTGGTATTCTCATAATCTCCACAAACATCCCACGCTACCACAGCATCTATCTGAGAGAGAGAGAGAGAGAGAGAGATGGGGTTAAGCATACATTCTATCTGCATTCTCATCAACACAGTTCAAACTACTGCTGCAGTCTCACATTTCCACAACAAAGTGTACATTTTTAAAGTATAAACTGCATGTCTGTGAAAGCTTCTGATATTTCAGTTCCTCGTCAAGGGGGACTGAATATGCCACAGGCTTAAATGATATAATGTGCTGCTTATGGTAATTAATTTGCACTCCCACTTATTGAAGTATTCAGCTGAATCAGAATGACAGCTAGAAAATGCACAGAGACCAACTGGAAACAAATTATGATACACATTATACCAAAGTAATTTGCACATTCATGGGTTTATTATGACTTGAGTATTTTTCCAAGCAAAGCTATCATATTTTCTTTTGTAATATAACAGAATGATCGAGACATCTTTCAAAACCCAAATTAAGCTGGAAAGGCCGGAAAAGATATGAACAACCATTGCAGCATCAATATAAAACTGTTGTACTTTCCAAATGGTTACCCAAATTCTCTTCCCCATATAGGATATTATGTTAATTATTTTATTGTATTTATTAAAATATTTATATCTCACTTTTTCTCATGGCTCAAGATGACTTACAAGTCATAATTTAAAACATCACAAATTAAAAAAACACCTAGTCAGTCAGCCAGTCAAAAATGTTGTGTATAGCCACTGGCTGTTACAAAACAAAACAGAACAGAACCCAAACAACAATGTTTCCAGTTAACACCTTAGAAGTTTCCCAGAAAGGCCAACCTCAAGAAGTTATAGTATTTGATATTATTCTTGCTCTTATCTTCTTAGCTGCAGGGGCAAACAGACTCTATAGAATACCTGAGCATCATTGTCAGATAACAGAAATATCTTTTCAGTTTCTGAACGTGCTTTTAAGGATGTTAATACCCCAGACAGAAATTTAATTCTGGAGGCATTATAGATTGCACAGGATAGAATATAATGGGGGAGGTCCTCTGTCATAGGTGAACCACAAATGCAAAAATATTGTTCTGTTGGGATGTGGGAATATCGACCAGTTAACAGTTGTTTGCATAGTCTGAAAGCGGAGAACTGTGAAGGATGTTCTGATGTTAAATCTGGAGATATTAACCAGGTATGGAGATTTCAGATGAACAGATTTGATTAATCTGAACCAGGGGGTTACTTTAGATTTTTGGATTAGAGAATGATCTAGCAATGCATCTGAAAAATATATCCAATCTCTAAATTGAAAATTGTCATGTTGGGCCCCTAGGAGATCATCAGGAATAGAATAACTCTGGATAATGTTGTTGAGGTATCTAGAATGCCTGTGATCTTTTGACAGTAGAAAATTAAATGAATGGTAATTAAGGGAAGTATGATGAGAGAATTTACTTTTTTTCCATTTTTTTATTATAGCTAGGTATACCCTAGCTTATGGAAGGCAGTCCCGTTTCAGCCCTCATCAGGGCAGCAGGAGAGCCCCTAGGAAGAGCAAGAATTCGTCTTAGGAACTGATTCTGGATTACCTCCAAACTAGATAAAGAGTTCTCATTCCACCTTCATATTTCGACAAAAGATGTAGTAGAATCTTGCTTTTAAATAATTTTAGTGTAATATAATAGAACGATCAAGAGATCTTTCAAAACCCAAATTAAGCAGGAAAGGACAGAAAAGATATGAACAACGCATTGCAGCATCAATGTAAAACTGCTGTACTTTCCAAATGGTTACCCAAATTCTCTTCCCCATATAAAATATTATGTTAATTATTTTATTGTATTTATTAAAATAAATTTTTATCTCACTTTTTCTCATGGCTCAAGATGACTTACAAGTCATAATTTAAAACATTACAAATTTAAAAAACACCTAATCACCCACTCCCTAAATACACTTGCTTGTGTTATATATCAGATTTGAATTCCATGTTTTCAACAAAAGCTTGAAGTGGAATAAATTAGCCTATACCGTTTTTTTCTTAACAATGGCAGTGCAAGGTAGTGTAGAGCTAGGATTTGGGAGACCCCAGTTTGCATCCCCACCCTTGCCATGGAACCTTGCTAGTGAATTTGGCTAAGTCATATACTCTCAACCTACTCTACCTCACAAGTTTCTTGTGAGCAAAAGGGGAGAATGTCCTAATCCACTTTGGTGCCCACTCAGGAGGAAAGTGAGCATAAATGGAGTCAATATATGTGAGTTGTTGTTGTTATTGTTAACCACTGTTGTGTTCAACTCTTGGTGATTCTATGGCCAGCTCTGTCCATGTTTTCCTATCTTGTAAAGTGTTGACTTTAATGGTGTCTAGCCACTGTGTTCTTTGGTGGCCTGGTTTCCTTTTGACGCTAACCAACCCAAGCATAATTGATTTTTCTACTGAGTTCTTCCGCAGGACATGGCCAAAATAAGTCAGTTGCAGCTTTGTGATTTTTCCTTCCAATGCATTTCTGGTTTAATGAGCTCCAAAACTTGCTTGTTTGTCACCTTTGCTTTCCAAGGTATGCTCAGGAGCCTTCTCCAACACCACAGCTCAAATGAGTCAATTTTCCTCCTGTCCTGCTTCTTCATGGTCCAGCTTTCACAGCCATAGGTTGCTATGGGGAACACAACAGCACAGACTAATTTGCATTTGGTTGCTAGGCTGATGTACTTGCTCTTCCAAGTTCAATTTATTGCTGTGTGACCCAGTGTGATTTGGCATTTTATTTCCGTACTGCATTCACCACTTGGTTGATCAGTGATCCTAAGAAAGTTCATTTGTCCACACATCTAATCAAAAGGTTTGTGTCAGAAGTGGGATGTAGGCTAAGCTAAGAGACAGCAACTGATTCAAGACCATACAAAAAACTTCAGCACTCATGAGGGCTTCAAATCCAAGATCTCATATTTGAACCACTATACCTCTCTGTTTATCTCAGAGCTATTTCTTATGTGGGAATAGAGAGTAAAAGACCCACTGAATTCCATGAAGCTTACTTCCAAAAACACAAGCATAGAATTTAATTGAACACATTACATTAATATCCTTGCATAAGGCCGGGTCAGATGTCAGGCAACATATTTTGATCAGCACAAGCAGGGCTTTTTTTGAGCAGGAATGCACAGGAACGCAGTTCCAGCTGGCTTGGTATCAGGGGGTATGGCTTAATATGCAAATAAGTTCCTGTTGGGCTTTTGCTACCAAAAAAACCCATGTTCATGAAAGGTTTGGGCTGTACAGTCAAGTCACTGTTTCTTTGTAAATGACTGTAGATCAAAATTACCAAAATAGGGTTTTTGTCTGTCCCAAATTCAGAGCTTGATCAAAATTATTCAGAAAACTTCAAAATGGGTGGGGGAGACCTTGTATTCCCAGGAACATGATGTTTTGTTTTGTTTTTCTTGACCAGAGGTTTCTGGTCTCTGCACAAGGCTTCGATAGTAAGAAAGAGAACTTCTACAGAAACTGTCTCTAAAGGTATCAAACCTTTTGCCCCTCTGAGCCAATTCACTTTGGCATGAAAGATGCTGTATTTATTCTTATTCTTTTATCTAAGCATAGACAAACTATAGCTGAGTTTTGCCAGCAACAAAAAATCAATGTTCTTAATGTCTTTGACATTCTCAGCCAATGAAACAATTCAAAAATGATTACAGGAACATGGAAAGGGGAAAAGTGTTGTGTCATATTGCTATGCATGACATTGAGAGCTTTTGGGCTTTCCCTGTTGCAGATTAGGTAAAACAAAATGTTCATCAACAGAAGAACACAACAAGACTGCTGCTAGATCAGATCAGTGGTCCAGTTCAGCCAGTATCCTGTTTTATATAGTAGCCAATCAGCTGACATGGAGAACCAACTAGCAGCACATAGAGGTCAAGGCTTTTCTCTAGTATTTCTCCCAAGCACCAGTATTCAGATGTTTACTTTCTCTACATACAGAGGGTCCCTTTAGCCACTATTGCTAGCCATTGATGGACTATCCTCAATGACCCTGTCTAATCCACTTTTAAAGCCACCTATGCTTGTGCCCATCACTACATCAACTGGCAGTGTATCCCACAACTGAATTATATGTTAAATAAAATCACAGTTCCTTTGTCTGTCCTGCCCATTAATTTCAATGGGTTCCCCTGAATTTTAGTATTATGGCAGAGAGACAAAAAGCTCTGTCTTTCTATCTACTTTCTCAAACACATGCATAATTTGATAAACTTCTATCATGTTCCCCTTAGCTATTTTTTTTTCTAAAGTGAAAAGCCACAGACTCTTTAGCATTTCCTCACAGGACAGGTGTTCCAATCTAACATCTGTTGCACACTGTCATTTCTCAGTTAATGCATGCACATCTGTTGGGAAGCTACTGATACTTCCACAACTTTCCATACCAAGCTATTTATCCTAAATGACCTCTACAGAATTGCTTATTTGTCTGTTTGCATATGCGTTGCTGAACATAAGCATATTATTGTTCCTTGGACCTGATCTGCTGAATCACTTCCTCTTATTCCATTCTAGTCTTGAGATATCATTCCAAAGTCTTTCTTCCGAGTATTGTGCGTAGTTCTGGTTGCCATATCTCAAGAAAAATACTGCAGGGCTGTAACAAGTACAAAGTAGGGGAACCACGATGATTAGTAAGTTAGAGCACCTTTTCCTATGAGGAAAGGCTGGCAACTCTGAACCTTTTCAGTCTTGAAAAAGAGATGGCCAAGGGGAGTCATGACAGAGGTTTATAAAATTATGCATGGCATGGGGAAAGTGGATACAGAGAGCCTATTCTCCACATCCCAAAATTCTAAAATTTAGGTGCACCCAACGAAATTTGGTAGAAAATAGGTTCTGGGCAGAGAAAATGAAATACTACCCAATGAGTTATAAAACTGGAATTCACTGTCAGGGTGGTAGCGATGGCCAGAAACAAAGACAGCTTTAAAAGGAGATTAGTCAGATTCATGGAGGATAGGTCCCTGCAGGCCTTGGATTCAGGCCCAGCACTAGAGGTTCTGGCACCCCTAGGCTGAGGCCCATTCCCCCATCCCGCCCTCAGTCTCTTGCTGCACGTGTCACCGGAAGTGACATCATTGGGCTGCACATGCTACACATGAGCACTCAGCCCGGCCCTCCCCTGCTTCAAAGGGAGTCAGCCAGCTCCCACTGAAGCAGGGGCGGGCCAGCCTGAGTGCTCGCAGGGAGCGCCTTGGGTGTGGGGAGGCAGGCAGGGGGTGGACGCAAGGAGGCTACACGTGAGCGCTCAGCCTGGCCCTCCCCTGCTTCAAAGAGCCAGCAGGGAGCGTCTTCAGTCGAGGGAAGGCGGGCAGAGGAGGTGGAAGGCAGGCAGAGGAGGCGCAAGGAGGTGGATGGCGGTGGGTGTGGGGAGAGGAGGCACCTCATGGCACCTCTAGACCAAGTGGCGCCCAAGGCAGCCACTTGGCCTACTCCCACGTGCTGGCCCTGCTTGGATTCAATGGGAGCTCACTGGAGCACAGCTGCTGAACCTTTCTGACAGTTCCACCTTCTCCTCCCCACCTTGTCCACTGAATGGTAGGTGCAGCTGCATAACAATCCCTGGATGAGCTCTACTGCCTATTTTTCTACAAAACAACCCCTGTGTCTATGCATGGCTACTAGCCATGGGGAGAGAAAGGAACCTCCAGCTACAGAAGCAGCAATCTTCTGAACGGCAGCACCTGCAGAAAGCAACACAGACTTTATGCATTGTAACAGCCAATAGCTAATTACAATAAATGAACTGACTGACTTTATGGCTTGTTCATTTGGCCCTCCAGGGCAACTAGTTGCCCATTGTGTAAGACAGGATTCGGGACCAGATGGACCACTGATCTGATCCAGCAGGCTCTTCTTGTTGAAGCTTGTGCATTGGTGCAATTTTTATCATGCATTTAGGTTCAAGTTTCTAACTGAATCCTCATTTTCCTGAATTTGCAAAAAGCAGTTAAAATAATGATGGAATCTCCTTCACCGTTGTTTGACCTATGTACGTTCATTTTGAACTGAAGCTATAAGGTTAGATAGGCATATGTTATGTTTTTAGATCTCCTTCCTTATTATGTGAGGCTAGAATATCCCAAATATAAGAGTTCTTATCTTCATTAGCCACTGAAAGAAAATGAGCAAGTGGGAGGGGTGACATTAACTGTGAACTTTTAAAATGTGATCCTGAAGAGACATCATTATCCTGCTTTAGCCCCACAATAACCTCTTCAATAGTGAGAACAAAAATAAATGCAAGGTAATTTAGGGTTTTTAAAACTAGAATGAATGCATATCAAAATGGCTTATGTTACTCTACTAATGAGCTGAATATATAACCCTTCAAGAGATGGGAGCAAGGATAACATTTGATCTCCAGCTTATGCATTTTACATAGATTTCAGCAAAGTGTAAAAATCATAGCCGTCACCAGCTCTTGAAGTGCCTGAACAATTTTGAACTGTACAGAGTAAAATCCTACGCAGACATGATAGGCTTCTTATCCTTTTTGTTCCTGGCACAATCTAAACATGTTAGGCTTGATTTGTCAATAGAAAGAGAATACTGAAAGCATAAAAAACACAAATACCATTTCCTAACAGTATTATTTGTAAAACTGGTCAAAAAAATTAAAAGTAACGTAATATCTTTAATTAGAAACAAAAAGTATTAAGTGATTTTGGTTTTGGATTTTTCCTTAGGCCAATTTTGCTACCTGCAACCTCTTTCTGTATTGCTAAACTAATGGGGGTTTTTTTCTTCTTTCTATGACCCGATACTACTTTCCTTTTCAGCAGACTTTATATATACAAATAACCTGATTACAGAAGTGCACAGCTCAATGCTCAGCATACTTCCTGTAAAGAGCCTCTACTGATCTCAACGGAACTACCTCATATCACGGAAAAGTGATTACAGATTGTACCAATGCTGTGAACCACAGACCTTTAGGGCCAAACTAGATGATACCACAACCCAGAGTCTGTCACAGGGCCACTTTTAAAAATGCTGCACAGGCCCAATTCTGATAGTATGCCCAGCATTTCCATTAGGCAGTCTTAGGAGGCTGCCTGGAGTGCTGAGCATGGGAGAGAGAGGGGTGGTTTGGGCCCTCTCATCCTCCCTTGCCCCTGAGTGGATGAAAATAGTCCACTCAGAAGCAGTAGCAAGGTTCCCAGTCTGAGCGTGCATGCCCCTGCCTTCGCTCTTTCTCTCGTGTCACAGGTGCAAGTGATGGGGGGCAGCAGCGGTGCATATGGTCAAACTGGGAGCCTCGCTGTCACTGTGCTCACCACTTTCTGGTGCTGCCGTTCAGGCGGTGGAGATTCCTTGCCTGCGGTGCCAGCTTTCGACCAGCACTCTAGCGCTGCCGCTGTCTGGTAGGACTATGGCATGAAGAATGAGGGGCTCCTGTCTCTCCTATGCACTGTTTTCAAGAGAAGATTTCAGTAACTGAAAATACCATGAAGGGAGACATCCCACCTTGCCACAATACCAAGAGGATAGAGCCCCAAAGCATTTTAGAAGTTAAAAGGAAACGATGCCATGTTCCTGAGGTAGATTTTGGGACACAATAACATATAGTTTGGCTCTTAGGATTCCCTAAAACGAATCAGAAAAATTTTATGTTACGTGTATACTCCATTTTATCAGGTCATCTAAAAAGAAAATGCCATACATTTTCTTAAATTATATAAATATAAATTAATATGTGTAAGTTAAATGATTGAAGCAGCCTGATGCTACACTATCCGCCAAAGTATTTGAGTATATTTCCCATTGAGCACTTATTACCATATCTATGTATAACCAACAATGAATATGTGAACTAGCAGTGCATTATATTTAACTTTTGCAAGCATTCCAGCATTTAATTTTGAAATTGTGAGTACCTACATGACTAATTCCAATAATATCTATGAGTTACTGTTAAACTAGGGCATGACTGCAGTATAGTGAAATGTTTTTACTAGGA
Source organism: Heteronotia binoei (assembly GCF_032191835.1). NCBI lineage: Eukaryota > Metazoa > Chordata > Lepidosauria > Squamata > Gekkonidae > Heteronotia > Heteronotia binoei. The sequence goes on along the minus strand of NC_083228.1, from coordinate 52,937,806 downwards.
CTTTAAAGTATAGAGAAAGGAAGTGCAGAAGACTCTGCTAAGTGGGCTAGTGGCAGCTGAAAAAGATCTGGCTGCGTTTCTTCTCCTCTGCTACACATAGTTAAAACCTGAGTTTGCCCAGAGGCATGAGCCAAGGGGCTCAGCCTAGGCAAATCAAGTGCTTTGAAGAAAATCTGCTGAGGAGAGAAAGAGGAAGACCTGTTCTGCTGTTGAATATTCTTCCCTTTTTCTATTGTATTCCTATCATAGGAGAGCACTTTGTTTGGAGTTAGATCCAGACTACATTTTCTGCTAATGAAAGAAGAGCTGTAATTTCCACCAATTTCCCCTTCCTTCTGTATACCTCCTCATGTCATTATTGAGTGTACCTCAGGAACAGCATTTCAGAGAGATTAATGGGCTGTAGGAGGAGGGGGGAGGCACAGAAGTCTGCTCTGCAGATGGAAATGCTTTCTATTAGTTTAAAATTCAGTATGGATTCATCCCAGTATTTCCTGATTGGTTTCAGGCTCCCATGGCAGGCATTTTATTGGGGACTTTTGTCTTATTAGGGGTGTGCAAATATATATCTTGTTGAGTTTGTGGGCACTTCTCAGATTCTGAGAACATCATGTGGATATCATCATAAAATGCCTGCCATGGGAGCCTGAAACCAATCAGGAAATACTGGGATGAATCCATATATATTCAGGTTCAGGTATACTGAACCTGAAAAATGTTGGCATTTTTCTGATATTTCTGAATAATTAGGATTGCTGAATTTATTTGGCTCCATGATACTCTATGGGGACTGTCCCCATAAGGTATAATGGAGAAGGGATTTTAAATGCCTGTTTAGTTTGCTCGCTGAGTCATGCCATGGTGTGGCATGACTCTGTGAGTAAACTGAGCAAGCATTTAAAATTTAAATCCCTTCTAAGTTAACTCAGGGAGCCATGCTGCCACAGCTATGTGACTCCACAAATGAACTCATAAGGCATTTAAAGAGACTACAGTCTCTTTAAATATCTTCTAGCTATGCCCAAATAAAAGCCAATTGATACTAGATTTTATTCGAGCAGGGCTATTTCAGTAGCAGAGTACAGATCTCTGATCAGTATTTGGCTGAATAAATAAAAAAAATACTGTAAAGGTAATTTCGGGTATTTATTCAGCTCAGTATAACAAGCACACACCCTATATTTTATAGTATCTAGCCAAAGCTAGTGAAGGACTTTAATTCTTATTAGGATCTTATTAGCCCCATACTGAAATTTACACTCTCTCATTCATAGAAATATGTCATAATACACCACATTTCATTTTCTATACTGCCATTCCTTATGGTACCTATAGTTAGGAATGAACTTCTTGTATACCAGAACATTTAAATGCCACCAGGTTTGTAAATACTTTAAAAAGTGCTTCAAAACATTAAAATAGACACTTAAAAGTTAAAGGGAAACCCTTCATCGCCCTGTGTAATTCTGTCCCTTTTTCCAGTTGCTCCCTTGGCTCTTGCACTCTCTTGCCCTGCTCCAGGTCTCCAGGTGACCTCTGTGGTAGAGGAAAAGAGTTTGCAAGCTAGCCTAGTTCCCCCTCCTTCCCCATTTCAAGCACGGCGGAAACAGTTGCCTACCAATGGGTCAGCACTCAGAGACTGTCTGAGGTCCCAAGGCTAAGCATGTTTACTTTAGAGTAAGCCTGCATTAAGTTCCTCCTTGCCCTCTGGGAGATGCACAATGTGTGTGAAAGAGCTACATGTAGCTCCCGAGCTAGTTTGGACTCTCTTGGACTAGTTAGAAGCCTTGGTGGGGAAAACTCCATCTAACTCTGACCACGTTCTAAAAGTGCTTGGTGGGCATTAGGCAACGTGCTGGCAGGCATCATGGTGTTCACAAAGCACCATGTTGTAGACCCTGCACCATGTTGTAGACCCTGTAGACTGCTGAGCAGGATACGTTGGAGGTGAATGGGGAGACAGACTGCAGATCTCCAAAACTAACCTGAAAAAGAATCTCATCCCGGGAGGGGGTGAGTTATTAGTTTCTATTTATTCCCTAAATTTATGCAAGAATGTTGCATTGGCATGGTTCTGACAGCACCCTATTGAAAAAGTGGGCAAAACAACTATGATGAAGCACAGCCTTTTTACCAGCAACTTGCAGGAATGAGGGAATAAACTGTGTTTATGTGTCAAAGACTAATTACCTGCCTGAGTAGTGAAGAGTAAAGAGACACACCCAGCAAGAAGCCAGGTTAAACATAACTTTAAACCACTTGGGTTAGACTCTGAAGACAGAATTATCTCAGTTATGCCTGCCATAAAATCAAGGTGAAAATTAAATCAATTATACAATTATAATATGTTTCCATCAGCACATGAGTAGCCAGAATAAATCAGTCATTTAAAAAAAAATCCTAAGTGCTGAAAGCTGGTCTATCATGACTTATTTGAGAATGTACTTTTGCTGTGATCTCATGCAAAGTTTAGAAACTGTTCCTTTGATACAGTGCAGATGATTATAAAGAGAGGTCCCAACGAAAAATTGTCACTAACTTTGAAATCCATGGTAAAGAAATCAACAGAAGCATAAGCAGCTAACCCTTTTCAATCCATACGCCCATGAATAGCTAGGCCTGAGGACCTGTGTAGATGTGTAGAAGACCTAAAGCAAGATCACTAATGACCAGCGTATCATGATCACTGGACCCAAAGCAGTGCTTAGGGATGACACTCAAAGTAGGTGTACGTTTATCATACAACATGGGATAGTTTTTTATACTGTTTTGGAAGAGAGTCCTGGGGTTTAAGTGTGAATGCTTGAACAAAAGGTGAGATGGTTCTCATGTTTGATCAGGAACTTCCCAAACTCATATCAGGAAGTGAGATCACTCCCTGTTGATGGCATGTCCTGTGTATCTGAGATAGATAGTTGGCACAATCTAATTAAAGAAAAAGAGTAACAGACTTTACTTGGATAAGCCAGGGAAAAGAACCATAAAACTTGCTCATCAGAGGAGATGGCCAGATGTTTGTTTACAAAGTGAAAGATACCATGAGGGGTTGAAAACAGCTCATAGAGGAAGTATTGTCATTCAAGATTAACACTTCAGAGAGAGAGAGAGAGAATGCTGGGACCTCTTGTTGATTAATACCTAACAGAGCTAAGGAGGTCAAAGCATATAACACATAGGCCATTCCTGTTTTCTACCTTCTTCCTAGAACCTCTTGAACTCAGGTTACCTTTCTGTCCATGCCAGTTTAGACACAGATGCATAGAGGTACCTTTATTTATTTAGAAGATTTATATTCTGTCCTATCCCATGAATGGGCTCAAGGTGGATTACAACATAATTACACAATTAAAACAAGAGCATTAAAATCAATAAGAACCATCATTAAACAGTTTACCTTCCTAGTTATAAACAGGAGACAAAAATGATTTACAAAATTTCCACCCAGCTGATGAATCAAGTAATATCATATCATGGCTGGGCTGTCATACAGACACTTCAGTATACTCTGGACATGGAAACATACTATGGCAAGGGAGGCCAAGTTGAGTTTGGATACCCACTGTCTCAGTTGAAGGCCTGGCAAAACAACTTATTCTTACAAGCCCTGCAAGATCTGGCAGGGATCTAACCTCCAATGGCAGCATGTTCCACCAGGCCAGGGCCAGGGCTGAAAAAGCCCTGGCCCTAGTCAAGGCCAAACGGATGCCCTTAGGGCTGGGGACAACCAGCAGATGTTGGTTCTCTTAGTGTAAAACCCTACAGGGCACATACAGGAAAAGATGGTCTTCAGATATGTTGGTCCCAGGCCGTGCAGGGCTTTAAAAGTCAGTACCAAAACCTTGAAGTGAATATGGTACTCAATAGGTAGCCAGTGCAAATGACACAGTGCTAGTCAAATACACACCCATACAGGCAGTGCCATCAACAGGCACACCACCACATTTTGCTTCAGCTGGAGCTTCCAGGTCAGCCTCAAGGGCAAGCCCATTTCAAGCAAGTTACAGTAATCCAGTCTGGAAGTGACCATTGCATGGGTCACTGTAGCTAAATCCTGAGGGGAGAGCTGGGGTGTCAGCTGCCTAATCTGCTAAAGATGATAAAAAGGCCAACTTGGCAACTGCAGTGACCTGGGTTTCCATAGAAAGTGAGCCATCCAGGGCTGGTAGCCTGATACCTGGTGCTACTCCACCCCAGCTCAGGTACAGGACCTCCATCTTCATTGGATTGAGCTTCAGATGACTCTGCTGCCACCATCCAGCAATGGTCCCTAATGCCTTAGCCAAATGATCCAGGGCAAAGTCCAGAAAACTGTCCATCAACAGATAGAGTTGGGTGTCCTCTGCATACTGATGACAACCCAGCCCAAGCCCCCTGGGCTAACCAGGCAAGGGGGCACATGTAGTTGTTATTAGGTTACCCTGTATTGGCCTATGAGTAAGTTGGCACACAAATCCATATATTGAAGCTTCTTTCATTGTGAGATATGAAGAGGGTCATTATACCACAATACAGTTCATTTTACAGTGTTCTGATAGTATTTTTCTGTCTTCAGCTGGAAGTAGAGCTAGAACTCATTAAAGTATGAAAATTGATGGACCTCACTCATTTCATGCATGAATTATAGCTGGAGTTTATACCCATCCTCAAGGGTGCCAAGAAAGTTGTAATACAGAATGCAAAGTGAGACTCCCCTCTGAGACTGAGACATCAGAACGTAAACTGGCATACAAATACAGGGTACTATCCTTTATCTATACTATGTATATAAAAACTGTTTCATCTTGGCGAAATCGAGCTCCCTCATTGGTTGTGATTGTGCATCAATCAAACCATCAATCAAGAGTACTGGTATCATATCATAGCATTGGAAAAAGTGCAGAAAAGGGCAACTAGAATGATTAAAGGTTTGGAACGCTTTCCCTATGAAGAAAGGTTAAAACGCTTGGGGCTCTTTAGCGTGGAGAAACGTCGACTGTGGGGTGACATGATAGAGGTTTACAAGATTATGCATGGGATGGAGAAGGTAGAGAAAGAAGTACTTTTCTCCCTTTCTCACAATACAAGAACTCGTTGGCATTCAATGAAATTGTTGAGCAGTTGGGTTAGAATGGATAAAAGGAGGTACTTCTTCACCCAAAGGGTGATTAACATGTGGAATTCACTGCCACAAAAGGTGGTGGCGGCCACAAGCATAGCCAGCTTCAAGAGGGGGTTAGATAAAAATATGGAGCAGAGGTCCATCAGTGGCTATTAGCCACAGTGTGTATATATATGTGTATAAATATATATAAATTTTTTGGCCACTGTGTGACACAGAGTGTTGGACTGGATGGGCCATTGGCCTGATCCAACATGGCTTCTCTTATGTTCTTATGTGTGCCATTGGTTGAGTCTGCTCCTCTCTCCCACCTAAGTGGCTGTTGCTAGCCAGCCAAGCTGATTCTGTCAGTAAAAGGCAACCATCCTTGGTTCTGGCAGTTGCTGGCTCTCCCTACTCTCCCACTGGCTGAGCCATTTGTCACTCTGCTTCACAAAGGAGAGAAAGAAAGCCTTCCCTTTATTCGTTGAGAGAGGCAAGAGAGGGGAAAGAGCCAGAGAAAGCCTCCCTCTATTGGCTGAGGGCTCCTCCCTCTCTTCCTCTGGAAGGGAAGCAGCCAGAGATGGGGGAGGGGGGAAATGGCATCCTGTAGAAGCAGGCCAATTACAGAGAGGGAGGGAAGGAAAGTAAGACAGAGTGAGAGAGATTGAAGTTCTGTGCTTAAGACCAACAATGTTATCAGAGAAAGTGTGTTGCTCTGAAAGATATCACTAAAGGTCTCTGAGGAAGAACTCACTGGGGCCAGTCCTGACTAGGGAGGCCAGTTTCAGGTTGATGGGAAATTCCTGCATATTTTATGGTGGACTCTGAGGAGAGCATAGGAGTTAGGACTTCAGAGAGGGGTCTGCCAGACCCTGGTTCTTGCTGTGGAAGCTGACTGGGTGATTTCGGACCAGTCACAGATTTTCAGCCTAACCTGTCTCACAGGATTGTTGTTCAGATCAAAGGGAGGAAAGGGGAATGATGTAAGCTGCCTTGGTCCCCAACACTGTGAAAAAAGACTATCCTTTTCTTAGGTAGAAGCTGCAGGGAGGAAGGAGGTAATGGAAAGCTGACATCAAAGGGGCAAAGAAAGGGAAGGAGATAGGGTTGTCAATTCCAGGTTAGGAAATTCCTAGAGATTTAAGGGTGGAGCCTGGAGAGGGTGGGGTTTGAGGAGGGGTGGGACCTCAGACAGGTACAATGCCATACACCGCACCCTCCATACCAGCCACTTCCTCCCCAGGAAACACTTGCCTGTCTCCAGGTGAGAGCTGGAGATCACTCAGAAATACAACTTGTCTCTAGATGGCAGAGATCAGCTCCCTTTGAAGTAAGTGTGTGTGTGTTTGTGTGGTGGGGGGTGAATGCCTTCACTTGGATGGGTGGGAAGACAGCAAGGTTGGGGGGGGCACTCACCCAGAGCCTCTTTCTAGAGTCAGTTGTACTTTTCTCCACAACGGGCCTAATTCCTAGTTTTAAATATGAATCCAGCTTTGCACCTTCTCCCCTCCCCACTGTTTAGGGCAGGAAAAAAGTAGAACACAATAGCAAAATGGAGACATCAGAACAAAATGCAGTACATGTATTTAGATTAGAACAACAGTCGGCATATCTAGGATGAATCTCAGCTGAAGTGAAATGGGAAAAAGATAAAGGCAATATAGTCAAGACATTAATATGATCAAAGACTGAGAGATCACACTAAAACATGGATCCCACCTAGCAATTCCACTGATGGAAAAATTGGGAAGAACTACTGCTGACTCTACTTTTCTTATGCTTTTTGTATTGCTGTGTTTTATTATTTGCTGATTTTTCACAGCCGATCTTGTATCAAAATAAAATTTCAATCAATCAGTTCTCCTTTTCTACTGTACACTTCTGATTCCCCTCTGATTATGTTTCTGCGGTCCAGTCTCCCAGTGGGCATTTGGTACAGGAGGGCAGAAACTGGGATTCATCTGCAATAACTTTGGGTGGGATCCAAGCTGTAGTACATAAATTCTCCACTACACACATCTATTTGCTTGACCTGCATATTCCTTAAACCCTTGGAGACTGAGAATGGATGCTGATATGTACTTCCAGAACAAAGTCTTTCATTTCATGATCAAACCCAAGCTTGGCCTCTTCCTCCCCGAAAAGATGTTTCTTTATCATCAGTAACCAAGACAAGTTCACATTTTCATAATTATTTCTCAGTGGTATTAGCTACTTCCCTCTGAGACAGAAATCACTTTATACCTATTGAGGGTTTTATACCCGTTTTATCAGTTTGCTATGACTTAAACAGGGAGCAAAAGTGGGTAAAGCTTTTTTGTGGCTACATAAACACATCAGGAAAAGCACGGAAGTTCCCAACCTTCTTCCCAAGCAAACCTGGAACACTAAATAAAAGGGAAGAGAACTGCATTAGTCCTGTATCTCTCCTAATCCTTTGCAGCCAGCCACAATAAAACTCAGATTTAAACACACCTCTAAACTGTCACATCTTCAAGCATTTAATCTTTTAAGAGGAAGCTAAGTTATAGAAAGACACAAATGTAGTGGAAAACATACTGTGGAAAAGGTGTCATTTTAAAAAAAACAACCCTAATTCATGATTTTTTTTTTCAATGTGTGGTTTAGCATACCCATGATTCATCCTGCATACTTCCAGAACACCACCATGTTGCATATTTTTCCCTTAGGCCTTGGATATATGGCAGATGCACACAACAGAGATTCTCATACTCATGGCTTCACTCATACACAACCTTCACTCTCATACTCATGCACATAGTATTTTTGATTCATTACTGCACAAAATACATACACAGAAATCCTGCCCTACCACAAACACTGCTCATCAAACAAATCATACTGAAGAAGCACAAAGCGTCATAGTTGTACAGATGTTTCAAGTTTGCTTGCACAGTCACAAACACATATTACCCCTGTTAAAGTAAACTCAAAACCGAACAAGATAAATTACATGTGTCTACATTTAGACAAAAAAAAAGATCCTGCTACTGTTGTATTCCGCCAAAGAAAGAACTATAACTGCATTTGCATTCCTGATACATGTAATTAAGGGACTCTGAATTTCCCACCAATAAAAGCCCATTCAATGAGCAACTCAATGAGCTAACCAGACTACCTCCAAAAACCACCCGGAATACCTTTTTCTGTCTTGCCTTTTTTGAAAATATTGCCAAGACTCTAAACCACCCCTTCATTCTCCTCTGACCAATGAAGTGACATGCCTGACTGCTCATTGTCACCCCTGCACTCTTTCCAAGCCTGGTTTTGAGTCAAGCATTTCTCTTATTTTTGAATCAAGCACTTGTATTTTGGGGGGCATCTGTCTATTCAGAATGGCTCCAAGTGAGTATGTTTGCGTTGCTGTAGAATAGGTGGCATAGACATACATCACTTATTTCCAATGCTTTTCCTTTGAGATTGTGTTGCAGATTGTTGTAATAATAATAATAATAATAATAATATTTTATTTTTATATCCCGCCCTCCCCGCCGGGGCGGGCTCAGGGCGGCTGACAGACATGGGAATCCCATGAATCATAAAACAACATAAACAATTTTAAATATCAGTTACAGTAAAAATTATTTAAAAGTTAAATATATAATAAAATAGGTGCTAAATACTGTAGTCGTGATATCCACAAGATGACTAGTTGTCCATTCATCAAATTAGTCGGGTTCCATCTCAAAGGCCAGCTGAAAGAGACATGTTTTGCAAGCCCTGTGTGCCTGAACCCACGACTAGGGTTGCCTGCCTCTACGTAGGGCCTAGAGTTCCCCAAACATAGCTAATCTTCAGACTACAGATATCAAAATTCCCCTGCTGAAAATGGCAGCTCCAGAGATGGACTCTATGGCATCATATCCTTGCTGAGCTCCCTCCCCTACCCAAACATCACCCCTCAGTATGCTCTGTTCCCACATACCCAGCAATTTACTGACCTGGGTTTTCCAGCAGTACCCCTGACTGGAAAACTGGATCTTACCTCCACAGGCTTATATAAATAGCAACCTTTTTGCCTCCTATTCTTGATTGGAGCATGTTGGAAAAAATGGAGCACTTGAAAAATATTTTGCTCTCAACATAACCTTCAGATATCATATTGACAAAGTGATAATATTCTGACAGGCTGAGTATGCTGATATTCCAACCCAGCTGTTTGTATTATTTCTCTCAACAGACTTCACTTTTAATTTCACTCCCTATCCAAATTTTCAGCATACCTTCCAAGCATGTAAAGACGTGTCACCACTTTGTCACAGACCCTTTATCACCAATTGTATGGCTCACTCTTCACACTAGAGGCATTCCTCTAAGAACCTAAGCCAGCAGTTTATGTAATATAAAAGTGAGAGATGGTGGATGAAGTGTTTTTTTCCCCTTACACTCAGGCCCTTTTAATGTGGATTTGGGTCAATTGGGAAAAACAGATTCACATGGTGCAGTTCTAAGGTGCAGATCTATTCCCAATCACACATTGTAACAGCATCATTCTAGTGGGAATGGATTACAACCAACCTGTACATTTTATTATTCCTGAACATTTTACAAGCGAACTCAAAACAGCAATGTGGTATGTGGTACAACATGTTCATAAATGGCTGTGTAAATATTAAAGAGCGTATGCTCGAGAGGATAGCATGGCTAAGTTAGAGTAGTAATTTATTTTGAGTATTGAAACTGACACTCCAGTTATCACAACTTTGTTGTTTCACAGCACAAGCCTTCAGATGTGAATCTGTCACTATCTCTATGCAATTCCTCCCAAGCACCTCCAGTGAAGAAATTGTTAGCCATCAGAATCACAAAAGCTGCAAAGGCATGCATGTGTGCTGCACTGGTTCACTACCAATTCATACATTACTTTTGTCAGTTTAGGACAATATGAAAAGATTGCACAAGCAAATTGGTTCTTTGTTACCATAAGATGCAAGGCAAGTGAAATCTCTTCCTCAAACTTGGATGAAACTTGTTCCTTTTTTCCCCCAATCAGGTTTCATTACTGTACACTTTTCTGAAGGATGAAAAATATAAACTAGTACTATCAACAAAGCCATTCTCAGTGTTACTTAAACATCCACTTCAGCAGAGCTACCCTCAAAACTAATACTTGTAGGAGTTCTGCCTCCATTATATTGTTCTATATTAACTGATTCTTCTAGCCCTTGAGAAACATTTTTCTAAGAATCCTAACACATGCAGAATTTTTAAAGTAATTTAACGTAAACACATTTCTCAGGGCTTTAGAGAACATTTTCTTTTTTATATATAAAAAACTAGAATAATGGATTTAAGCACACTTTGGAGTGCTTCCATTTCGAAAGAAAATGAATTTAGAAGTGTCTGCTTATCCTAAATGTATAGTCTGTTAGCACAAGGTCTGACAGCTGTGCACACAATTCTCATTCTGCACTAACTACAAATACTTATTTTTAACCTGGGTATGCAAAGTGCTGGTTGTCTGCCTCATCTATTTTCTCTCAAGAGTTTACAACACAATTTAGACACATGTACTGATATTCCTCAGTGGTCTGTATCTGGTTAGGTACACTGCAAGAAAATCTCTAATTATTAAATGCAAGTCTGACCAACAATATAAACAATACATGGTAGATGGTTCGAAGTGCAGAAGGTGTTACCCCTTTCCCACACTCACCAATTTTTCTCCTTTAGGTCTTCCCTCCTAACCGTTTTTTTCCAAGCCAAGCTCACCCACATTTAAAGATACAGGTATGGTGCAGTCATGTAGTTCAGCCCTCAATGTCACTTTGCAGAACTTTGAAGTATTACAACAAGGTTTACTTAAGAAAGAGCAAAAGACAGACTTCATTCTCTTTAGGGAATATAAGTATGACCTCCTGCTGCTAACTGCCTAATGGGGAAATGAGGCCAGCCCATTTAAAGAACAATGGGCAGGACTACTCCTCTGCCTTTCACTGAAGCATGATCTACATCAGAGGTCTTCAACATGGCACCCATGGGAACCATGGCATCTGCCAACACCTTTCCAGGCATCCATTGTTTTCATAAAATGGGCAGGGCTTTTGCCCAGCAAGGCTTCTGCACTGTGCAGATTTTTTTTTAAAAAAAAAATAAAAATTGCTTCAGCAGCAGCTGCCAACACAGCAAAAGGATCTTTACTATGTAACTGAAGGAAACTGTATACAAGCAAGAAAATGCTTTTAAATAATATGTTGATTGAAAAAGGTATCCTGGTAAACCTAACAATCTGAGTAGAGATATACATAACCTCACTCCCTGACATTTTGTGGTCGGCTCCACCTCCTTCAGCAGCCTTTTTGTGGTTAGCTCTACCTGTTGTAGCAGCCACTTTGTGGTAGTGCCCACCATCCTAGGTCAGAATTCCAGAGGTATCAGCAGAACCAAGCAGTCTGGGCCCCCCAATCTACATTAATCAGCAGTTTAAGTTTTTCATGGCAGGGAATGGACTGAGAGACAATAGCTTAATTGTCACACCAGAGAGAGCCAATATGGTATCACAGCTAGACTAAGCTCTAAGACACCCATGTCCAAATTCCCACTATCTCACAAGGTTATTTTTGTGGGAATAAAACAGGGGAGGGGCAAATGATGTCGCAAGCAAGCCACTTTGGCTTTACTAGGAGGAAAAGAGGGGCAAAAACATCTAAGTTGTGTGTTGTGTGTGCAGATCTGCACATGAAAATGTCCAGCAAATCACTGCTGTCATCAAAATGGGGAGGGGGGGCTCCAGAAGAGTAAAATCTCAAGACTATAGCCAATATCTGGGCAACTCCAGCCCAACCTTACATTCTCTCCAAAATGACAATCTTTTATGCTAAGTCAGCAATTCCTCCCATTCTGCTGCCCTGTAGCTCCTCAAGCAACCTAACAATAGTTTCAGAGGGTTAACAATAGTATCAGAGGACTGGCATGTTGATGTAGTGTGAAACAGCTAGATTAAAGTCCAGTGACACCTTAGAGACCAACCAGCTTTGGGGGGTATAAGCTTGTGGGAGTCAAAGTGCCATTTGTCAGATACATACCTGATGAAGGGAGCTTTGACTATCGAAAGCTTATATCCCAAAAACCTTGTTGGTCTCTAAGGTAGTACTGGGCTTGAATCTAGCTATTACAACATAACAACAGCAACTGCCCAGTAAGCAGGCACAAAGGTCTGTTCCAGAACCACTACACCAGGGGTGTCGAACATGCAGTTTGGGGGCCGAATCAGGCCCCCAGAGGGCTCCTATCAGGCCCCCGAGCAATTGGCTGTCATCTGCTTCCTTCTCCCTCTCTCTTGCTTCCTTCTGCATCACAGCTTGCTTTATAAGGCTTGCTCAATTGCACAGGAGCTACAGAGCAAAACCTCTATTTTCTCAATTGGCAGAGGTTCCTCCCTTGGGGAGGAAGGGGGGAGGAATAGCTTACTTTGCCAGGCTCTCTCAATTGCACAGCAGAGCTACTGAGCCAAGCCCCTCTTCCTTCTATTGGCTGAGGCTCCTCCACCCAGTCCCCTGGGGAAGGAAGGAAAGCTTCCTTTGCCCAGCTCCCTGGATCCCATGGGAGAAATACAAAGATAGCATCTTTAAAACCAATGAGTACTAACGTTTTAAGCATGTTTTAAGTTTTTAAAAATATATATTTGGGATTGTCTTTGTTCTTTATAAAATGTATATCTCTGCTACCTAAACTTAAATAGGTACACACATGACCTGGCCTGGCATGGTTTGGCCCAACCCATCATGGCCTGGCCCGACAAGGTCTCATTCATGTCAGATCCAGCCCTCATAACAAATGAGTTTGACACCCCTGAACTACACTGCAAGAGAAGTGAATGTGTTTTGGCTTGTCGTTTGTCACCCTTCCATGTCTCTTATCAGCTTCCCCAAGATTTTTAACTTCTCTAATAATCTAGATATCACTGCCATGTTATATTTATGGTAATATTCAGAAATGCAAGCTTGGTGTCTGAGCCCTGTATGACATCCTATATTAAGGGAATTCCCAACTCCTCAAACAACAACTAAAATGCAGCTAATGTAGTGTGACACTCTGAAATCCCTCTTCTACTATCAATACCATCATCTAAGTAACATGCCACAGCTGTATTCCCAAATTCCCTTCAAATACCATTCTAAAAAATGAACTAAACAGCTCAAATAATGTACAAGAACTAGAATACCCTATTGGGAGTACCTTATCAGAATAAAATTCACCTTTGTATGCAAATACCAAAAGATTAAAGTTATCAGGATGCACAGGGGAAATCTGGAAGCCAGATTTTATGCTGCACTTCAACCAAAGAACTATAGTACCTGAAACCCACATCATCATTACAGCCAATTTAAGAAGTTCACACTGAAGAAGTTCAGTTCTACCTATTTCTGCACTGTAGTGCTAAAGAAACCATTTAACCCTCCCAAGGTGAAAAAACCAACTAAATTACTTTGGCATAAGCGTCAAAGTGATCCCACATTACAGCAAAAAGCTATGGAAACCTGATAGCTCCCTCAGTCATGGCATTAGCTACTAAGAAAACAATCAGGCCTCAAGAATTATTTCCTTCAGAAATGCAGGACAAAAGGACAGTCAAATTTGGAATAGGGGTCAAAGTGACCCCTCGCTGAAAACATCAAAACCCCACAAAAACATAAATGGGGTCAAATTAGCCCCACTGTTTTTAAAGCAGAAGATACAGTTGGAAATAAAAAATCAAAGGACTGAGAAGTACCCTAGGCTGTCAGTTCTTCCACTGTTCAATTTCAAGCCTAGGCAAAACCTCAGTGATATGCACTATTGGTGTGCCAAGACAGAAATGCTTGTGGCTGTGCAAGGAGGTGTCACACCTCCTTATATTGTCATTTCAACTCCACCCCCATGTGTGTGTGTGTGTGTGTGTGAGTGTGAGAGAGAGAGAACTATCACCACCAGACACTTGTATGGACAGATGCACTTGTTCCATATTCTCTGTTGGAACATAATTAACTGAGAAAGTAAAGCTTTATGAATACCTGCAACATTAACTTTACATTCTTCCTTTTCTTAAGCCCATGTTTAAACTTTTTCAATTAAGCATTTTAACCCAAAATAGTTTAACTTAATTGATGACTTAGAAAAAGTCTTTAATGATATATTTTTACAGTTCTTTTAAATAAATATTTTCTATATTTTTTGGTATGTTCTTTTCTCATTTTCTGGTGTTAAACTACAACTGTTGGTTATGTACACTACAACAGGTGGCACGAAATGATTCCTTTAGAGTTACTGGAGAGCCAGAATGATTGTTCCTCAGTTCCCCATCATAATTTAACGAAACCTTATAAGGTGATAACTTTTTATATACCCAATATAGACGTCTTAATCTATGTTACATACCATGAGATGAGAAAGAGCTTACATAAAGTGCTGCCTTGTGGGGCCACCGTTAGATTTCCTCAAGGATATGATTTGTAATCACATATTCCATTTTCTACAGGTGTTGCCTTTTCCAGTGAGCCAGAAGGCAGCCTATAGAAATCTGAACATGATCATATAGCTTGGATTCCTTATCTCATATCCCTTTGGAAAGAAAACATTCTCTGCATCCTGAAAACTGTATACAGTGGTATGGAAGCTTCCTACATAAAGACTCTGTTTGCACAACAGGATTCAAACCTTTCTCACAGGAAGCCACTTGGATATGAGTACTGCCATTCTACCCATGGCGCCATTCTACCCATAGCACCATGTGCAGAATGTTATGCCATGGCCTCTTTCAGATATCTGGCCAGAAGTTGTGTGTGGTCTAAAACAGTTTGAATCATGGAGTTGTTTGGCCAAAGATTGATAGATGCCTTCCACGTATAATACTATGACAGTGTTACCAGTGTATAACAAGTAATTTAAGAATATGGGTTTCAGTTACATAGGATGCTATGGGTTTGTCTGTCAGGGTTGCTATAGTACTGCTTGTTTCTATCATTACTGTTGTGTTGCTGCTTCAAGCACACAGAATCATAAAAGGCATTATAATGAACTTAGGGCGTTTTCCCACAGAGCTTACCACGGAGCAACGTCCCTCTTCACCGCGCAGCGTCTGCATGGATTTTCCACCAACTTCTTCGCAAAACCAGGAAGTGCCGGGCCTTTTGCGTCGCAAATATAAACCACTAAAAACCAGTTTACGTTAGCGAAGCAAAAGCCGCGGCTCTTCTTGGTTCTGCGGAGCAGTTGGTGGGAAATCCATGCAGACGCTGCGCGGTGAAGAGGGACGTCGCTCCGTGGTAAGCTCTGTGGGAAAACGCCCTTAGTTTTGGCACAAAGGCTTTCCTACATAGTGGGGCCATGGAACTCTCCTACTTTAAAACTCTCCTACTTAGTCCGCTTGCGGAGAGGTGGGATAGAAATTTAAAGTAATAAATAATAAATAAATAATAATAAATAAAAGTTTCTAGAGTTGTTACGTGAAGATTGCATTTAATCATAATTGCTGTAAACCAAATTCCAATATATCTTAAAAATGCACAAGCTGGAATCCAGAAGGTAATTGAGAGAGCAGCCAATGCATTCCCTCCACTTTTTCTCCCTCCCCCTCTACAATTCTCTATCTCCCACCTTCCAATGCTTCACATTCTCTTGTTATCTTTTCCCCCTAAACCCTGCTATGTGTGTGTGTGTGCTTCCAATGCCACCTGAAACACACACACTCATTTGCTCATCTCCCGGTGCCCTTATATCACATACTGTTGTTAATTTCTCCTGTTTTCTGAGTCCCTCTGGTCTCACACTAGGCTTCCCAACCCTCCCGCTCTGGCGGGAGTCCCCTGGGTTTACAGCCTCATCTCCCGGTCTTCAAGAAGTGGGAAGCGGGGGGGGGGGGTGGAGGGGGGGGAGAACATACCTGTAGGCTTCATTATAGCGCTCCTGAGCCGTTTGTAAAATGTCTGCCCCTTTAAGGCTGGGCAGGGAGCAGGAAGGGCTTGGGAGAACAGCCCCGCCCTTTCTTTTGCTTTCACTTTCACAGCAAGAGTTCTCCAGAAGAAGATCTGGTAAGTGTGTGTGTGTGTGAGAGAGAGAGAGAGGGAGGGGGCAGGGGATTCCCTGGTTTGGAGGCCCTCCCCCCTTTTAGAAAGCGTGGGGGGGGAGGGAAATGTCTACTGGGCATTCTATTATTCCCTATGGAGAACGATTCCCATAGGGAATAATAGGGAATTCATCCGTTGGTATTGAGGGCTCTGGGGGGGGCTATTTTTTGAGGTAGAGGCACCAAATTTTTAGTATAACATCTAGTGCCTCTCCCCAAAATACCCCCCAAGTTTCAAAACGATTGGACCAGAGGGTCCAATTCTATGAGCCCCAAAAGATGGTGCCCCTATACTTCATTATTTCCTATGGAAGAAAGGGATTTTAAAAGGTGTGCTGTCCCTTTAAATGTGATGGCCAGAACTCCCTTGGAGTTCAATTATGCTTGTCACATCCTTGTTCTTGGCTCCACCCCCAATGTCTCCTGGCTCCACCCCCAAAGTCTCCTGGCTCCACCCCCAAAGTCCCCAGATTTTTCTTTAATTGGACTTGGCAACCCTATCTCACACACAACTGCTGTCTTTTAATGTCTCTTTCTTTCTCCATCCCCCCCTCTCTCTTACATACACATACAAACTGTCACTAATTTCTCTTTCTCAGTCTCATTTTTCTCATGTCATTCCCATTTCATACACTCAACTCTTTACCTTCTCTCTCCCCCTCCAACACTCACTGGGCTACCCACTAACTGCTTATGCAGCTCTGTGGGGGTGGGGGGCAACTCCTTCCCTGCCCACGAAGTGAGGCCATAACTCAGCCCCTGGGTCTTCCTCCCTTTCTCTCCCCTTCTGCACACTGACTCCACCAGCCTAGCTCAAGTGGTGGCAACAGTTACTACTCCAGCTCCTTCTCCAACAGCAGCCTCCACTTTGAGGAAGCCAGCTGACAGAGTCACATTCTGTGTACAAGTATAAATAGCCTTACCATGTTTTTGGCAGATTTAACCTTCCCCCCCCCCCTCCATTTTTGTTTGGAGTTCTCAGATTTTCCTGCAAACCTGGGGAGGTCCCCTGAGATTGTAAAAAAATATATCATTAAAGACTAATTCTAATTTCTTTCCATGTGAATAGGGCCAATCCACTGAGCTAAGCATCTCCAGATGCCCCCTCCACTATATATCTGTGTTTAAAGTACACTGAATCACAAAGTGCAGTATAAATGTTTTGACAAATAATAATAAAGAAAATAATAAATTGAAAGTTTTATGGGCTACCAGAGAATTTATACATGTAAATAAATATCATAAAATTCTACTTTGAGGTACTCCTGGCGGGAGGGGTTGGCTGCAACAAAATTACCATGCTAGTGATTGATTTGTACTGGATATCTCTCACGTGAAATGGCTGGATTAAACCTACACCAGTATGTCTTCATGAAATATTACAGTGGTTGATTCTGGTTCTGTGCTTTAGTGCATAAAATTCATGTTCTCAGTAGTTGCACAATGTTATGGAATTAAGCCACTGTGCTCCTTGTATTTACAATTCTTGTTACAATTATGCAGGGCCTGTAAAATGCAGTTGATCTGCCAGCCTTTGGTTGAGGCAGCGGATATCAAATTATACTGCGCCCCTGGCTCCACCCACCTGTTCCATCCACCGGCACTATCTGTAGACATTACTTTTATGATGCTATTGCCAGGAGTCTTACCAGTGCCACTTGTTAAAATCCAAAACATCCAAGTACACATGCAATGGAAATTCCTTTGAAAGCTCTCTAACCAGATTGAAGCCATTTTATTACTTATGCTATGCTATGGGGGTATTATATTGAATTTTACTGTACAATGTTTTAAAAATTTTAAACCTGCTATATTTATAAGTTGTGACCTGCCCTGAGCCCTGCTTGAGGGGGAGGGCAGGATAAAATTCAAATTAATAGATAAATATTCAGGTAGGCACTTGGAGAACATAAGGTATACTTTCTGCTGCTTCTGTTGTGTTACACAGTCCTGAATTTGTGTTTGTTTTATAGCAGTAATTTTAAAATTATTTTTATGAGACTGTTTATTTTGAGTTTCTCTATACTCTTACCCAACCTGAGAATACTGAAATTCTACCGCAAGTAGGGTTGCCAAGTCCAATTCAAGAAATATCTGGGGACTTAGGGGGTGGAGCCAGGAGACTTAGGGGGTGGAGCCAGGAGACATTAGGGGTGGAGCCAAGATCAAGACTGTGACAAGCATAATTGAACTCCAAAGGGAGTTCTGGCCCTCACATTTAAAGGTACCTTTTCAATTCCTTGCTTCCCAAGGCAATAATGAAGGATAGGGGCTCCTTCTTTTGGGGCTCATAGAATTGGACCTCGGTTCCAATCTTTTTGAAACTTGGGAGGTATTTTGGGGAGAGGCACTGGATGCTATACTGTAAATTTGGTGCCTCTACCCCAAAAAACAGCCCCCCCCCCGAGCCCCAGATACCCACGGATCAATTCTCCATGATTTTCTATGGGAAAGCTCCATAGGGAATAATAGAGTTTCCAGCAGACATTTCCCTCCCCCGCTTTCTGGGGACCCTGATGCGGGGGGAGGGCCTCCAAACCGGGGGATCCCCTGCCTCCGCCTGGGGATTGGCAACCCTAACCGCAAGTGTTTGGAATTTCAAACAATCAACCAATGTTGAGCTGCATTAATTACAAGTGAAAGCAGAGGCAGGCTCAAGTATCCTATTCCCACTGTCCTCCTCTCTGCACTGATAGCATCTAATCTATTAAGGGATCCACCAACAATCTCACTAAAAGCATGGATTACCCAACAGAAAACAATTACAACAAATTTGTAAAGAAACCCTTGCCTGCTCATGCAGTGAAAGGCACATGCAGGAATGCAAGCTGGGCAGTGTATGCAAATTGAAAGCCAAAAATAATTTTGTTTCTTTCAAGCAAGCAATATGCCACAAGTGACTGTATAGGAATGATACTGACTAGTGAGAACAGATGGTCTTTATGGGCCAGTAATATCTATAGACTTATGTGGAAAGTTTAATTAAAACATTAATGAATTAAATGTTAAGTAAACGTATTACTTTATATTGAAATAAAATTTACACATCAGAGAATCAGTACTAGCTCTAAGAGATACACTTTGAATACACTGCAGTAAGCTGAAGTCATACTGTCCCAATTAAAATAACTGAAGCTATGCAACTAGAATAATAATTAGAATATTAAGAGTTCTGGCCTAAGATCATATTAAGGATTTCTGAACACTATCTTTCCTGAGAAGCCTCCTACATACAGAGTCTGTAGTTTTAATGCTGATTTTACAACATAAAACTTTGTGTGGGGGGGAGGGAAATAATTAGCATTTTAAGAAGGGGAACAATTTTGCTGTTATTTTTAGTTGCCTGTTCCTATCAAGTGCTTCCCAATATGGAATTTGAACTCATATACCAAAGTCAAGTTTTTTTATATGTATCAGGGATCCTTATTATAGTAATGAAGTAACAGAGCTTGTTTAAAGCTTAAAGAGTTAAATCAGAATATAAATAAGTTTTGCAAATACAACTGTTGTGGAAAGAGATGAAAAATATTGATTTGCCACAGAAAGACTGTGTGCAGACATTAGTTTTAAAATATAATTGCAAAAATGCATAAAGATCAGAATAAAAATAATAAAATTTTAAAAGAACTCAAATATATCCAGGGATTTCAAAGCCATGTCAAAGTACTCCAAGGACTGATTCAACTATTTTACATTTTTGGCTAAGAATAATGACATGATGCAATATGTCCCCATCTATAACTTACCAGCTGTAATGTTCATGAAAATATTATGCAAACTGTGTAAATTTACATGCAACTAAATATATGCAAATTAACAGCATTTGTTATGAAGTATTACTGATGCAGAGCCTAGTGTTGAATAAGCTGCAGAGATAAATCTTTCAAAACCAAACTAAGAAACAAAGCTCTTTCCTTGCTCAGTTCCTGTTAACAGAACTACATCAGATGTAAAGTCCCAGCAGTAGTAATTATCAAAAGCAAAAAAACTAGACCAGCTTTAAAGTAAAAACACTTAGCCAGCTTCCTAAGCCACGCCAGTTCTGGGCATGCATCAGAGACTGATGGAACACTACTGTCCGTTTATTGTAATTAGCCATTGGCTGTTACAAGCAGGGGTCATTTTGTCGAAAAATAGGTGGTGGAGTTCATCCAGGGATTGTTATGCAACTGCACATACTATTCAATGGACAAGGAGGTGAAACTCTCAGAAAGAGGAGGTGGAACTCACAGAAAGATTCAGGAACTGCACTCCTGTGAGCTCCCACTGAATCTGAGGCCTGGTTACAAGTCAACAAGGAAATCTCAAGGAAAAGTAAAGTAAACTAGATGTTAATGAACATACCAAGTAAAGCAAAAGGGTGTAACAACAGATGCAATACAATAGCAATAACAATGGAGATACACAAATAAATCTACAAATCATCCCTTTGCATTGCCACCTTGGCAAAGACTGAAACTTTCTGAGAGATATAAGCATCAATATCAGATAAAAGAAATACTATTTATTTCTCATCTGAATAAGCACTTAGGTCTGACAGAAGTCCATCTAAAAATCTGGCCCTTGGACTAGAATAGAGCGGACAGAAAAGTAAATAGTGAAGTAAGTCCTCAATTGCATGAGAACTGCAAATACATAAACGTTGGGCCACTGGAGTTTGGTTAAAACAACCTTCCACAACTGCTGTCGGCATGGACTGGAATCGTAAGAAGGTAAAGTTACCTCTAAGAACATGATTAGAAATGTTAAGTATGGAGATCTTGTGTGTTCCAGTTTAATTAATTTGTGCCATGGTGCTGTTTTCGATTTTTAATATTAAGGTACAATCTAGTCGAGCAGAGTCAAATATCCAAGATGGGATTTGTCAGTTGTGGGTCCCAAGAGATCATCGAGAATAAGGTATCTTGAGCATATGCTATTAAGAAACTCAAGGTGCTGAGGGTCTTTAGCTAACAGTAGATTAAAAGACTGATGACTAAGGGAATTAGATCTTGAGTTTTCAACCCTTTTCTAGTATCTAATGATTATTAAGTGTGCCTGAGCTATAAGAGAAGGGATACCAGTTTCAGCTCTCATCAAAGCAGCTGGAGACCCTTTGGGAAGTGCTAAGATACGCCATAAAAAAGATACGCTAGCTAAATTGGCATTATTCCATCTCCACACTTCACCTCCATACAGAAGGTGGGCTATAACCTTAAAGGTAAAGGTAGCCCCCGTTCCAAGCACCAATCATTTCCAACTCTGGGGTGAAGTTGCTTTTGCAACGTTTTCATGACAGACTTTTTGGCAGGATGGTTTGCCATTGCCTTCCCCAGTCATCTACACTTTCCCCCCAGCAAGCTGGGTACTCATTTTACTGACCTCAGAAGGTCTGAGTCAACCTTGAGCCAGCTACCTGAACCCAGCTTCTGCCAGGATCAAACTCAGGTTGTGAGCAGAGCTTAGGACTGCAGTACTGCAGCTTTACCACTCTGCATCATGGTCTCAATAAAGCCCTGGCTGAGGAAATCTCAGAAGCAGAGAAGACTTCTTCCTCTCCAGGATATTCAAGTCCTGGGCTAAACAAAGACCCATGCCAGTTCAAAGGTTCACATTGCCTTGTGCTCCACGTGAACTTAGATCTAGTTTGGGACAATGTTGTCTGTGCTGCTTGGCAGGACAGACCCATCCTCCAGCTGTGGTGTACATTGCAGCTCTGGAGACTTTAGGACCTAGCTGTCAAAAGCCAGGCCAGAATAGAAGCACTACATAAATCCCAAGCAAGATACCCCTAGCTCAGATGATAGGACACAAAGGAAGAGCTATATCTGGCCCAATATTGGATGCACACACGACAGAAAGTGCACTTTGGATAACAAGGGTGCACTCAGCACAAATAGCCGAATGAGAGCACAAACAGGGATGGCTCTGCCTGTGGTTGGAACACTTGCAAAGACACAGGAACCTTGTTTAACCAAGAGAGATGGAAACCCAATTCATCTAAATGGCTTTCAGCAGTCCTGAGGCTGTTCAATCTTCATGTGGGCTGAGCTATATCCATATCTCTGTATGACTGGACCTTGACAGATACAGATCTTTCACCAGTCATTACTGAATTCAACTGTAGTCAGCATTCAGTTCTGCTGGAGAAAGGCTGAGGGAGAGTCTGATATGTACCCAGGGGCTCTGGCAAGGGGTCCCCAAGCTGCACACTTCTCCAGATGACTCTTGGCATCTATATAAGCCTTCCTTGAAGAGAAGTTGCAACAAATGCATAAAGCAAGAGAAGGGTGATGCAGGAATTGTGTTTCCACTGCTTCACAGCTGCTACTGCCCATCAACACTGTTCTGATAGGCAATTAATGCAAGGGGAGGATTTTGCCTGCCTTGGCAATGTTACTGCAGCTGCCTAACATTATCGTTATGTTAATGGTGGGCATGGGGAAGGTTCCTTCAGCCTGACATCAACATGGCTTCCTGATCAGCCCCCAGAGCTGCGAGTAAGTGCAGGGAAAGCTTTGCTAGCCCCAGAAAATCAATATACTCTGCAGATACAATGTTTTGGTGGATACTATCTTTGGCAGGTCAGACAGCTGGTGCCCTATCTATCCCCCCAGGATTTAGCTACAGTGATCCATGCAATGGTCACTTGCAGGTTGGATTACTGAAACTCGCTTTATATAGGCTTACCTTGGGGGTGATCTGGAAACTGTAGCTGGCGCAAAATGAGGCAATATGGCTGTTAACTGCACAGCCTTTCCAGGGAAGATGAAGACAGCAGGTGATTAAAAACACCTTTTATGTCCAGAACAAAGGCTCCATGAAAGGGAGATGGTTCAGTTCCCCATCTTTCCAACTCCGGAAGCCTCACAGCTTTGCTAGCCCCAGAAAATCAATATACTCTGCAGATACAATGTTTTGGTGGATACTATCTTTGGCAGGTCAGACAGCTGGTGCACATACCCCCGAACTCCAGATACCCGCGGATCAATTCTCTACTATTTTCTATGGGAATTAGCCTCCACAAGGAATAATGGAGTGTCCAGCAGACATTTCCTTTCTCCCCTTTCTGATGATCTGGTGGCTATTTGCAAAGAAGTAAAGCTGCGTAACAGAGGCCGGGGGTGAAATTGTGGCTTTTGGACTTTAATAGGCACGGATGTTGGATTTATATCCTGCCCTCCACTCTGAATATCAGAGTCTCAGTGTGGCTCACAATCTCCTTTATCTTCCTCTCCCACAACAGACACCCTTTAGGTGGGTGGGCTGAGAGGACTCTCACAGCAGCTGTCCTTTTAAGGACAACCTCTGTGAGGCTTCCGGAGTTGGAAAGATGGGGAACTGAACCATCTCCCTTTCATGGAGCCTTTGTTCTGGACATAAAAGGTGTTTTTAATCACCTGCTGTCTACCCTCCCAGTTATGGGAAGAGTCCAAGATATGCTTGCAAGATTTTGAGGAGTTTAACTTTGGCTTGCGAGGAGTCCCGCTGGGGCTCCTTTTCGGCTTTGAAGAATCTCCCGTGAAAAATCGCATAACAACATCTACAAAGGCTTTTTGGAGTCATTGACATAAGTTCACCCAACCCCAACTTTCTATGCACTATAGACTACTGAAGATTGGAATGATCGGCGTAAGGAAGTTTTGGACACTTGATAAGGTACAATTTTTATCTTTCATTCCGGATCTAAAAGAACGTTTTTAAACTAAAGAAACAAAGATTTGGAACTATTTGCAAAGAAGTAAAGCTGCGTAACAGAGGCCGGGGGTGAAATTGTGGCTTTTGGACTTTAATAGGCACGGTAAAACTCAAAAAAACAAGATTTGTTTACCTTTGCAGCTTCTGCAAAAAAATTCCCCGTCATAACAAAGCCTCGGCTTGCAATTGGAAAACAGGAAGTGACGATCAAAATATCTCGAGAGTGGAAACCATTGAGAACAGTACTTCATTTCCAGAGAGTCAGCAAACAGCGCTGGGAGAAGAGGGACACATCCTAGACCTCCAGGCCTACTCTAGCCCAAAAAATCATAGAGTTGGGGCTTGAAAAAGTTATGGCCACCATTTTGAATGTTTACAAAACTTTAAATATTAATATCTTGGCCCAGGAAGCTCTGAGGATGGCGATTTTGGGCTTGCTGAAGAGGGCATGCTCTAATCTATTGAACCCTGTTATCGGTTTGTAGTTTAGTGAGGTCAAGTTGGGGTCTATTATATGCTATGGGAAGACTGACGTCTGATGTCTGATCCAAAATACAAACTAAGAACGTGTGGAAGAGCTGGCTCAGTAGAGGGCAAAATGTCTACGATTGCCCAAGAACAGCTGGATGCTATGGAGGCCAGATTAACAAAGACAATGAAAGATTTGATAACTACAAGTGTGAAAAAGTTGACTAAAGAGACTAAAGAAATAACAAAAGAGATAACTAAGAAACTAACAAAAGAAATAAATTCCAGTGCTGAAGCTGTAAAGAAAGAGATTAAAGAAATTGAAGATCTGCAGAAGGAGTCACAAGCAACAGCACAGAAGAGTAGAAAATAAGAGTTACAAATCAAGATGTTACAATAAAGAAGATTCAAGAAAAAGTTCTACTACAAGACTGTAAGCTGATGGAGAACTTTGTACGTCTGAGGGGGGTGCCAGAAAACAATCAAGAGGACTTAAAGAAATATATCATGACTATTATTGCTGAATATTTGGGTGAAGATCCAGAGAAGACTGAAGATCAATGTGATTACGTGTACACGGTCAATTCAGAGTTTGCCAGAAGGCGTAAATTGCCAAGAGACACAGTAATTAAATCTACCACTAGAGACATAGTGGGAAAGATCCTGAGCCAACAATTTGCAAAAGAATTGGTGGTGGAGGAGAGCAGAGTCAGAATAATGAAGGAACTACCAAGGAAGGTCATCAGTGACAGAAAGCAATTTAAACCTTTGACGGATAAATTAAGGGCAAAAGGTACAAGATATAGATGGATTTTACCAGCCGGACTTACTTTTGAGTATAAAAGGCTGAAGTATTCCATAATAGACATTCAAGGCATGGAAGGGTTTTTGGCAGACAATAAGGATTTTGGGGACATAGCTTAATTGAAGAATCATTATGGATCACAAATTAATTTCTTGGGATATTAATGGCCTAAATTCGCTGCAGAAACGAAGAGCAACATTTCATTGGATTACAAAACAAAAATGTAATATAATTTGTCTACAAAAAATACACATTAGACAATCGGATTACAATTTTTTACGTAATAAATTTTTAGGGGAAGAATTTGGTTCATTGGCTAAAGAAAAAACAAGGGGAGTGATTTTTTACATAAAGAAGGAGCTGGAGCCAAAACTGATTTTTAAAGATAATGAAGGTAGATATTTGGCAGTAGAAGTTTTGATGTATGGCAAAAAGACTCTGTTGTTGGGACTTTATGCTCCTAATGGGGCTAAGAGTGACTTTTTCAATTATATTCTGAAACAACTGGATCGTAACATACGATCAGATAATGCTTATGGGTGACTTTAATGGAACTATCCAGAATGCCTTAGATAGATCTGGGGGGGAAAATGTAGATGGGAAACTACCTAAAGCATTTTTTGAACTAATTAAACAAGAGAGCTTAGAAGATGCGTGGAGAAAATTCAACACCAGGGTACAAGACTATACTTTTTTTCAGCCAGACATAATACCTTTTCTAGGATTGATATGTTATGGGTTACAAAAGAGCTGGGGCTGATCACAAAAAAAGTAGAGATTCTTCCAAAAATAGGTGCAGACCATAACCCGTTGATGTGGTTGGCTAAAGGGAGGAAAAAAGAGAGGAGGTGGAGGATCAATGATGACTTATTACAGAAAGTGGAGGTAGTGGCATCTCTAGAAAAACTAAAGCTTTTTTCCAAATAAATGACAACCAAGAGGTACAATTTCAAATGGTTTGGGATGCCTATAAGGCTGTGATGAGAGGAACATTAATTACATTGAATAATAAGGACAGAAGGGCAAATGAAAAGCAATTGCTGGACTTACAAAAGGAAATAAGTAAAAAAGAAATTGAATTAAGAAAGAGACCAGGGGGAAAGAAAATTTTGCAAGAAATTACAATTTTACAGAGTCAATTGAGTCATTTACTGAATAAAGAGGTGGAATGGAATTTGAAAAGACTCCAACAAAAATCTTTTGAAGGGGCAAACAAACCTGGAAAGTATTTGGCATGGCAAATGAAGAAAAGAAGGGAAAATAAATATATAAACAAGATTAAAACCGGTGGCAAAGAAATTGTAGACCAGGAGGGCATCAAAAGGGAATTCTACAAGTACTATGCTAACTTATTTAAAGGCCAGCGAGTTGATAAAGAAAGAATAGAAGCTTATTTACAAAATGTGAAGGTAAATCCAACAACAGAAATGATGAAAGAAACATTGAACGATCCAATTGAAAAAGGTGAAATAGAAACTGCAATCAGTTCAATGAAAATAGGGAAAGCACCGGGACCGGATGGCTTTTCAATAAAATTTTACAAAGTTCTTATAAATATATTAGTTCCAGTGCTCCAAAAATTGATGAATAATATCCGTTTGGATAGGCAAGTGCCAAATACTTGGAAAGAAGCAGTTATTTCATTGATACCAAAAGAAGACAGAGATGCTACAAATGTGAAAAATTATAGACCGATTTCATTGCTTAACAATGATTACAAAATCTTTGCAAAAATTTTGGTGGAAAGGCTAAAACAATATCTGCATAGGTTTATCTGTGAGGAGCAAGCAGGCTTTCTCCCGAAGAGGCAAATTAGAGACAATATCAAAATAGTGATGGACATTGCAGAGTATTATGAAAAAAATCCGGAAAAAGAAGTGGCACTCTTTTTTGCTGATGCGGAGAAAGCCTTTGACAATCTTAATTGGGACTTTTTGTTTGCTGTGATGGAAAAAATAGAGTTGGGAAAAGACTTTATAAGAACGGTGAAGGCGATATATACTGAACAGCGAGCTAAACCATGTGTTAATTCAGATTTAACAGAGCAAATGGTTATCAGCAAAGGCACAAGACAAGGTTGCCCTCTATCCCCATTGCTATTTATAATGACTCTAGAGATTTTGTTGTTGCAAATAACAGAAGATAAGGAAATAGAGGGGCTAAAATTGAAAGGATGGACTTTAGAGCCTTTGCAGATGATGTGATGTTTATTACTGAAAATCCAATACAAGTATTACCATTGTTATTGGAAAAAATCAGAGAATATGGTGACCTTGCTGGGTTTTACATAAATAAAGAAAAATCGCAAATTTTAAGTAAAAAATTATTATTGTGCAAACAGAAAGAACTTCAAAATGCAACTGGATGTGGTTACCTCGAAAGTAAGATATTTGGGTGTAGAGATCACGATGAAAAATATAGATCTGTTTAAAAATAACTATGATAAAAATAGTTTGGCGTAAAATTGAAGCCGATATGTTAAAATGGAATAAACTGAACTTGTCTCTTTGGGCAGGATAGATGCTGTGAAAATGAATGTCTTACCAAGAATGTTGTTCCTCTTCCAAACAATTCCAATTGTGAAAGATGTTAAACAATTCAATAGATGGCAAAAAAAGATTTCTGAATTTGTATGGGCGGGAAAAAAACCCAAGAATCAAAAGGAAAATACTAATTGATGCGAAAGAACAAGGAGGTTTTTAACTGCCGGATCTTAAATTATATCATCAAGCAGTATGTTTAGTATGGCTCAAGGACTCGATAACCTTATCCAACCAGAAGTTATTTGGTGTTAGAAGGTCATGGAAATCTATTTGGTTGGCATGCATATTTGTATTATGGGAAGGAGAAGATGGATGGTTTCTTCCGGCATCATTTTATAAGAAGAAGTTTGTTGAATACCTGGAAAAGATATTTTAAATATGGTATTGAGAGGAAACCACTGTGGATTGTACCAATTGAAGTTATAAAATGGATTTCTGACTCACAGGAAGACAAATGGGTTACATACAAACAATTGCTAAAAATTAAGGGTGGCAAAGCAGAATTAAAAGCAGAGGAAGAACTGCAAGACAAATTTAATTGGTTCCAGATGCTACAAATTTAAAGTTTAGTGGATAAAGATATCAGGACTACAGGTATATGGCAAGATCAGACAGAAATGGAAAAAGTGCTATTAGGGGAAGATGAAAAGTTGATTGCAAAGATGTATAAATTGTTATGGAAATGGTCTACAGAAGACGAAGTAGTAAAATCTCAAATGATTAAATGGGTAATAAATATGAATAAAGAAATTTCAATGGAGACATGGGAACACTATGGAAGAACTCTATGAAAATATCGACATGTAATAATATAAAAGAAAACTGTTTGAAAATGCAATGCAGGTGGTATATGACACCTAAGGAGTTAGCAAAAATGAACAAGCAGGGATCTGATCGGTGTTGGAAATGTAAAAAGCATAAAGGCTCTTTTTACCATATGTGGTGGACATGTGAAAAAGCAAGGCAATTTTGGCAAATGATTCAACTAGAGATGTTGAAGATTTTGGGATATCCAGTTAAAAGGGCACCAGATTCCGTTCTGGTAGGATTACAAATGGAAAGTTTTCCGAAGCAAGACAGGACTTTGGTGTGGTATGCTGTCAGCTGCAAGAACACTGTTTGCACAAATGTGGAAGCAAGCTGAAATACCAGATAAATGGGACTGGATTTTAAAAACTTTACATTGGAGTGAAATGGATAGACTTACTAGAATCTCGAAAGACAGTGATGCAGAAAAATTTAAAGATGAATGGAAGAAGTTTCAGGACTATATTGAAAAGCAATGGAGAGTTAAGAGACATTTGGTGGTTTTTGAAAGTATAACCTGAAATTGGGGAAAATGGGGGAGACAGGTGATTAGAAAGAATTTTTTGAATCAATATAGCTCCTTTTATTAGCAGTTAGAAAATATAGTGATAATTACAACAAACTGTTATAATTGATGTGATAATAGATCGATGAATGATAAGTGTAATACTTAAAAAGAATTAAATAGCTATAACTGGTGATAGATGAAAGATAAGTGTAATACTATGGGTGAACTAAAAGGTTAAGGTGATATGATTTAGCATATTGAGATAAATAAGTTCAGGATGTGCTAACAATGTCCTGAAGGAAAGCTAGAAGACCGAATTATAAATAGAGATATAGAGATTTATAAATAGAGATATAGAGATTTTATGTAAGTTTTATAGTGCAAGATTCTAAAACAGATAGTACCTTAATTGTTTTTTCTCAATAGCTTGAAGCACCGACGGAGATCAAAGAAAAGAGGTGAGGGAAGTGAGAAAAAAAGAAAATGTGTAATGCATTGATAAGGTTTGAAATATTGCTTTTTTTTCTTTTTTTTATTATTTGAAATACATTTCAATATATTGCAAACATTTAATAAATTTGGTTAACACAAAAAAAGGACAACCTCTGTGAGAGCTATGGCTGGCCCAAGGCCATTCCAGCAAGTGCAAGTGGAGGAGAGGGGAATTAAACCTAGTTTTCCCAGATAAGAGTCTGTACACTTAACCACTACACTAGACTGGCTCTCACCACTACAGCAAACTGGCCAATGCTGCGCCAATTGCACTGGCTACCAATTGAGTATTGGATTCACTTCCAGGTTTTGGTACTGACATTTAAATCCTTATGCGGCCTGGGATCAACATACCTGAGGGACCGCCTTTCCCCATATATGCCCTGGAGGTCATTGCGATCTGCTACACAACACCTCCTGACCACCCCTGGCCCAAAGGACGTCCGTCTTGCCCTGACCAGGGCCAGGGCTTTCTCAGGTCTGGCCCCTGCCTGGTGGAATCAGCTCCCTATGGAGATCTGTGCCCTACCTGAGCTACTACCATTCCGTACGGCCTGTAAGACTGAGCAATTCTGCAGGGCCTTTGGTTGAGGCAGCGGGCATCCTGTTCCAGCTACTATTCCATCAGTTGGCCTCCCTCATTGTGACTTCATGCTTTACTATTGTGCTACCTTATTTATTATTACCATCATTTTATTCTTGGGCCGATAATTGTTAATTCTGTAAAATGTGCCCTTCCCGCCCGTAATGCACCTTATTTATTGTTCTATTGTTCTTCGGTTTGTTAATTTTATTGAATTGTTTTTGGTTCTAAATTGTAGGTTTTTATTGTTGTCCAGTTTATGTTGTGATTCACCCTGAGCCTGTTTACTGGAAAGAGTGGAATATAAACCTACTAAATAAATAAATAAGCAATTATTGATGTTCTCACTGTACACAATATAGATTTAATCTTAAGAAATGAACAATTCTATCTTAACATTTCATAGCATTATGCCATTAAAGGTATGGTATGGTATGGTATGGTATGGTATGGTATGGTATGGTATGGTATGGTATGGTATGGTATGGTATGGTATGGTATGGTATGGTATGGTATGGTATGGTATGGTATGGTATGGTATGGTATGGTATGGTATGGTATACATTTCATAGATTGTCAGCAGGGCTTTTTTTGAGCAAGAATGCACAGGAAAGCAGTTCCGGCTGGCTTGGTGTCAGGAGGTGTGGCCTAATATGCAAATGAGTTCCTGCTGGGCTTGTTCTACAAACAAAGCCCTGGTTGTCAGTATTTTTAAAGGATGAAAAAAATGTGTATCTCCTTTTTTATCAAATAGTAGATTCTCAACTGTTTCAGCTGCTTAACAAGGACCCTTATGTACTAATATTTTCAAATCATACCTCTGACCATGCATCTCACCAGTACTTTATAGTTCTCTTTTTTCCTACAATTAGCAGCTGCCACCCAAAGGGAGATCAGCTGTCATCAAGGGCTGAGCAAGATCCAGATGCCCAGCCCCCCTCTCCCTTGCCAACCTGTCTCTTCTCTGTGAGACACCAAGCTGTGCAATCTACTCTTGTATTACAATTTTAAATTGGTTTGTTAGCCATTTTGAGAAGGATTTTAACACTGGGAAGCAGGTTATATATAAAGTCTCTAAATAAATAAACTGAATGATTTAAACAAAGGAAGTAAAGTTTAAGCAGTAAGATCTCTTCAAGAGAGAGTACAGAAATTGAATGTAAAGTGTTTGAAACCTAAATGGATACCTACATGGAATTTTTACAGCTCATTCTCAAATGCTTTTGTCATTAATAACACAATGTGCCAGTCCTGGAGAATAAAAGCCTGAAAGACTGCTGAAATTATTATGCCTGTTTAAAGGCTACCATTAAATAACTATTAAATCCTAGCAGAAGCTTTTTATACATTTCATTGTATGGTGCCAGACTGAGATATCTCAAAATTGTAGCTTGTGCCACCCAAAAATTATACATTATTTAGTGAGAACACTTGGATGTGCTAAAACTGTGTTGAGTAATTGTTAGTGAACTGCTGCGGAAGAGATGTTCAAGCAAAATGCTTCAATCATAAAATTACTTAAATTTGATTTAACAAAATTGAATTGCAGTGACATTAAGCTAAAAGCTATTAAACACACCAAGAATCCTAAAACTGTTGGTCAGATACCACAAACTGTTCTTAGGTTTTTAACTACCTTGCTGATAAAGATGTTACACTGGGGGTCAATGAGATGAGTGGCGAGCAAGAGAGGGACATGATTCTGTTGAAGGCAAACAAGAAAAGGAGTGGCATATGCAGCACCATGCAGGAGTATTGCTTATGAATATGATTAGCACTTACAAGTGTCAGAGAGTGCAGAAGACCACCTGCATAAAACTGTGCGAACTTCTGTCTTGGCTGTCCCCCAAAGATTTTCAACACAAGCAGTATAGGTCATCCCTATACAGTGGCAGTGCAATTTTCCATCCACTATCACCAGCTGCCAATAAACAGAAGCTATTTCTGAGACAACTGAAGTATATACATGCATGAAATAGAAGCATACAGATACTGTAGTTATCACTGTGACTAGTTTAAAGGTCCTGTGACAAGAAGCTGGCTATAGAACAGGTGAGGTGATTCTTGCTACTAATAAGAACATCCCTGGCAAATGAGTTTATATATAACAAGCTTACAAACTAAGTGGTATCTGGGAAAGGGCCAACACTGCACAATATTTTAGGATAGGGGGACCAGCGGGGGTAGTGGGAGTATTGGAGTGGAACACACTTTCTGCTCTAAGCTTCCCTCCTCCAGTCACTGCTGGCCTGCTTATCAGGGCACTTGAGTTGGAGAGGAATTGTCCACTTGGCTCAGACCCCCCTGTTCAACTAGCCAGTGTCAGCAAAAAGGGAAAACCTTGGAGCAGAAAGCATGCAGAACATATGACAGCAGAAACTACAGGGACTGGCAAGGGAGGAGAGAATGGGGTGCCTCCCCCCCATGAGTCCCCCCACTCTTTATCATATATTTCAGGTAGAGTAACTGGCTATATGCATTCTTGGCTTTAACCTTCCTTCTAATTTCCTCTTATTTTCTTTCACATACTGTTTGCTTTTCTGATGCTCTTTACCTTCTTATGCCTGGTACTGTCCTTTCTGTTGGTACAGACATTAGCAATCTCCAATTTAGCACAAGTCTATTCAGCTTTTTTTTTTACATCCATGACAGGCTGTGGTTTTTGTTTGCACTCAAAAACAGAACTGAGAACTCAAGCCATGATTTAGAACAAACCTATTTATCACATTTGTATCCCACTCTTCTACTAAGGGGCTCAAGAAGTTTACCTTGTTCTCATCTCCTTCAGTGAATCCTGAAAAGAAACCTGTAAAGTCATTTATGCTCAGAAGATAACTGGACCATGGTTATGCAGTGAGTTTTACAGCAGAGAGGAATTTCAACTTAGATGTCTACAGTCTACTTACTCTAACTTTCTACTACACCATGGATCCCCAACCTTTTTGACCCTGCAGGCTCCTCTTGACACATAATGGTGGGCATAGTCACAAAATTGCTGCGATAGAAAGCAGAGTCAACCACAAAATGGCTGCCACAGGAGGGAGAGTCAACCACAAACTGTTCAGGGAATGAGGCTATGTGTAACTGGAACAGTAACTCTTCTATATTTAAATAGAATCTCTATTTTATAAATTTTATTTTGAATTTTTAACAGACTACAGAATGAAAAAAGGGAATGGGGAAAAATGTGTAAGAAATATAATTACCAAAAGCACAATATAAAGGGAGATTTTACAGATATTAAGACATTCCTTGGTCAAAATATATATGTACATAAAAAGTATATGATATAATAGTTTTAAAAATATGTGGCAGTATATATGGTGTGATGGCTTAGAAATATATATGGCATCTTAGCAAAGATATATATGACAAAAGCTTTAAGAAACAATATAACAATCTACTTACTATATTCTACCATTCTCATAGTATGTTATTATTTTTTCCTATCGTCAATCTTATCTAATATGTGATAAAACTTAAGTAACCTGGTAAAGGTTTTTATAAAATTCTCACACAATAGTTTGTTAAAATGGAAATCACATAAAAAATAAGACCCTTAATATTTCATATTAAGACTGTTTTATGAGCAGAATCTCTTTTTAACGGGATTTCTTTTTAAATGAATACTGTTTAAAAATATTTTGTTCACTTAGTGAATAACCTTTTGGTGTGGTGGCAGCTGGTGCCAAAGCAATTAAAGAAAAATCTAGACAGATCTCCAATGGCCGATCAGACACCATTGCTAGGCAAACCCACACTGTGCCCCACCCACTTTCTAAGCACACTTTGTGGGCTCCAGGAGAAGTGTCAACAGGCAACATGGCATGTGCAGGCACTGTGCCCCTCCACTACATTCTCAGGAGACTGAAATCACATTGATTTGAACCAAATCAACCACAGTGTATTCTGTTGTATACACTAAACTCTCCTCATGCATCCAAAACCAAAGCTGAACAGTATAATGAACTACTTTGTAACAATCTGTTCAAATTAATCCCTTTTAAAATTATCTTCTGCATTTATGCTCAGTCTTTTTCCCCAGTGGGGACTAAAGCAACTTACCCCCACAACAACCCTGTGATGGAGATTAGGCTGAGATTCGTCCACGATCTTCCAAATCCCAGTCTGACACACTTAACCACTACACCATTCTGGCTCTCATTCTGCCTTCTTGACTTTATTACAGACAAATATAGCAAATAGTTTAGATTTATAATGGCATTACTATCAGTTAAAACAAGTCCTATAAACATCAAAATGTTTTCATTAAAATATCAATTCTAATTTTCTATCTACAATCATATTCTGAGTCTTTATTAATATGTAGTTTTGTTCGGAGTCAGCGTATTTAAAATAGGCTAAGAGAATGCATGGTCATTTTTACTTTTTTCATAAAGCTGAGTCACCTGAAGCTTATGTTTCCCCTTTCAATGTTACATCTCACATTTAGTCATTCCACTGAAACTGCTTTGCAGCCAATATAAATAGTTTTGCAAAAAAATGCTATTTTGAGGGAAGTGGGTATAGGAGGAGGAGTGAGACCCCTTCCCCAGGAAGCAGCACTGCAGGCTATAGAGAGGAGGAGGGACAACTTCAGACATTGCTATAAGATCCAGGTGGGGATGGGGGAGCAGGAGTTGCTGCCACTGTTGAGCAGGAGAAAAGAATTGGATTCCCCACCACCATAAGTTTCCAGAATCCCTGCTTATGCAGTTCTATACTCCAAGCAAGCAAGAAATATCTTGGGTGCGGGGCTGTTGCAAAACATTAAATAAGCAGGCTGCAAAACAATAGCATAGGCAGACACAATGTCTCCTTGGCAAAGGTCTCCTCAGATGAGAAACAGAACAAAACTTCAAGTCCAAAATACATTTTAACAGGACATTTTTTTGTAGAAAAAGCCCAGCAGGGATCATTTACATATTAGGCCACACCCCTGATATCACCAAAAGAGATGTCACCTGTTCAGTAGATTACTTTCTACATATTGACACAGGATAGTACAGTGCCATTAGCTGCATTTCATGGACACATGTTCTCACACAGCCCAATGAGAAACTTTGTTTCGCCCTCCTCCCCAAACACAGCCGGAGAGAGAGTGTGGTGGAGCAGGCAGTGGAGGGGGCACTCATGGGTGGTTCTGCATCTCTCGCTCTCTTCACAAGCCCATTGGAGGCTGGAGGTGGCAGAGAGGACAGAGTATGAAGTCTGGAAGTGTGTTGCTGCTTAGTGGATTCCCTCTGCCAGAGACCTTTTTTTGAACTGGAGCCTTGGCCAAGCCAGTCAAAACTATGTTCCTGTTGGTTCCTGCTAAAAAAAAAAAGTCCTGCATTTTAATCAATACACTAAAGTGACAAATCCAAGAAGGTAAGTATAGGATCCAGAGCTGAGGCTAGGTCCATTGTTTACAAGGAAAAGACACAGTTAAGTCACAGCAGTAGTGCAGTCAGCAAGCAGCAAACATGATGGATAGTGGCAGTGGTGTAATCAGCATGTTGCTTCCAGACAACCTGCCTCTCACCTGTTGCTTATATCCAACTGCCAATCCCCATCCTCAACCCATGCTGTGTCATTCTCCAACAGGTGCAGACAATGAAAACAAAGCAGAATACATAGCTGACAGCAGTTTTCCTAGCCCTGCTCCTGAAAGAATTCTTCTTCACCAGCAAGAGCTGAACACCACTGAACTGCCAGTTGGGCACTACGGTGCCTAGACTGTGCATTCTTTCTAGCCTGGCTTCTCTGGCGTTTCAAGGGCTCAAGTGACAACAGAGGTGATGCTAACTGCCACAAGCAGACTGCTACAGGTCCCAAAAGTGGTATGTTGCTTTGGGCTAAAGGTCTACCATGCTGCAGTTTGTAATGTAGAGGAGGCCATACCAGTTGGCATGCACATTTTAGGTTCTATGCACATGAGTATACATGCATATATCTAATGTGCATACATTAAGAGGTGAGTTCACATGTTCCTATTTTCATGTGAAATGGCTGAATGACAATGAGATCAACATTACTAATTATACATATCGGAATGTCACAGACAGACTGGATCCCACATCAGCTTCCCCCCTCCATCACACAGCTGTTAGTTCAATGAAACCACAGTTTTAAAACTGCATCTTCCAAAACCCTAATGATTGTCTGTTGTTTTCTGCACACTTTTCATATGTTTCTGGATATTCAGCTGGCAACACCTAGTAATTCAAATGTTTTTACACCAACTCAGCAATGAGAGAAAATCACCACCTGTTTGCTCTATGCACAGGCATCCAAGATACATCAGCTTTGTTACTAAACTATGTTTTATTACAAATGCAATAGACTTGTTTTAAATTATTGTTTTGAATTATTCTTCACACACACACACACACACAGATTGAATATGTATGAGTTTCTGATAAGTTTTTCCCTTAAATGTGGATGTAGTACAACAATTTGTCCTTTTCAGTGCTGAATCTCATTTTCTAATTTTTGTCCATGCCTGTAACTGTTATTTCATGCTCATTGTTCCTTCACATTAAAGTTCTCAATTCTGTCCGATTATGAACTTCACTACTAAATTAAACATCTCACAAAAATTGGAAAAGTAGACTGAACAGTGCTATTTTTTCTAAAGCAGAAAGTGAACTCTTATGAAAAATAAAAATTTTAAAATAGTGCTGTAAGAAACAATGCCAGAAAAGGGCATAGTTCCCAAAATGCAAATGTTTATATGATGAACCCATGAACTACTGATCAATACATTTACATAGGTCGTTCTACAAAACAAAAACCAAAAACAAAGCATCAATATTCCAACTCTGAATGTTCAGGAAATCAAGAAGAGTTCCATCTCATAAGCCTCTGAAAGGAGAACACAAACTCAGTAATTTAGACTTGAAATGGTTGCTACTTACCTTCAAGAGTTCATTTCAACCACTTTCAACCATTCACTTTCCCTTTCCTGGGCCATCAGTGTTTAAAATTCTGAAACCACAGATCCCAGCATTAACATTTCCTCAAGGACATATCCTTCCCAAAATATCAACTACCTTCCCAATAACCAAGTAGTGTAATGAAAACATGTTTAATATATATATACCGGGTTTCATTCCCCACTCCTCCACATGCACCTGCTAGCATGGCCTTGGGTTAGCCACAGCTCTGGCAGAGGTTGTCCTTGAAAGGGCAGCTGCTGTGAGAGCCCTCTCCAGCCCCACCCACCTCACAGGGTGTCTGTTGTGGGGGGGGAAGGTAAAGGAGATTGTGAGCCACTCTGAGACTCCAGACGATGGGGACACCTTCTTTTGGCGTTCATAGAAATGGTCCCCTGGTCCAATCTTTTGAAACCTTGGGGGGGGTTTTAGGAGAGGCACCAGCAGCTTTGCTGTATTTGCTGTATTTCCGTGCAGTTAAGAACCCTACAACTTCAGGATTCTCAGTTGTATGTTCAGAACTACACACATGTGTATCCTTGCATGTACCCATGCTGTATGAATGCATTCCAATCAATGCACACAGTCCAGGACCAGGGCCAGCGCATGGGAGTAGGCTGACTAGGCGGTGGCCTCAGGCACCACCTGGCCTAGGGGCACCCTCTCTCAGCACCCCCGTGCTGGTCCTGCCTTCACCCAGGCTCCCAAAGGCTTGAGAAGCCTGGGCAAAGTGGGGGGTCAGTGACGTCGTCAGTGACATCACTGGGGTGCATGCGCAAAGCGCGCACAAATATGATACTGGGGGGCCCGCGGAGTGCTTTTCAGCCTGGGGTGCAGAAAAACCTAGCGCCGGGCCTGTCCAGGACCTTGCCTTTGCAATCCTTGTCTCCATGTACATTCATTCAAATGCCTCAAAAGAATTATGTTCTTCAGTGCTAATATATAAAGTGAAGACAATAGTGCCAACTTAATGGAATTAATATTACTGTGAGGATAATGGAAAACTTGGTGACTTCATAACAACAAAAACTGGAGGTAATAAAGGCAGCAAAAGTGCTTATGTTTTGTTTAGAAAATATATATGCCACCTTTGAAGGAGCTCTGCAGACAGCTCACAAAATAAAACAAGAGAAAATTAACAAACCATTAAAAATCTCAGATGATAAAACACAGATTCCAGAATCCATGAGCACCAGAATTGTAGATCATTTCTGCTTCGCCTATCTCCTACCAGTCCTTTCAAACCCCAAGGAAGTCAATTCTCATGGATGCAGGACCCACATGGGTCAGGGGCCTGGTTTAAGGGGGAGAGGGAGGCAACAACCATTCCTTCCCTCCTTCTTCTGCTGCAAGAGACAGGAATAGGGCCACCAGAACCCTACAGGGGTGGGGAATACCCTGGCCCCTGTCTCACACCACCAATCAGCTGGCCAAAGGGAGGGCTTATCAGTGGTGGAGCCCTAGGCCAGTGATGCAACAACACTTCCGGAATGAACCAGAAGTGACAATAAAACCATAGAAGTTTTTGCACAAAAACAGACTGTCCCGTGGTATTTCCATTCTGTAGCTGGGGGCAGGGTATCCCCCAGTTTGGAGCCCCTTCCCATTTCAGGGCTTTCAGTGGGGGGAAGAAAATGGCAGCTGAGCACTTCAGACCCTATGGAGAGCAGCCTGGGGCTTAGAGGGCTGTTTTTTTTAAATAGAAGCACCAAATGTTCAGCAAAGCTGCTGGTGCCTCTCCTAAAAAAACCCCCAAGGTTTCAAAAGATTGGACCAGGGGACCATTTCTATGAACGCCAAAAGAAGGTGTCCCCATCGTCTATTTCCAATGGAAGGAAGGTATTTAAAAGGAATGTGTCAGCCAGCTCACCCAGAACTCATTTTGAAGTTCAATCACACTTCTTCCCTCTCTTCTCCTGGAGCCTCCCTCCTCTCTCTCAGAGTCTCCTGGTAAGTCGCCAGCTTGTCATCCTCATCTGGCAACCTAGCTGGCAATACATTGATGTCATTTCCAGTGCACGCCAGAAGTAGCATCCCTGGCAATCCCTGACCTAGGCCAGGAGGGACCCAGTTGCCAAGAGGGACCCAGCAACCCTAGTACGGTGTAGAGATTACTATAATATGGTGAACTAGGTTTTATCCCTACTCCTCCACGTGAAGCCTGCTAGGTGACCTTGGTCCAGTCACAGTTCTCTCAGAACTGTCTCAGACTGATTCCCCACTAGCCTTACCCAGCTCTCACTCTCCTCTTCTCCACAGGGCTTCCATCAGATTTTGCACAAGCTGCCCTGGGCTGCAACTCTTTCACACAGCAAACAAAAGCCAGTTTTTAGAGGATCTTGCTTGCTATGTGAAAGAGGCAGAGGCGAGTTGCAGCCTCAGGGCAGCTGGTGCAAAATCCAGCAAAAGCCCCGCAGAGAAGAGGAGAGTGAGAGAGGGTAAGGCTAGTGGGGAATCGGTCTCAGTCCCATCTACCACACAAGGTGGCTGTTATGAAGAAAGGAAGGGAATGTGATTGTAAGCTGTTTTGAGACTCCTTAAAGTAGAAAAAAGCAGGGTATAAAAATCCAGATCTATTTCTCACTAGGCTTGTTCCGGTCTCGGAGCCCTTTTTCCCCTGGCACTTCTGTCCGATTTTGCAGAAGCTGCCATAGGGCTGCAACTTGCCCCACTTCTTTCCTGCAGCAAGCAGAAACTGATTTTCAGGAAAGAGGTGGGGCAAGTCACAGCCCCGTGGCAGCTTGTGCAAAATCGGACAGAAGCACCAGGGGGGAAAGGGCTCCAAGACTGGAACAAGCCTAGTGAGAAATCAGTCCCACTCTTCTAGGCAGAAGGGCAGTTTCGCCCTCTACTCAAAGCAGCCCTTGACGTGTGAGGTGCTACAACCCTAGAAATCAGCTTTCCTAAAGTCAAAAGGGATTGGTGGAGAGAGGAAAATGCAGGAAGGGTGACTATGAGCACTGTCTGCTGACTGGTTATGAGAGCAAGCCATCATCAACCATGGAGACAAATCAGAATGTTCCATGATCAACTTACAGAAACAAAAGGTATTTCACAGAGATCTGGAACAAAATTTGCTAGGTGAAAAGGCCAAGAGGGCCACCACCAAGCACTAATTTTAAAGCATACAGAAGTCCCAGGAAGTTGCATCTGATATCTAATCAGAAGTACTTTGGTCAAGGAATGTTTCTGTAACATACAACATTCATGGAGATGTGTGTCTGTGTATGTTCCCTGCCACTCAGTGTTGGTCCACTGGGGCAAACCAGAACCCAGATTTTCAATTTGCTGTGTCCTTTTCCCTGAGAAACAGGATCTAGCCATTGTTATCTATACAATGGTTACTTCCACATTAGACTACTGCAATATGCTGCTGTGTCTGTCCCATTATTTTTAAGCACAACAAAAAGACTTCTCATAAGCACTAGTTATAGGGAACATACCTTGCTGCCACAATTTGTACCCAGGTTCAATTCAAAATGCTAGTTTTTATCTTTAAAGCTTCATATAGCTTAGGACCAAGGTACATAAAGGGTAAGCTACTAAAGCACCAGCCTGCCTGACAGCTGTGTCAGCGCTGGAGGCCTCCTACCATTTCATAAGCAAAGTGAGTGAACACATATTCAGGGTCTTCGGCATTGTGGTGACTTATATTTATTTGTATTTATTTTCTTAGATTCCAGCTTTGAACATCATTCTCCTCCTCCATTCTCTCACAACGACAGCCCTGTGAGGTAGGCCAGACTGAGTGATGTCCCCAAGATCACACAACAAGCTTCCATGGTAGAATAGACAATTCAGACCAGGGTATTAGCCTGTCACTCTACCCACTATGCTGAACCAACTCTCAATGAATTTAAACATTTATGCCATGTTTAGCTATAACCTTCTGTCCAATTTAAAGGCATTTCAACCCCAAGCAAAGACTTGTTTGCATAACTACTTTTGGACCTTTAGTCACTGTTGTTCTCTCACACACACTGGGTTGGATCACACTGGGAATCTGGCATGGCAGTATCCCAGCTTTGAAAAAGCCGGTGCTCTTTGATGCATGCTGTGGCAATCACACAGCCCCTGCCCTGCTGCTGGGAAAGGCAAGGCTGCACACATGCAAGAGGAGCATTTAGACTGCTCCTGAGCCTGCATCGAGCACCCCAGCCATTCAGACAGCTGGGAAACATGCCCCACATGCACTTTAGAGACTGGGAGCTATTTAATCTAGTCCCAGCCCAACCTAAAATGAGATAAGGATGTGCAGGACTCAAGCAGATGTGTGTGTGTGATCACACACATTAAATCCAGAGGAGAGATGTATTTAGGTTGGGCCAAATCTCTCATGTGATTTCACACACTGTCTTCTATGCATATTGTCCTTCTTCACTGCTGCTGCTAATTAAATTTATAGCAATTTTATGATTTATTGCCTTTACTTACAAGTACAATCACAATGCCAATCAAAAGCTGACACTATTCTCTGGGTCAAGATATCAAAAAAGTATTGTCCACTATATCAACAGCAAGTCTTCTGCAGTTACTCTGTCTTAGAAGTCCTTCTAAAAGAGAACAGAAACAGCACAGATCACACCTCCATTGGCAAGCCATCCACATGCCACATAAGTACTATTAACAGAGAATAAGACTACTGATCTAAGCTCCCCAATAATAATAATAATATTTAATTTGTACCCCCCCCTCCCCACCGAAGCAGGCTCAGGGCAGCTCACACAGCAAGGGAGGAGGGTACAGAGACCAGCAGCTGATGAGAAGAATGGAGGTAGTGAATAGGTTCATATGGGAGAAGCAGCCAAACTGGTCCATTCTAGGCCATGATCAGCATCAAAGGTCAAAACTGGCATTTTAAACTGAGCCGGGGAGGGGAGACAGACCTGGTAACCAGTAAAATTACTTTATTACAGGTGTAAAATGGCTGAAGAAATTAATTCCACTAAGAAGATGAACTGCTACATTTCATACTAACTGAAGTTTCTTTAAGAGCCCATCTAGATAGAGAACATTACAAAAACGAACCCTTCAGGTTACAAAAGCATGGAGAAATGTGGCCAGATTGTCTGGGTCTCACAGGTGACACAATTTATAAGCCAAATGTAAGTAACAAAAAGGCCCTCTTAGCAATAACACTGACCTGCTTTTCCATTAGCAGCACTGGGCCCAACAGTACCCGTAAACTCTTAATACAGACTGCCAAAGACAGAGTTCATTTTAGAGTTGACAATATAAATCCTTCCTGAACATCAGTTTTTATTAATGTGTGTTACTTGCATTTTAGTTTTCAATCTAATGCTAGTTATACTGAATCTTATTTTATAACAATATTTATTATTTTCCAATGCTGGACACACTACAAAACATTTCAGTTATGAGTATGGAATGTAAATGTAACAAAATTAATGGATCATTATCCTCATTACGGAAAATGTCTTCCACCAAAATGTCACCAAGATCAAAGTGATGAGTGAATGTGCCTCGAAATGACACAACTTGAAAAGGATCATCAGATATTCTTCACGCACATCTGTTACACTAAAGGCTTTTCTGCACACTCAGTTATTCCTTATTTTCTTGGCAGTTGATCCATAAGCACTGGGATCATTCTGGACATGGTTCTTCCACATGTCTGCCCTCCCACTGCATTTTCACAGTTGACATACAAGGAAAAGGGCACATCTATGCAAGGGAAAAGACAAGCGACCTACTTAAAAAAAAAAGCTGAGAATTCAAA
Source organism: Heteronotia binoei (assembly GCF_032191835.1). NCBI lineage: Eukaryota > Metazoa > Chordata > Lepidosauria > Squamata > Gekkonidae > Heteronotia > Heteronotia binoei. The sequence goes on along the minus strand of NC_083228.1, from coordinate 52,895,121 downwards.
TAACCTGCTACACTAATCATTACAACGATACCTCAATATAGCAATATTTTAGTGCCTTTAAAAAAAACCCATGTCTTTAGGGCAGGGAGTGGTTTGATGATAACCACAGTCCTGTCATCAATAAGTGGGATGGAAGTAGTCAGGACAAAGAAAACTGACAGGAACATTACAGATGAAGGAAAAGGTATAAACAAACCTGTAGCCTGGTTTGTGGGGTGGGCATTAGAATCAGGCACATAGCACAAGGGGAAGAATTTAATCCTTCTTGCTTTCCACAGTTCAAAACTGGCGTCACTCCCCCCCTCCAGCCAGTTATTATTCTCACTGCTTCACAAATTCCAGATGATCAGGAAGGGGGGTCGCAGGCACTGTCCCCTTTCCCATCAATTTCTTTCCAAGCTGACAGCAAGTAAGAGGGGAGCAGTTTTGGTAAACTAAACCAGATAGGGTGGAAAAGGTTAAATGAATTTGCACAAAACTTTTTTGTAGAAAAAGCCCAACAGGAACTCATTTGCAGATTAGGCCACGCCCTTTAACATCACCATCATTTCGCACAGGGCTTTTTTGTAGAAAAACCCCAGCAGGAACTCATTTCCATATTGGGCCACACCCAACACCAAGCCAGTTGGAAATCATAATGTGTTCCTGCTAAAAAAAAGAAGCTGCCCTGCATTTGAGGAACTAAAGTACCAAACAATTAAATGTTCATATTGTGTGCTATTCCTTTTATGGTGGAAGGAGTTCCAGAGCTTTGGTGCTGCAACAGAAAAAGACGTTTTGTGCCTTTGGTCATCACCTTTCTTCTGCAAGCAAACAATGCCTCTAGTAAGAAAGGCTCTTTTTCTAGCAGGAGTGCCTCTGCATATTAGGCCATGCCCCCTGATGTAGCCAATCCTCCAAGAGCTTAGAGGGCTTTTAGTACAGGGCCTACTGTAAGCTCCAGGAGGATTGGCTACATCAAGGAGCTCCTGCTAGAAAAAGAGCCCTGGATAAGATCTTAACCAAAATGCAGCTTCCAATGAAAACAAGCCAAGAAAAATAACCTCTTAATTAAAGTTTTTTTAAAAAACTGCAGCCCCATACCTTTCCTCCTAGCTGGACTCTTTTTGTAGCAGGAACTCCTTAGCATATTAAGCCACACAACCCTGATGTAGTCATTGTCCTGGAACTTACAGAGGCCCTGTACTAAGAGCCCAGTAAACTCTTGGAAGATTGGCTACATCAAGGGTGTGTGGCCTAATATGCAAAGGAGTTCCTGCTACAAATTTAACAGTTCCTATTGGCAATCACATCTTTTGGGGAAAAGAAAAAGGCTTCTGTCACGAACATTATGATTCAATCATAAATACAATAAAATCATAAAATTTTATTATGTTTTGTCCTTTTCTGCTAGAGTTTTTGGCCACTGTGGCCTTCTTAGGCCCTCAGGGCACCTTCTTTGGCATCTGGACTCCTTAACACAGGTCATGTGCCTAATGGAAAATTTATTTCTACAAAAAGGAGAGGACACTTGTTTTCTGACCAAGAGCTCCCAGAATTCGTGACTGGTTCCTGCCCATTCTGTAGGCAAAACTGTAACCAATCCTGAGAAAGAAGGCAAGGATCTGGGAAATTTACAAAAACCTCCTCTCCAGGAACTCAGTGTGCATTTCATGAAGTTGCTCAGCAAGATAGTTACCACAGGTAGGAAGTCAGGAATCCTGGATTTAGGGCCTGAACTAGGGTCACTATGGCAAGAGGCCTTCTGTCAATTCTCTCCATTGGCCATTGCACTCTGACTGGCAGCAAGAGAAAAATAAAGAAAAAATCACTGCTCTGTGTAAAACCCAGAAGTGATAATTTTATTATTATTTATTTATTTTTATTTTATTTATCAAAGCTATATCCTGCCCTCCTCTGACGAGTTCAGGGTAGCACTAGTAAAAACTTGAAAGTTGCTGATGGTTCCTAAAGCTCCGCATTGTCCTTTCTGGATGTACTTGGAAGTGATATCACATGCACACACATACAGCCATGAACCAGCCACCTGACCCCCACTCATTTCAGCAGACATGTTCCACACCAAGTTGGTTGGCCCTGGCCACTGCACCATGTCAGGTTCAGGCAGTTTAGCACCAAAGCATGCTTTGCCCTACCACTCCTCCATGTCAGCCATCTAGAAGCTTTTGGCTCCATCCTCAGGCTCTGTTGCAACAGGAAGACAAGGTGTGCAAGACTGGAAGGCCCTCCTACCACACAGACTGGGGATGACTGCCTCAAATCTCCCTCTGAGGAGGGCACCATGTTTGAAGCCTCCGCAGATGAAGATTAAGCCTCTGCAGATGAAGACCACATTCTCCGACTAAACAGCAGAGGGGAGCTCATTTGCTGCCTCATAGGATTATGGGTAACAGGATGTTTCCCTCATCATCACTAAACAGAAATGACTAAGAGATACATAAATTAGGGGGTTTGTGCTGGTCTATGACCATATTAATAACGACTTTGTACTTAGGGCTTGGGAAAAAAGGTCAGGTTAAACTGGCCTCAAACAAAGCATATCACTTCATAGTTCCTCTGATGTTAAGTACTCTCCCCCTTTGAACATGACATTTTTGTACTTGAACATACTATTTAAAGCAATTCCTGCATCTTCTGCCATTGTTAAAGTTTCTGTTTTCTACCTACCTTTCATAAAGGATCTTTTTTAAAAAAAAGCTTTCAGTGTGCTCTGCCCCCACCCTCCAATCACAGTATGCTCTGCTCCCACCCTCCAAGCACTTGGACATTCACACTCAGCACTTTCACACACACTAAATAAAGCACTTTCAATCACTTCCAACATACTTTGCAACTGGCTTTTACTGTGTGAAATGGCAAAACCCACTTGCAAACGGTTGCTGAAGTGGATTGAAACTGCATTATTCAGTATGTAAGAGTGCTCTTTGTTTCTAAACCCAAACATATACAATGGAGAGTCAACATCTTCCCAGTATCTTTTTATACAGAAAATTTCAGTTTTCAGTTGCCCTATCATGCCCAATTTTCTCAACTACACTGAATTTTCACTTAAAATCATTATAAATGGACTGTTGTTAATGTTCCTTAACTGACAACTTCCAACAACTGACAACACATCAGAATTTTCCACTGAATAACCATAGCCAAAACTTGCCAGAGGCTTCATTACCACCTTTATAAAGTCTATAATGTGCTAAAAATGCTAGGTGGCACTAATACACCATTGATACAAATTCTGAAAAATACTAGGTGCTTGGTCAACCACATTCCACAGAAATATGGTGATGCTGCCTTTGCCAGCCACCTGAGAATATCTAAACATGGACTAAAGGCCCTTTAGAAGCTAGGAGGCCCACTGGGAGCTTAATTATAACAATGAATAGTTTTTAGAATGTTATTTCGGTAATCCTCACAAAATAAACCTATTTTGGAGGACAGGCTCAGAGATATTATTAAGGCCCTATGTTTATGTTACCTTATAGTGGGTTTATACTGGAATGAAAAATAAGCTACAGTAAGAACTTTTCTTACATCAATCAAGGTATGTCATAGTACCCAAAGACTAGGCCACTAAGTGTATGTACCAGGCATTAGTAAGCTCTTAAGGGAAACAAGATTTGAATGGTGGAGTTCCACTCACATTCATGACTGCAAAATAGCAGGATTGGTGGTAAGAACCTCTCATCAGGATTTCCTGCTCTCATTTCAACAGCTTATCATTTAATCAACTTCTTACTGATTATTAAAAAAGGTATCAGTCGACCTGACAAAACCCCTCTGAATGAAATGAAAATTCTTTATTATAAACTGCATTCATGATTTAGTTTCAACAAGGGTCTTTAAACTTGGTCATGCTTTAATGTCCTGCTTCAAAACAGATCCTTATCTAGGGTTTAATGTGGACTAAACTATGGTCTTCCCCTAGGATTGCTTGGAGGTTTTAGGGGTGGTGCCTCAGGAGGGTGAGGTCTGGGGAGGGGTGTGATTCAGTGGTATATAATGCCATAGTGTCCACCCTTGAAAATGACCATTTTCCCCAGGTGAACTGATCTATATCACCTGTAAATCAATTGTAATCCCAGAAAATCTCCAGCCACTACCTGGAAGTTGGCAACCCTATCTCCCCCACTGAACTTTGTCAGCAAGTAACTCCAAGTCACAGAATAAAGTCAGGGACAATTTAGTCTCCCCTTCCAGTTTAAACTGGGAGGGGCGAGGATGATACACTATGCTTTACAAAGCTCTTGGAAAGCATAATATTAAATTGCAGATCCTTGATTACTGCATTCCTGAGTTTGGCAATGTAAAGGGGGCCTAATTTTCTCCCCTAGTAGAAGTGCCTTTGGCCAGGCTCAGAACAAAGGTGCAAAGAAGAAATAAGTGGAGGAGCCTCACTCATCAGAAGGGGAAGCAGCACTCAACATGGTGAGGTTGTTGGCCCAACAGACCGATCAAAACTGACTTGAGTTGTTGTTTTCACAATGTTATTTCCTTTCAAGCTCAAGAACATAAGGCTGGGTATCATACCAATGACACTGAGCTTTATATTTCTAGATACCACTTTTATAAAAATCCATCATCAACACAGTCAAAGAAGAAAAAATGCAGAAGAGGAACCAACAATCATGGAGTAAATGAACTACATCCTACCAATAACAGCACATTCATATTTACTATTATCTGGTTACAAAATGTAATTGTATTCATAACGCTCTTGGGAAATCCAATTTCACAACTTCCTTTGAACATTAAAAAAATAACTGAAATAACACAGTTTGCTTTCATCTACTAATATGCTCACTTCTGAGCCTTAGTTTCTTATAGCTGGGAACAGATAACAAAACCTATTACAGAATTTTCCACTGTAATTGGAAGATTTTTATAATGCGTATTCAAGGGTTTATCCATATTCACCTCTCATTAAGAACATACGAGAAACCATGTTGAATCAGGCCAATGGTCCATCTAGTCCAACAATCTGTGTCACACAGTGCCCAAGACCAAAGTGCCATCAGGAGGTTCACCAACGGGGCCAGAACTCCAGAAGCCGTCCCACAGCTGCTCTCCAAGCACCAAGAATACAAAGCATCACTGCTCCAGACATAATGTTCTATCTATACCTTGTGGTTAATAGCCACAAATGGACCTTTGCTCCATATGTTTATCCAGTCCCCTCTTGAAGCTCTCTATGCTTGTAGCCATCACCACTTCTTGTGGCAGTGAATTCCACATATTAATTACTCTTTAGGTGAAGTACTTCCTTTTATCTGTTCTAAGCTTACTGCTCATTAATTTCATTGTGTGGCCACAAGTTGCAATGTGAGAAAGAGAGAAAAGCACTTCTTTCTCTACCTTCTCTATACCCATCAATTGTCATTCCTCCAAGCTAAAGATTCCTTATCTCTTTAAGCTTTCTTCATAGGTAATATGTTCCATCCCCTTGATCATTTTAGTTGCCTTTTTCTGCACCTTTTCCGATACTATATCATATTTTTGGAGGTGAGGTGACCAAAAGGGCATACAATATTCCAAATGAGCATGCATCACATATGTGGGCATCATGATACTGGATGATTTGTTTTCAATCCCCTTCCTAATAATCCCTAGCACAGCATTTGTCCTTTTTTATTGCAGTCACACATTGAGTCAAAATTTTCAGTGAGTTATCTACCATGACCCCAAGATCTCTCTCTTGGTCAGTTACCACTAGTTTGGACCCCATCAATGTATATTTATAGTTAGAATTTTTGGCTCCAATGTGCATTACAGAAGAAGAAGAATTGCACATTTATACCTCGCCCTTCTCTCTGAAAGGAGACTCAGAGCAGCTTACAATGTCCTATATCTTCTCCCCCCCACAACAGACACCCTGTGAGATGGGTGGTGCTGAGAGGGTTCTCACAGCAGCTGCCCTTTCAAGGACAACTGCTGGGATAGCTATGGCTAACCCAAAGCCATTCCAGCAGCTGTAAGTTGAGGAGAGGGGAATCAAACCCAGTTCTCACAGAAAAGAGTCCACACACTTAGCCACTACACCAAACTGGCTCTACAAGGCACTTGCCCATGCTGAAACTCATTTGCCACCCTGATGCCCACTCACCTAGCCTTGACAGATCCCTTTGGAGCACCTCACAGTCCTCCCTCGTTCTCACAGTCCTGAACAATTTAGTTCATTCACAAACTCTGCTACTTCACTACTTACTCCCAACCCCAAATCATTAATGAACAAGAAAAAAAGCACGGGACCTAATATCAAGCCCTGCGGTATCCACTGCTTACCACTTTCTACTGTGAAAACTGCCATTTAGACTCATTCTCTATTTTCTTAATTAACCAGTTTTTAATCCACAAGAGAAGCAATCCTCTTATCTCATGATTGATGAGTTTACTTCAGAGCCTTTGATGATGAACATTATCAAAAGCATTCTGGAAGTCAAGGTAAACAACATCTACTGGGTCAACCTTGTCCATTTATCTGTTCACCCTCTCAAAGAACTCTACAGGTTAGTGAGACAAGATCATACTCCTGACAGAATCCATGCTGATTCTTCCACAATAACTTTTGTTCATTAATGTGCCTACTGATTCTGTTTTTAATAATGGATTCCACCAACTCAGCTGGGTATCAATGTTAGACTGATTAATCTGTAATTTCCCAAATATCCTCTGGAACTTTTTTTTAATATGGGGGTTACATTGGCTACCTTCCAGTCTTTGGCTACCTTCCATTCTTTTATTAAACAGATGTTGTATTTGTTACCGTTTCTAAACACTAAGATTATAACTTCAGGAACCATGTCTGAAATCCATGTTGCCTGTATTTATAAACACTGTATGGTTTTTCTTAGAACCACTTGGGGTAAATGCTCATTAAAATACTGTTGTATGGGATGACCTTTATAGAAGCAAAGCTTTCTCTTCAGCATGTAAATTAATTTTCTTCTCTTGGCTTGTAATGAGCCAAATGACTATTTTGACTCAATGCCCAATAGTAGGAAATGGCCCCAGTGACCAAAAAAAAAAACTAGAGGGAGCTTTTAGCATATCAAATGAAGAAGAATTTGCTTCATTACCATGATTGTGGATGCACAAATATAGTGAGCAGTAGAAATTGAGCAGTGTTTTCAGGAATTGCCCTCCCTAATCAAAGAAAGCCAAGGACTAATGCAATGCTAAGGACTAAGGCAATACTGTTTAACAGGACAATTGTTTGCACTAATGAATTAGAGTTTGTCATGCTTCCAGTATAATAATTCTTCATGTAATTAATCTACATTTCCAATTGTTGCATCTAAATGAACCTTTATTAGCTCAGTTTTACAAGTTGCTTACAGCTTTTCACATCAGAAAACAAGAGAATTGTGGCACAGACAAAAAGATATTACCTGGCTGCTACAGAAATCCAGAATGGGAAAATCCAGAATGGGAATTAACTGATACGGAACTAACACAATTAGGGAAAGTTTCAATGTCTGCGGTTTGTAAAATGAAAAATACCAGACAGAAATCTCTATTGGAAGATTTCAGAAATAAGCTGTAGAAATAACTATGCTTTTTTAAAAAAAACAAAACAAAAACATAGCTGTCCTTTAAATCTAGAAGTGATATTATAATCTAAAAGGTCTGCTATCTGCAGAGTTGTAAAGGAGAAAAAGAAAGATCACAGATGGTCCTGTTGTAGTTCAGTGAGTGATGAGCAGCTTACTTAAAAGGTGTCAGGCCATACAATATTGTTACAGGGCCCCAAGGGCACATAAAACGACAACTCAGTAGGGTTATGCCTTTCCCCAAGCTTCATTCATTATTATCCAAAGATATTAATTGCCCAGTAGTCAGATCACAGTTTCAGTTAACAAACATATATCCTGCCCAAATTAAATGAAAAAGCAAGCTCTGCCTCAGATGCAAGCTATTTAACAAATGTCTTCCCTGACAAATGACCATAAAAATACTGTAATTAGCCAATCAGCAAATTCTCAGTCAGATAGGTCTCAGCCCAACAGGCAACCCAGCAAGATGACAGCAAAATTACATTATCTTACTTATTATGCAACTTCATCCAAGGCCTCGCTCCAGACTTGCTTACACTCTGAAAGGACACATTTATTAAAAAAAAAAAAAGGCAAGTGCCCATATCTGTTTACAGAGTTCAAATCTGATCAGTTCAGTGTCTGTACTGAATTCATGGATGTGCATAACTGAGAAACAGACACAACATGCATTCCTCAGTGTTATCAATGAAAACTTACGAAGCAGTGAGAAGGGTCATTTTAAAGCCACGCTTAACAGGACAAAAATTCAAGCCAGTTGCAAAATATTACTGCTGTCCTGCCTTTTCCTAGGAAGTTGCTGGGATGCTTCATTTTACAGGACAATATAGAAAAGAGGAGAATTAGAACATTTCAAGATCAGCAAGTTCTCACCAAACAGTGAAACAGAATGCATTAGCCAGTGACAGGGTCTCTCTGCCACACTGTTCTGCAAATTACATTCTCTGAAAATCCTGTGATCAGTGCTGCCATGTAAAGACCAGGAAATCTTTCTGGCAAGGAACTAAGCATCATGAAAATACCTCAGACTCATACCTCAGAATCTGCTAATGATTGAAGAGCATTTAAAGATCTTTTGAATAAACATAAAGACATGTAGGCATACATGTACAGGTCCATCCTATACAGAAGTTAATGTACTAGGTAATCCTCCCAAGAGCCACAACCATCTAGCAAAAATTTGGCACAGAAACACGTATAGTGCTCCTACATCCTTGGGGTGAGTGTCCTTGGGTCACTAAAACAGCAGTGCTGCTGATCAGCAGTATAATGCATTTCCTCTATACCAAATTGTACAGAAATTGAATGCATTTAATACACTCCTACATATGCATTTACATCTCAACTGGTATCTAAATAATCTTGCTGGACTATTCACTACTGTGTTGATACAACACTGACTTTACATCCTTGCAATTACACAGGTACAGTGACCACACCCACCCTCCTTTGGATAGAATTCCTACAGGCAGTCAATTCTGCAGCATGTCAGCTCAGCATTTTTGAGCGCCTGTGCAAATAAACCCATGCAAAGAGAAGGCTTTTGGTGGCTTGGCACAAGAGCATACTATGTCTCTGACCCAAACCCTTCTTATCCTGACGTATCAACACTCTGTCCTAAACAGTGCCTGGGGACATGACTGGAGCTGAACAGCTGCAGAAGTGCAATCAATGGTGAAAGTGGACAGGAAAAAGCAGGTATAAGGCACAGGAGGCCAAATTTTTCGGAGTTCATAAAAACACCTTTCACTTTCACCTCTGGGAACAATCGTGCCATATTCTTGAACACTACCATATCAGATGGACAGAAGAGCTACTTTAATTAGTTTTGCGTTTCTGATAAACAATAACCAGTCTCAGCATCGGTAGACTTCGAATAACGGCCGGGTTTTTTTGGTTGTTTTCGACAACCAGCGTCGTTTTAACACCCATTAAAAATCACGAGTCGCTTTGGAGAAGTCACTGTCTGTCAGCCAAGGGCTGGGGGAGGGGGAGGCGAGCTCCGGGCACGCCGCTTTCTTTGACGGATGGGCATCGCCGATACCACCAAAAGTCTAGAACACAGGCCAAGGGTTTTTTTTTTTCCCAGGTGTTGTTCTCCTACACCTGTGCGTGCTTCCAGCCAGGCTGGGGGCAGCCACAATAGAGGTATCCCTGTCCGCATGCCTGTTTTCTCAACAACTCTTCACCACACGCAACTATATCCCCCCTCCCCGCCGAGCTTCCTCAGGGGCCCTTCCATGTGGCACCACTCGCGCTCCGAAGGGGGCAGTGCCTGAGCCCGCCCCCCCTCCCGCTTCGCTCGCGTGTGCGCCGGAGACGCTCGCCTCCCTGCTCACCCCCAGCCCTTGACTCCACACAACTTCTCCCAAAGTGAGCGAAAGAGAGCCGAGGCAGAACCCCTCCCCCTTCCCAGGTCAGTGCGGACGCGCCTGCTCGCGTCTCTCTCTCTCTCTGGAGCCTCTGACCTTGGACTGCTCCGCCTGCGCCGACCACCACCTAACGCTGCGGGTCCGAAACAATACAGGGGCACGTGCAGCGGCTTCCTCCCTCCCTCGGCAGCTGCAACTTCGCGTCGCCCGTCCGCGCGTGCCCTGCCCGCCTCCTTCGCCCTCCTCCTCACCCCGACGGCTCCTGCCTCGCGCAGCGCCCCTCCGCTCACCTCGCCTGCCGCCGCTGCCTCCCTCCCCGCGCAGTTTCGTGCCCAGCGCCGCCGCCGGGAGCTCCAGCCCGAGCCTCCGCCTCCGGCTCGCAGCGATGCTGTGCTGTCCCTCCAGCGGCTCGCTAGCTTCCCCCGACCGTGCGCGCCGCACCACGCCAGGCAGCAGCGAGCGAAGAAAGGCGGGGCGCAGAGAGCGAGGGGAGGGAGGGCGGGCGCCCGGGGAGGCGTGGTGCCTTCGACCTGCCACCTCCCCTCCGCCAACTGCCGCCGGAGTAGAAGGGTCTGGCGGCTGTGGCTGCTGGCCTTCTCGGTCCGGGCCACAGGGAGAAGGAGGAGGCGGTTTCCAGCCGGAGCCCAGCCCAAAGCTGCGGGCTGGTACTTTCCGAGCCCGCGGTGGCTCTCGCAGCTCCCCAGAGGGTTAAGGAATGAGCATCCGCAAGGCTAAAAATAAAAGAAGTTTGATTCAAGTTCCTGGGACTTGCCAGAGCAGTAGGGAGGCGCTGCCAAATCCAGGGGAGGGACTGGCGCGGCAGCCCCGCCAGCGAAACGAGTGACCCTCTGGCTTTGGCGGCCCGTTTCACACGGTGCGGGAGGGATACTCGTGTGTTCCAGATCGGGCTCTGGCCCATACAGAGTTTCCCTGTCGGCAGGGACCTGATTCAAGCACGCGGTCTAACCTGAATGTTTATCCAGATGCCATGCATCCGTGCAGCGAAAACACGTGCATGCTACTGTCTCGTGCAACAGGGTTCAGGCAGCTGACAACTTATATAGTGCATCTGTTGACTGGGCCCGTGTGATATCAGCACTGAAACAGTTGCACTGGCTTCATGTTTGATCTTTAAAAAAAAAAAAAGTAAAGGTAGTCCCCCTGTGCAAGCACATGGGTAATGTCACATCATGACATTTTCTTGGCAGACTTTTTTACGGTTTGATTTGCTATTGCCTTCCCCAATCATCTACACTTTAACCCCAGCGAGGTCGGTACTCATTTTACGGACCTAGGAAGGATGGAAGGCTGAGTCAGCCTTGAGCTGGCTACCACAACGGGATTGAACTCAGGTTGGGCTGCAGTACTGCCGCTTACCATTATTTGGGCGGGGGGGGGGGAGAGCTTGCACAGGGGACTACTTTTTGATCTCAAGTACAGGTATTTAAAGTCCTTCAGAGCCTTGAACAGGGGTGGTCAAACTGTGGCTCAGGAGCCACATGTGGCTGTTTCACACATATCGTGTGGCTCTTGAAGCCCCCACTGCCCCGTTGGCTGGCTTGAAGAAGGCATTTGTCTTTTTAAATCACTTGTCCCAGCCAAGCCAGCTGGCAGCTTGGAGAATGCATTTAATGTTAAAGCTGCTTTCTTCTACCTCTCCCAACCCATCTATTTGCTTTCCTCCCTCCCTCTCTTCCTTCCTGCCTCGCGGCTCTCAAACATCTGACATTCATGTCTTGGGGCTTCCAGACATCTGACATTCATGTCTTGTGGCTCTCAGACATCTGGGGTTTATTCTGTGTGGCTCTTATGTTAAGCAAGTTTGGCCATCCCTGGCCTAGAATCTGCATATCTGAAGCTGTCCTTCCTTATATGAACTACCTTCAGTCAGTTAACAATTCCTTTTGGTACTGCCCTGCTCTCCTCTTACTAGAATGAAGTCAAGACCCTTTACAATTGCCATGCCTTGCAAAATGGGATTCTGGGAGTAATGATGAAAGCTTCATCCCTCACAGCCATCAGGAAGACATGTACATTTGTATTATTTCAGGGCATGTTGGCCAATGAAAGTTGTATTTTTGGGAAAAAGGTAAAAGTTGGATCTACACGGATCTTCATGAATTCATATGATTTTTACATTGAAATGAAATCAAACCACTTTAATCCTATAGATCCTGTCTTAGACTATAGGCAGGACCACAAAAATCATGCCTCCATGAATTCGTGGCGCCTCAGCAATGCAAAAACTGGCTTCCAAAGCACGGATCCTCATGAATTCATATGATTTTTATGGGGAAATGAAATCAAACCACCATTATGTTGTAGATCCTCTCTTAGACTATAGGCAGCACCAAAAAAATCATGCCTCCACGAATTTGTGGCGCCACAGCACTGAAAAAACATGTTTCCAAACCACGGATCCTCATGGATCCTCATGATTTTTGCTTTGGGCCACCCCAAGATAACCAGCCAATCACATATCATGTCCATGGGCAGATGTTGCACCACAGAAATCGTGGATCCACGGCTTCATGGCAGCGCCAGGGACCAAAAACTTGCTTTTGAACCACGGATCCTCATGGATCCACATGATTTTTGTTTCGGATCCCTCCAAGCCCTCAATCCGATCACATATCATGTCCATGAGCAGAGTCTGCACCACAGAAATCATAGATCCACAGCTTCGTGGCAGCGCCAGGGACCAAAAACTTGCTTTTGGACCACGGATCCTCATGGATCCACATGATTTCTGCTTCGGATTCCCCCAAGCCCTCCATCCAATCACATATCATGTCTATGAGCAGAGTCTGCACCACAGAAATCGTAGATCCACGGCTTCGTGGCAGCACCAGGGACGAAAAAATTGATTTCGGTCCACGGATCCTCATGGATCCGAATGATTTCTGCTTTGGATCCCTCCAAGCCCTCCATCCAGTCATTTATCATGTCCATGGGCAGAGTCTGCACCACAGAAATCGTGGATCCACGGCTTCGTGGCAGCGCCAGGGACCAAAAACTTGCTTTTGGACCACGGATCCTCATGGATCCATATGATTTCTGCTTTGGATCCCCCAAGCCCTCCATCCAGTCACATATCATGTCCATGAGCAGAGTCTGCACCACAGAAATCATGGATCCACAGCTTCGTGGTAGCGCCTGGGACCAAAAACTTGATTTTGGACCACGAATTCTCATGGATCCACATGATTTTTGCTTCGGATCCCCCCAAGCCCTCAATCCAATCACATATCATGTCCATGAGCAGAGTCTGCACCACAGAAATCGTAGATCTACGGCTTCGTGGCAGCACCAGGGACCAAAAACTAGATTTTGGACCACGGATCCTTATGGATCCGCATGATTTCTGCTTTGGATCCCCAAGCCCTCCATCCAGTCACATATCATGTCCATGAGCAGAGTCTGCACCCCAGAAATCGTGGATGCACAGCTTCGTGGTAGCGCCAGGGACCAAAAACTTGCTTTTGGACCACGGATCCTCATGGATCCACGTGATTTCTGCTTCGGATCCCCCCAAGCCCTCCATACAGCCACATATGTCCATGGGCAGATGTTGCACCACAGAAATCATGGATCCACGACTTCGTGGCAGCGCCAGGGACCAAAAACCTGCTTTTGGACCACGGATCCTCATGGATCCATGTGATTTTTGCTTCGCATCCCCCCAAGCCCTCCATACAGTTACATATCATGTCCATGGGCACAGTTTACACCAGAGAAATCATGGATCCACGATTTGGTGGCAGCGCCAGAAATAAAAAACTTGGTTTTGAACCACGGATTCTCATGGATCCACATGATTTCTGCTTCGGATTCCCCCAAGCCCTACATCCAATCACATATCATGTCCATGGGCAGATTCTGCACCACAGAAATCGTGGATCCACGGCTTCGTGGCAGCACCAGGGACCAAAAACTTGCTTTTGGACCACGAATCCTCATGGATCCATGTGATTTTTGCTTCGGATCCCACCAAGCCCTCCATACAGCCACATATCATGTCCATGGGCAGAGTCTGCACCACAGAAATTGTGGATCCACGGTTTCGTGGCAGCGCCAGGGACCAAAAACTTGCTTTTGGACCACGGATCCTCATGGATCCACATGATTTTTGGTTCGGATCCCCCCAAGCCCTCAATCTGATCACATATCATGTCCATGAGCAGAGTCTGCACCACAGAAATCGTAGATCCACGGCTTTGTTGCAGCGCCAGGGACCAAAAACTTGATTTTGGACCTTGGATCCTCATGGATCCGCATGATTTCTGCTTTGGATCCCCCAAGCCCTCCATCCAGTCACATATCATGTCCATGGGCACAGTTTACACCACAGAAATCATGGATCCACGGCTTCGTGGCAGCGCCAGGGACCAAAAATTTGCTTTTGGACCACGGATTCTCATGGATCCACATGATTTTTGTTTCGGATCCCTCCAAGCCCTCAATCCGATCACATATCATGTCCATGAACAGAGTCTGCACCATAGAAATCATAGATCCACGGCTTCGTGGCAGCGCCAGGGACCAAAAACTTGCTTTTGGACCAGGGATCCTCATGGATCCACATGATTTCTGCTTCGGATCCCCCCAAGCCCTCCATCCGATCACATATCATGTCTATGAGCAGAGTCTGCACCACAGAAATCGTAGATCCACGGCTTCGTGGCAGCACCAGGGACGAAAAACTTGATTTTGGACCACGGATCCTCATGGATCCACATGATTTTTGCCTTGGATCCCCCCAAGCCATCTATCCAGTCATATATCATGTCAATGGGCACAGTTTACACCACATAAATCATGGATCCACGGCTTCGTGGCAGCGCCAGGGACCAAAAACTTGATTTTGGACCACGGATCCTCATGGATCCGCATGATTTCTGCTTTGGATCCCTCCAAGCCCTCCATCCAGTCACATATCATGTGCATTGGCAGAGTCTGCACCACAGAAATCGTGGATCCACGGCTTCGTGGCAGCGCCAGGGACCAAAAACTTGCTTTTGGACCACGGATCCTCATGGATCCACGTGATTTTTGCCTTGGATCCCCCCAAGCCCTCCGTACAGTCACATATCATGTCCATGGGCAGAGTTTCCACCACAGAAATCATGAATCCACGGTTTCGTGGCAGCGCCAGAAATCAAAAACTTGCTTATGAACCACGGATCCTCACGGATCCACGTGATGTCTGCTTCAGATCCCCCCAAGCCCTACATCCAATCACATATCATGTCCATGGGCAGAGTTTGCACCACAGAAATCGTGGATCCACGGTTTCATGGCAGCATCAGGGACCAAAAACTTGCTTTTGGGCCACGGATCCTCATGGATCCACGTGATTTCTGCTTCAGATCCCCCCAAGCCCTACATCCAATCACATATCATGTCCATGGGCAAAGTTTGCACCACAGAAATCGTGGATCCACGGCTTCGTGGCAGCGCCAGGGACCAAAAACTTGCTTTTGGACCACGGATCCTCATGGATCCACATCATTTTTGCTTCGGATCCCTCCAAGCCCTACATCCAGTCACATATCATGTCCATGGGCAGAGTTTCCACCACAGAAATCATGGATCCACGACTTCGTGGCAGCGCCAGAAATCAAAAATTGGGTATCAACCACGGATCCTCATGGATCCACATGATTTCTGCTTCGGATCCCCCCAAGCCCTCCATACAGCCACATATCATGTCCATGGGCAGATGTTGCACCACAGAAATCATGGATCCACGACTTCGTGGCAGCGCCAGGGACCAAAAACCTGCTTTTGGACCACGGATCCTCATGGATCCATGTGATTTTTGCTTCGCATCCCCCCAAGCCCTCCATACAGTTACATATCATGTCCATGGGCACAGTTTACACCAGAGAAATCATGGATCCACGGTTTGGTGGCAGCGCCAGAAATAAAAAACTTGGTTTTGAACACGGATTCTCATGGATCCACATGATTTCTGCTTCGGATTCCCCCAAGCCCTACATGCAATCACATATCATGTCTATGGGCAGAGTCTGCACCACAGGAATCGTGGATCCACGGTTTCGTGGCAGCGCCAGGGACCAAAAACTTGCTTTTGGACCACGGATCCTCATGGAGCCACGTGATTTTTGCCTTGGATCCCTCCAAGCCTTCCATCCAGTCACATATCATGTCCATGAGTAGAGTCTACAACACAGAAATCATGGATCCACGGCCTCGTGGCAGCTCCAGAAATAAAAAACTTGGTTATAAACCACGGATCCTCATGGATCCACATGATTTCTGCTTTGGATCCCCCCAAGCCCTCCATCCAGTCACATATCATGTCCATGAGCAGAGTCTGCACCACAGAAATCATGGATCTACGGCTTCGTGGCAGCTCCAGGGACCAAAAACCTGATTTTGGACCACGGATCCTCATGGATCCACATGATTTCTGCTTCGGATCCCCCCAAGCTCTCAATCCAATCACCTATCATGTCCATGAGCAGAGTCTCCACCACAGAAATCATAGATCCACAGCTTCGTGGCAGCACCAGGGATCAAAAACCTGATTTTGGACCACGGATCCTCATGGATCCACATGATTTCTGCTTCGGATCCCCCCAAGCCCTCCATCCAATCACATATCACGTCCATGGGCAGTATTACACCACAGAAATCGTGGATACACAGCTTCATGGCAGCGCCAGAATCCAAAAACTTGGTATTGGACCATGGATCCTCATGAATCCTCATGAATTTTGCCTTGGATCCCCCCAACCTCACCATCCAATCGCATATCATGTCCATGGGCAGAGCTTCCACCACAAGAATCATGGATCCACGGCTTCATGGCAGCACCATGGAAGAAGAACTTGATTTTCCACCATGGATCCTCATGAGTTTACACCCCGGAAATCATGGATCCTTGGCATTGTGGCAACATCATGGAGCGAAAACATGGCTTTGAAGCACGTATCCTCATGGATCCTCATGATATCTGCATTGGCTCATCCCAAGCTCACCATCCAATCTCATGTTGCTTCCATGGAAAGAGCTTGCTCCACAGATATATTGGATCCATGGCTTCGTGGCAGCACCATGAATCCAGAACATGATTTTGAGGCACGGATCCTCATGGGTCCTCTTATGAGAAGATAGGAGTCTTGGAAAACAATTTCACGGTAGACCTTTATTCCTGGTTTAGCAGTGTCCCCAAATTGACATTCTCCACCAGGGGTGGCCAACGATAGCTCTCCAGAAGTTTTTTGCCTACAACTCCCATCAGCCCCAGCCATCAGCCATGCTGATGGGAGTTATAGGCAAAAAAGTTCTGGAGAGCTACTGTTGGCCACCCCTGTTCTACACTAAAATCATAGAATTGTATAGAATCATAGAGTTGGAGGGGACCTCCAGGGTCATCTAGTCCAACTCCCTGCACAATGCAGGAAACTCACAAACACCTTCCCGAAAATTCACAGGATCTTCATTGCTGTCAGATGCCCATCTAGCCTCTGTTGAAAAACCTCCAGGGAAGGAGAGCCCACCACCTCCCGAGGAAGCCTGTTCCACTGAGGAACGGCTCTAACGGTCAGGAAGTTCTTCCTCATGTTGAGCTGGAAACTCTTTTCATTTAATTTCAACCCATTGGTTCTGGTCCCACCTTCTGGGGCCACAGAGAACAATTCCACACCATCCTCTATATGACAGCCCTTCAAGTACTTGAAGATGGTGATCATATCACCTGTCAGTTGTCTCATCTCCAAGCTAAACATCCCCAGCTCCTTCACCTTTCCTCATAGGACTTGGTCTCCATGTCCCTCATCATCGCCATTGCCCTCCTCTGGACATATTTCCTTATTAACCTGTGGTGCCCCAAACTGAACGCAGCAGTCTAGTAGGGTCCTAACCACAGCAGAGTAAAGTGACACAATCACTGAACATGATGTGGACACTTGGTTTTTGGTGATACAGCCCAAAATTGTGTTTGCCTTTTTGGCCGCCACATCACACAGCTGACTCATGTTCAGCGTGTGGTCCACAAAGCCCCTAGATTGGTTTCATACATAGTACTGCAAAGATAAGTCTCCCCCATGCTATAATGAATATGCAACTAGGTTCAGAAAAAAATCCTGCAGTTGTTTGAGACTTCGAAAATAAAACCCAGAACTGTAAATAGGAACTATAAATAGGCCAGCCGTCCACAAAACTGTTTTTATGTAACTTTAGCATGATCCTTATATTCTGCCCCCACTTACATCCAGAGAGCTCATGTAAGAGCAGCTGTCATTTCTGTACACTTCCCAAAAGCACTAAATCAAAGAACAGGTAGCTGTACTCCAGTCTGAATATCTGTAAGGAAAAGTATGGTGATTCGGTAACATCATCCAATCGTGGTTCAGCTAATGGGAGAGAGATGGATTCATCAGAATATCACACAACAGAGCAGGCCTTGAAATCCCTAGTCTTGTTTCAGAAACCAACCTATGAAGCTCTTTTGCCCTCAGGCATAGAAGGCAGTGCACAGCTTGCTCTTTCATGGGAAAACCACAGATTATGCAAAGACACTATGTTTTTATTGTAATTAAAAGAAGACTCAATAAGTTTTAATTCTGAGCAGGTAAGTGATGTATGGAAAAAGTCAACCCTTTGCCACTGACCCTGTTTCACTCTCAAGGCGTCCCGTCAAGACACATATAACATATGTATGACAACACGTCTGTCCTCAATCATATGCTCTCCAATTTGATGAGGGAAAAGGCCCAGCCACACCCCACATTCCACATGTATATGGGAGGACTCATGGATGGATTCTCCTTTTGCATCTCATTCCATTAGTGTCCAAAACTACCTTTGTTTGTTGGCTTCGTGTATGTATCACTTTTCTCCCCAATGAAAGCAAAGGGGCTGACATCATTCTCCTGTCCTCCACTTTTATGCTCACAGAAACCCTGCAAGGTGGGTTAGGCGGAGAGTGCATGACTGTCCTGAGGTCACACAGCAAGCTTCCATGGAGTCAGGATTTGAACCTAGGTTTACTAGATCCTAATGTAATATTCCAACCTCTACACCATACTGGTTTTGCATGACCTGGTGAGCCAAGAGTACAGCATGTAGAACAAGGGTGTATGACTTCCCTAAGCCTTTCTGCATCTTTGGAATCATGACACAGCATGGTGGCTGCAACCAATAAAACGGCTGTCACAAAACAACTGCTGCAGGGGCAAAGCCAGCAAAAGAATGGATGCCATGTTTTACCTTCAGTCACACAGAGAATAAGCTTGTACTGTTGGAGGCAGCTGCTGCCAAAGCGACATCTAGCAAAATCCACACAATCAAATGTACAACAACCAATCAGAAGCCAAGCTGGGCACAGTGTGCCACCTGATTTAAAAAAAAAAAACACTCCACTGTTACCAGGAAAGGTGCTCTTGGGCACCATGGCACCTATAGGCATCACTAGTTTGGAGACTCCTGCTTTAGAAGGCTGCATTAAAGAAGACTCTTGAGAGTCCCTTGGACTGCAAGAAGATCCAGTCAGTCAGTCCTAAGGGAAATCAACCCAGACTGTTCCCTGGAAGGTCAGATGCTGAAGCTGAAACTCAAATCCTTTGGCCACCAAATGAGAAGGGAGCACTCCCTGGAGAAGAATCTTGAGAGTCCCTTGGACTGCAAGAAGATCCAGTCAGTCCTAAGGGAGATCAACCCTGACTGTTCCCTGGAAGGTCAGATGCTGAAGCTGAAGCTCAAATCCTTTGGCCACCCAATGAGAAGGGAGCACTCCCTGGAGAAGACCCTGATGCTGGGAAAGACAGAATGCAAAAGAAGAAGGGGATGGCAAAAGATGAGATGGCTGGACAGCATTACTGATGTAACAAACACGGATTTGAGCAGACTTCGGAAGATGGTGGAAGAGAGGAGGGCCTAGCTTGACTTTGTCCATGAGGTCGGTCACAAAGAGTCGGACTCGACTGTGCGACTGAAAAACATTAAAAAAATCTGTTGACCATAAACAGTTGTGATTGCACTTATGTTAATGAGAACAAGACAAACTCACCCCTAAACAACAAACTGTCCCCCTTAAAACATTTACAATCGAATTAATGTAAGAGAGGTGACAGCTTTTCATTATTAATTAAAATAATTATTAATGAAAAGTCCTATGAAGAAAGGTTGAAGGAGCTGGGCATGTTTAGCCTGGAGAGGAGGTGGCTGAGAGGTGATATGATCACCATCTTCAAGTACTTGAAAGGCTGTCATATGGAAGATGGTGTGGAATTGTTTTCTGTGGCCCCGGAAGGTAGGACCAGAACCAGAACTGGTTGAGATTGAATCAAAAGTGGTTTTGACTCAACATCAGGAAGAATTTCCTGACCGTTAGCGATTTCTCAGTGGAACAGGCTTCCTCCTCGGGAGGTGGTGGGCTCTCCTTCCTTGGAGGTGTTTAAACAGAGGGTAGATGGCCATCTGACAGCAATGAAGATCCTGTGAGTTTAGGGGGCGGTGTTTGTGAGTTTCCTGCATTGTGCAGGGGGTTGGACTAGATGACCCTGGAGGTCCCTTCAAAGTCCATGATTCCATTATTCTAATTTGGTGGCCGCTATCTAGTGAGCAAGATGTTTTGAAGTCAAAGATAAGACCATTACAATATCTGCCTTGGATAGTTTTGCAACTCGGTGGCAACAGAAAGTTCAGAATGCAGTTATTTACAGTGAAAGGTATGGACATGATTTTGATTTCTCATGTTACTGTGGTGTCCATGGTAAGGTAGAAACATTACAGATTTTTTTTTGTTTGGTCATCCTGTAGACATTGGTGTGATATCATAATGCACAAGCCTCAAAGTAGTTGAAGCAATGTTTGGCATCTTGGCAGTGTTCTGAGGTTTTCGTGGGTTATTCTGTGGTCATGGACATGCTGTGTGATGTGAAAGAAACCTCAGGGGGACCATGCATGATGAGCCCAACTATTCAAAAATGAAAAGTCACAGAATTCATGAAGATTAAGTGTTTCCAAGTATGTAAGCACACTGTGACAGCATACAAGGTACTCGAAATCCAATTTGTATTTTGCAAATGCTGGACATAGACGTGACATCTGGATGGATAATGAGTGTGGTAAAAAATAAAATTGTGAATGTGTGATAGTTTTTCAGCAAGCTATGACCATGGATATTACATGTGGTATAATGTCGAGTTTTCCTTGATCCAACGCAAATAACTTCAAGATCAAGAAGGATCCGCACTTCAAAACCATATTTTGGCTCCTTGGTACCAGCACAAAGCCATGGACCTGTCATTCCTGTGGTGCAAGGTCTGCCAAAAATCATGGTGGAATCCAAAGCAAAAATCATGTGGATCCATGAGGATCCATGCTCCAATAGCAAGTTTTTGTTCCATGGTGCTGCCACGAAGCCATGGAGTCATGATTTTTGTGGTAGATGCTCTGCCCATGGACATGATATGTGATTGCATAGTGAGCTTGGGGGGATCCAACACAAAAATCATGGGAATCCATGAGGATCCGTGGTTCATAACCAAGTTTTCTGTCCTTGGTGCTGCCATGAAGCTGTGGATTCACGATTTCTGTGGTGGAAACTCTGCCCATGGACATGATAAGTGACTGGATAGAGGGTTTGGGGGGATCCGAAGCAGAAACCATGTGGATCCATGAGGATCCATGGTCCAAAATCAATTTTTGGGTCCCTGGCGCCGCCACGAAGACGTGGATCCACGATTTCTGTGGTGTAACACTGCCCATGGACATGATATGTGATTGGATTGAGGGCTTGGGGGGATCCGAAGCAAAAATCACATGGATCCATGAGGATCCGTGGTCCAAAAGCAAGTTTTTGGTCCCTGGCGCTGCCACAAAGCCGTGGATCCATGATTTCTGTGGTGCAGACTCTGCTCATGGACATGATATGTGATTTGTTTGAGGGCTTGGGGGGATCCGAATCAGAAATCATGTGGATCCATGAGGATCCGTGTTCCAAAATCATGTTTTTGGTCCCTGGCGCTGCCACGAAGCTGTGGATCCACGATTTCTGTGGTGCAGACTCTGCTCATGGACATGATATGTGATTTGTTTGAGGGCTTGGGGGGATCCGAAGCAGAAATCACATGGATCCATGAGGATCCGTGGTCCAAAAGCAAGTTTTTGGTCCCTGGTGCTGCCACGAAGTCGTGGATCCACAATTTCTGTGGTGGAAATCCTGGCCATGGACATGATATGTGACTGTATGGAGGGCTTGGGGGGTTCCAAAGCAGAAATCACATGGATCCATGAGGATCCGTGGTTTATAACCAAGCTTTTGATTTCTGGAGCTGCCACGAAGCCGTGGATCCATGATTTCTGTGTTGTAGACTCTGCTCATGGACATGATACGTGATTCGATTGAGGGCTTGGGAGAATCTGAAGCAGAAATCACGTGGATCCATGAGGATCCGTGATTCAAAACCAAGTTTTTGGTCCCTGGCGCTACCATGAAACCATGGAGCCATGATTTCTGTGGTGGAAACTCTGCCCATGGACATGACATGTGGCTGTATGGAGGGCTTGGGGGGATCTGAAGCAGAAATCACATGGATCCATGAGAATCCGTGGTCCAAAAGCAAGTTTTTGGTCCCTGGAGCTGCCACGAAACCGTGGATCCATGATTTCTGTGGTGTAAACTGTGCCCATGGACATGATATGTGGCTGTATGGAGGACTTGGGGGGATCCGAAGCAAAAATCACATGGATCCATGAGGATCCGTGGTCCAAAAGCAAGTTTTTGGTCCCTGGTGCTGCCACGAAGCCATGGATCCATGATTTCTGTGGTGGAAACTCTGGCCATGGACATGATATGTGACTGTATGGAGGGCTTGGGGGGTTCCGAAGCAGAAATCACGTGGATCCATGAGGATCCGTGGTTTATAACCAAGTTTTTTATTTCTGGAGCTGCCACGAAGCCGTGGATCCATGATTTCTGTGTTGTAGACTCTGCTCATGGACATGATATGTTACTGGATGGAAGGCTTGGAGGGATCCAAGGCAAAAAACACGTGGCTCCATGAGGATCCGTGGTCCAAAAGCAAGGTTTTGGTCCCTGGCGCTGCCACGAAGCCGTGGATCCACAATTTCTGTGGTGCAAGCACTGCCAATGGACATGATAAGTGACTGGATGGAGGGTTTTTAGGATCCGAAGCAGAAATCATGTGGATCCATGAGGATCCGTTGTCCAAAATCAAGTTTTTGGTCCCTGGCGCTGCCACGAAGCTGTTTGAGGGCTTGGGGGGATCCGAAGCAGAAATCATGTGGATCCATGAGGATCTGTGTTTCAAAATCAAGTTTTTGGTCCCTGATGCTGCCACGAAGCCATGGATGCACTATTTCTGTGGTGGAAATTCTTCCCATGGACATGATATGTGACTGGATGGAAGGCTTGGGGGGATCCAAGGCAAAAATCACATGGATCCATGAGGATCCGTGATCCAAAAGCAAGTTTTTAGTCCCTGGCGCTGCCACGAAGCCGTGGATCCATGATTTCTGTGGTACAACATCTGCCCATGGACATGATATGTGATTGGCTGGTTATCTTGGGGTGGCCCAAAGCAAAAATCATGAGGATCCATGAGGATCCGTAGTTTGGAAACATGTTTTTGCACTGCTGAGGCGCCACGAATTCGTGGAGGCATGATTTTTCTGGTGCTGCCTATAGTCTAAGAGAGGATCTACAACATGATGGTGGTTTGATTTCATTTCTCCCAAAAAATCATATGAATTCATGAGGATCCGGTTTTGGAACCCAGTTTTTGCACTGCTGAGCCTCCACAAATTCGTGGAGGCATGATTTTTGTGGCCCTGCCTATAGTCTAAGACAGGATCTATAGAATTACAGTGGTTTGATTTCATTTCAATGTAAAAATCATATGAATTCATGAAGATCCGTGTAGATCCGACTTTTACCCAGACCCGTATTTTTGTAGACAGATTTCTCTGTTCCACACACAGGACTGCTAAATTGGATTGCTTCTTAGTTTGCTGTGCTACCTGGGTTTTATTGTGCTCTTTGAAAAACAAAATAGATATTCAGAGTGCAATCCTAAGAACGCTTTCCTGGGAATAAGCCCAACTGAATAGCCCTGAGTAAGATTCTGAGTTAGACTTGTTTAGGATTGCTCTTTGGGAGTCTCCAGAGGCCAAAATGGGGACTAATGGTTATTCCTTTTGTGGTATAATTGGTTTTTGTCTGACCACTAGTAGAATTGCAAACAATTGAATTTGAATGACATTTTTGTAATTGGATGTCATCCAGGGCTTTTTTTGACAAAATCACCTTTATTATTGCAATGTATTGTAATAATATTTATATTAAAAAACCATCAAAGAAAGCACTAATGCAAGAATAATACCAATACATTACTTTTCACCCCTTCCATCCCCCTTTTTCTGACTCCCGCGGGGGTTTGCTTAAATTGCTAAAAATACAAGGTAATAACTCTTTAAAAACCTTATACTCTAATCTCTTAACCTTTATCAAAAGAAAAAGATACTATTAATCCAGTAAAAAAAACCAAAAGAAAAACCATTTCTTCTTTTCTTTATAACCATTGAACTGTTTTCAAACATCACTAAATGCTCCTTTACTTTCCAACCTTTCTCAACATGTATTCGAAATTTCTCCCAAACCATCTTAAACTTCTCCAAACCATAGCCCTTTAAGATTCTTGTAAATTTGTCCATTTCACTCCAAAACATTACTTTTAAAATCCAATCCCATTTTTCTGGTATTTTATCTTGCTTCCATAGCTGCGCATATAATATCATTGCAGCTGAAAGTAGATACCAGATAATAGTTCTATCTGATTTCAGAAAACTTTCCATTTGTAATCTCAACAAAAATACGTCTGGAGATCTCTTAACATCATAACCTAAAATCTTTGATATTTTTTTTCTGAATCATTTGCCAATATTGTCTTGCCTTTTCACATGTCGACCACATGTGGTAAAAAGAACCTTCATGCTTTTTACATTGCCAACATCTGCCTGACATCTGATTACTCATTTCTGCCAATTTCTTAGGTGTCATATACCATCTATATAGCATTTTAAAGCAGTTCTCTTTAATGTTATAACATGTAGATATCTTCATAGAGTTCTTCCACAAGTGTTCCCATGACTTCATTTGTATTTCTTTGTTTATATTAATTGCCCATTTTATCATTTGAGATTTAACTACTTCATCTTCCATAGACCATTTCAATAACAGTTTATAAATTCTTGAGTCCAATTTGTCATTATCACCAAACAGCATTCTTTCCAATTCTGTTTGTTCTTGTCTTATACCTTCGTTTTTAATGTCCTGTTCCACCAAGCTCTTAATTTGTTGCATTTGAAACCAATTATATTTATCGTCCAATTCTTCTACCGATTTTAGTTCAACTTTCTCACCATGCATCTTTAACAATTGTTTATATGACAACCACTTCACTTCAGAGATATCTGAATATAATTTTATTACTTCCATTGGCACAATCCAGAGCGGTTTTCTCTCATCCCCATATCTTTTGTATTTTAACCATGTATTCAACAAGTTTCTTCTTATATAGTGATGTGAAAAAACCCATCCATCTTATTTTTCCCATAATACATATAAGCATGCCAACCAAAAATGTTTCCATGACCTTCTAGTGTCAGTAGTTTTCTATTTAATAATGTCATCCATTCTTTAATCCACACTAAGCATACTGCATCGTGGTATAGCTTTAAATCAGCTATATACCTCGTCCAATCCTCCTTCTCACCTAATAGACCACTTTTTTCAAAACCAGAAGATCCTTACCCAACTCTCCCACGAACACCAAGCCTTTTTAGATTCTCCGATTTCTTCCCTTGAAGTCGTTGACGCCATTAAGGCCTCCAAAATCAATAAAACCCCAGGTAGAGATGGACTACCTTCAGAATTTTATAAAAAATTCAATCTTTCCCTGGTACCTCACCTTACCACTGTTTGCAATCTTGTTCTGGACTCCGGCTGTATGCCTCCCTCCTGGTCCCAGGCGAAAATAGTTATGATTCCCAAAAAAGACAAAGACCCATTAAATGTTAAATCTTACCGCCCCATTTCTTTACTAAATAACGATTATAAAATATTTACTTCCATTTTGACTGCTAGATTGAACACAATCATAGGGCTCTATATTCACACCAACCAATCAGGATTTATTCCGAATCGCGATATCACAGACAATACTAGACAAACAATTAACTTAATTCAATATTGCACTTTTCAGCCATACGACTCCTGCATTCTTGCCTTAGATATAGAGAAGGCCTTCGATAGTGTAGAACCTCTCTTCCTTAAAAAAGTCTTACATCACATGGGTTTCGGACCTAGGTTCAGAACGGTTATAGATTCTTTGTATTCCTGTCCATCCACGTTTATACAAATCAATGGTCAACAGTCCCCTTCACTTATCCTAGAAAGAGGGACTCGTCAAGGGTGCCCCCTATCACCACTGCTATTCGCCATTGTCATAGAGCCCTTTGCAAATTTGATACGGCTTTCTTCAGAGATCTCTGGTATCTCTGTCCAAAATTCTACTTTTAAAATAAGTTTATTTGCCGACGATATAGTCTTATATATTACAAATCCACTACAGTCTATTAAAGCCGTTTCCTCTCTCCTGTCTGATTATAGTAAACTTTCAGGTCTTTCAGTTAACCACTCGAAATCAATTCTCTACCCGATTAAAATTTCCGATACTTCTAAAAAAGACATAGTTGCAAACTACCCCTTTCATTGGGTCTCTGATTCCTGGTCCTATTTGGGGCTGAAAATCCCCTTAAATATAGCTGGCCTATTAAAAACTAACTACACGGCCACGGCTTCTGAGATTACTACCAAGCAATGGGATAAGTTGCAACTATCCTGGATGGAAAGAATCCATGTAATTAAATCCTTTATTTTTCCCAAGTTTTTATATCTTTTTCGGGCTCTTCCTATTGAGATCTCTCAGCCTACTTTAAAATCCTGGCAACAAATACTGACCTCCTTTATCTGGAAATATAAAAAGCCTAGAATCAAAGTTTCAACTTTATGTCGATCAAGACAAAAAGGTGGCCTAGCAGTTCCCGACATTGCAAAGTATTATAAAGCTACTATTTTATCCCAGATGACCAAAATATTGTACCAACATCCCCCGCCGCCGTGGACGCCCATAGAGGAAGCTCACTTTACCCCACTGAAATACTACGAACTATTATGGCTCAAGAAAAATGAACGCCCACCGTGGCAATTCATGAACCCATTCCTCAGGGCGCTCTTGTCAGTATGGGATTCAGAGCGTCATTTTCTGGCTCCAGGACTCTCTACTATCTCATCTTTTATAGGACAAAAATATTTCCTTCCTGCCCAACTACCCTTTTCTTTCAAGGTCTGGAGAGACTCCTCAAAAGTTTTTTTCTTTAATCTTCTTTCATCTTCTAAACAACTTCTACCTAAAAATGATCTAGACCAAGTTTTGACTAAGCCAGCACCTTGGTTTGAATACTTTCAAATCGGGCACTTTCTTCAGGACCCTAAAGTGATCTCTTCATTTTCTCGCCCTTCATCTGACTACGAACATCTGGTTCTTCATTTTCACGAAGAGAGAACGCCTAAAAGTCTCATTTCACGGCTGTATCAAATCCTATTGTCTAAACTCGAAGCAACCTTACCCTCTTACACCACCCAATGGCATAAAGACTGTGGCATCATCCTTTCTCCCGACCAATGGGACTCTATATGGGCTAGTGATGCCCTACAATCTACCATTATAAATATATCTCAACAAAACTTTAAATTGATAGCACGTTGGTACCTTACTCCTAACCAGTTCTCCCATATGACCCAGTTAGGCTCTTCAAACTGCTGGAGAAACTGTGGGCTCAAAGCCTCTTATTTTCACTGCTGGTGGGACTGCCCCAAAATCAGACCATTCTGGACCTCAATTTGTGCCCATCTCTCCTCCCTAACTGGGGTCTTGATCCCAGATGAACCAACAAGGATACTTCTCAATCATTGGTCCGATACCCGTCTTTCATCTTCTAAAACATCCTTGATAGTTAAACTCCTGACAGCTGCTAAAACCACGATTGCGCAGTCCTGGAAAAACTCATTGAATTTGACACTTGACAACTGGCTACTTAAAGTCTGGGAACACATTGTAATGGATAAAATTCAGGCAGCCATAGACCACAAAGACCCATACCAAGCCTACGCTAAATATCTGGCAACTTGGCTTCCCATTCTAGAAAAGCTTGACACCGATCCATTTTATGCTAACTCTTATTCTAAAAATAAAATGTATAAGGATTTCCTTTTGCTATAAAATTCTCTTAACAAGTTAATTTCAAGTTATTTAAAGTGTATTATATCTTCCTTTTTCCTTTCCCTGATCTTATTTTATTTTCAAATACTGTGTTATTATAATTATAATTACTATTACCTTCAGTTTGTATTTTGTTTTTAAAGGTTATTTTTGCTCTGTATTCTGTCTATTAAGCTTACGATGTTATTTCTGTTAATCTTGACGGTAAACTTCTTGCGCTATGGATTGTAAGCTACTTTTATGCCTTAATAAAATGTTTAAAGTTAAAAAAAAAATCAGGCAATTGGAAACCTCCCCTTTCTTTTGCGTCAGTCAAAATTTTCATTTTAATTCTTGGTTTTTTTCCAGCCCACACAAATTCTGAGATCTTCCTTTGCCATTTACTAAATTGTTTGTAATCCTTCACAATTGGGATTGTCTGAAATAAAAACATAATTCTTGGTAGAACATTCATTTTGATTGCAGAAATTCTGCCCAGTAAAGACAAGTTCAATTTATTCCATTTTAACAAATCTCCATCTTGTACCAAAGCTTCTCATAGTTGTTTTTATACAAATCTATATTTTTCATAGTAATTTCCACACCCAGATACTTTACTTTTGGAACAACTTCACACTCAGCTACACGTTGTAATTCTTCTTGTTGATTCTTTGTCATATTTTTACATAAAATTTTCGATTTTTCTTTGTTTATATAAAAACCTGCCAACTCTCCATATTCTTGTATCTTATGAAGCAGCATGGTATTACACAAATAGGATTTTCATTTATAAACATTACATCATCAGCAAATATCAATAAAGATAGAGGGCAACCTTGTCTTGTACCTTTGCTGATTATCATTTTTTCTGTCAAATCTGCATTTATACAAAGTCTTGCTTCTTGTTCAGTATATATCGCCTTAACCATTCTTATAAAATTTTCCCCTAGTCCCAATTTCTCCATCACTGCAAACATAAAGTCCCAATTCACATTATCAAAGGCCTTCTCTGCATCAGCAAAGAATAATGCCACTTCTTTTTCAGGGTGCTTCTCATAATATTCAACAACATCTATAACCGTTCTAATATTGTCTCTAATTTGTCTCCTGGGAAGAAACCCTGCTTGCTTGTCTTCAATGAAATTATTCAAATGCTGTTTGAGTCTTTCTGCTAGAATCCTAGCATATATTTTATTGGCATTATTGAGTAATGAAATTGGTCTATAATTTTTTACACTTGTGATGTCTCTATCTTCTTTCGGTATCAATGAAATTACTGCTTCCTTCCATGTATTTGGCACTTTCCCATCAGTTCTTATTATATTCATCAGTTTTTGCAGTTTTGGTACTAATGTCTCTGCGAGGATTTTGTAAAAATTTTCTGTAAAGCCATCTGGACCCAGTGCTTTTCCCAATTTCATTGAGTTCATTGCTGCTTCAACTTCTATTTTTCCAATTGGTTCATTTAAGACCTTTTGCATGTTTTCTGTTAAGGGATTTACTTGTATTGTCTGTAAATGAGCATTTATTTTACTCTGCTCCACCTTTTGACATTGGAGCAACTTAGCATAAAATTTATAAAATTCCCTTTTAATTCCTACTTGGTCCACAATATCTTTGCCATCTGATATAATTTTGTTAATAAATTTACTCTCTCTTTTTTTTTTTCATTTGCCAAGCCAGGTATTTTCCAGGTTTATTTGCTCCTTCAAAAGATTTCTGTTGCAATCTTTTAAAATTCCATTCTACTTCTTTATTTAGCAGATGTCTTAGCTGGTTCTGTAATATTGTAACCTCCCTTATAATTTTCCTTTTCCCCGGTCGCTTTCTAAGTTCCTCTTCCTTGTTAGCAATCTCTTTTTGGATAGCCAACATTTGTTTCTCTTTTGCTCTTTTGTCTTTATTATTCAATGTAATTAAAATGCCTCTTATTACAGGTTTATACGCATCCCACACCATTTAAAATTGTATGTCCTCTTTTTCATTTATTTGAAAGAAAGCTTCATTTTCTTTTTCTAGAGACGCCACTATATCTACTTTCTGCAGTAAATCTTCATTTATCCTCCACCTCCTAGACTTTTTGGCATATTTTGCCGACCACATTATTGGATTATTATCTGCCCCCACTTTAGGAAGAATCTCTATTTTTTTTTTGTCATAAGTCCAAGATCTTTTGTAGCCCATAACATATCAATCCTTGAGAAAGAATTATGTCTTGCTGAAAAAAAGGTATAATCACACACCTTAGGATTAAATTTCCTCCAAACGTCTTCCAAACTTTCTTGATTCACTAAGTCAAAAAAAACCTTTGGTAATTTCCCTTCTTTGTTTTTTTCCAAGATCTGTCTAAAATATTTTTAACTGTTCCATTAAAATCTCCCATCACCATTATTTGTTCATATACCATTTGGTCCAATTGCTGTACAATTTCTTTAAGGAAAGAATCCTTTGCCCCATTTGGGGGATACAATCCCACTAACAATGTCTTTTTGTCATTTAATGACTCTTCCACTGCTACATATCTTCCATCATCATCTTTAAAAACCAGTTTTGGGTTAAGTTCCTGTTTTATGTAAAAAATCACTCCCCTTTTTTTTTCTTTAGCCAATGAAAAAAATTCTGTACCCAATTGTTTGTTCCATAAAAATTTGTAATCCATTTGTTTAATATATACTTCTTGTGAACAAATTATATTACATTTTTGCTTTTTAATCCAATGAAATGTACCCTTTCTTTTTTGTGCTGAATTTAGTTCATTTACATTCCAAGATAATAATTTGTAATCCATAATGATTCTTCATTTATTCTGTATCCCTAAAATCCCTATGTTCCTCAAAAAAATCTCCTCTGGTCTTGGACATTGTTAATTGTAATCCTCTTTCCTTCCAATTCAAAGCTTAGACCTTCTGGTAATATCCATCTGTGTCTCAAGCCTTTGTCACGTAGTTTATCAGTTAATTTCTTGTACAATCTTCTGTCATTTATGTCCTTTCTTGGCAACTCTTTCATAATTCTTACTCCGCTTCCTTCTACCTCCATTGCTTTTTCAAATTGTTTTCTTAAAAATTTTCCAACCATGTCTCTTGATACAAATCTTACTACCACATCTCTTGGTAGCTTATTTTTTTTGGCATACATTGAATTGACCCTATATATATAGTCATAGGAATAGCTAGATTGATCAGGGTCCATCTCCAAAAATTCAGCAATTATTCCTATTATATATGTCTTCAACTCAAATTCCTCATTTTCAGGGACTCCTCTCAGACGTACCTGGTTCTCCATTATCTTACAGTCTTGTAGAACCACTTTCTCCTGCAATGTAGTAATCATGGAATCTTGATCTTTTACTTTATTTTCAACTATATGCACTTTATTTAATGTTGCTTGTGAGTATTTTCAGAGATCCTCAGTTTCTTTTTTAACTTCTGTCTTCAACGCTTCTGCACTTGATTTAATGTCTTTTCTTAATTCTTTAATATTTCCAGTTATTAATTCTTTCATCACTTTGACCAATTTGGCCTCCATGGCTTCAAGTTGTTCATTTACTTTGGCCATCTTTATCTCTTCCAAAGACCTGTCCCTTGGACGAAGCTTCAGTCACCCCTTATGTTCAGACATTACTGTCCTCCCATTATAAATATAGGCTCCAACGTTGGTCTCTTCAATTCAAAATTGAAACACAGATTCTGATAGCTTGAAACACGCCCTTTCCAATGAGCCCAAAATCGCCGTTTTAGGAGCTTCCTAACTCCAGATATTATTTTTTTAAAGTTTTAATTTATTCAAAATGGTGTCCACAATTTTTCCTGGCTCCTTTTTAAAACTTTTTGTCATTTTCTCTTTGGGCCAACCAAAATTAATTCTAATTATATAGTCCAATGTGTTTCACCTTATTATAACAATATCTGCTGGCTCCACCAAGTTTGAAAGTCCCATTTTTAAAAAAAAAAAATCAATTTTTTACCTTCCTTTAATGGCCGCCGAAGTTTTTCTATGGTTAATTAGTCCTAGAGGGATCCAGGAAGTTGAAGACTTGACCTTCTTTCAATGGCTCCCTCCTGCTTTTCTTCCTTTTTTACTTCTTGCTTTTCTTGCCACCAAGTCCCATTCTCTATGATCAGGTATTCTTGCGATGTATACACCACTTCCTGTGATGTCTTCCAGTGCAGCAACTCTGTGGCGATGGGTTTTTTTGCAGAAACTGCAAGTATTCCAAACATAAGAGGGTTTTTTTACTTTTAACGTGGCTTCTTAGATCCTAATAGTCCCAAAATTACCCCCTTCCCTTCTTCTTAACTTTAGAAAGTTGTAGTTAGTTCCAAATTTTAGTCCTTATTTCCCAGATAGCTTGTTTTAGTCCCGGAGTGATAGATAACAATCTTCTTACCTTGGGATCAAATATATCCTCTTTAACACCATCCTTGCTGAAGATAAATGAGTAGATACTAAAATAGTCCAAAGAAGGCTTGAATCATGATAGGTTTAAGTCAATTTAATGACCACGGAAACCTCTGTAGACGCTGGAATGCAATCCTTCACTGGGGATCCTTCAAAGCCTCAGAGAAGCCCCCCTGGAACTCCTTGTCAGCCAAAGTAAATCCCTTCTGAATTTCCAAGGCATGTCTTGGCCTTTTCCCTGTCTGAGAAAAGTCAGCAGTTGGCATTGAAATCACCTTCTCTGCCCAAAAACAAAGGCTCCGGTCCGCTCCTCTTTTGAAGAAGCGTCCTAACTCTCCATGATCCATCCCCAGAAGCCTTCATCCAGGGGGTTTTTTGAGCAGGAATGCACAGGAACACAGTTCCAGCTGGCTTGGCATCAGAGGAGGAGAAGAAGAGGAATTGCAGATTTATACCCCGCCCTTCTCCTATACCCCTTACAATCTCCTATATCTTCTCCCCCCACAACAGACACCCTGTGAGGTGGGTGGGGCTGAGAGCGCTCTCCCAGCAGCTGCCTTTTCAAGGACAACCTCTGCCAGAGCTATGGCTAACCCAAGGTCATTCCAGCAGGTGCAAGTGGAGGAGGGGGGAATCAAACCCGGTTGTCCCAGATAAGAGTCCGCACACTTAACCACTGCACCAAACTGGCTCTCTAGGGTGTGGTCTAATATGAAAATGAGTTCTTGCTGAGCTTTTTCTACAAAAAAGCCCTGTGTGGAAAATGTTCATGTCGGAGGGGGTGGCCTAATATGCAAATGAGTTCCTGTTGGGCTTTTTCTGTTAAAAAGCCCTATGTGAAACAATGATGATATCAGGGGATGTGGCCTAATATAAAAATGAGTTCCTGCTGGGCTTTTTATACAAAAAAACCCCAAAGACACTGAACTTTATATTTCTATACACAAGTCTCCAAAGGTTAAGGAAAAGCATCTAACATACCTCTGAAGGTTGTTAGGGAAAAAATGCTTTTTATTGAATGTTTTTAACATAGAGTTGCTTTGCATGTAAGAGGGGCCAAGAAGGAGCAGACCAGTGGCCCATCTAGTCCAGCATTCTGTTTTATACTGGAACCAAACAGATGTTCCTGAAAGGCCCACAATCAGGGCACAGGAGCTGTTGTCTACAGAGCTTGTATTCAGAAGAATATTCTCAAGATGGAAGCCCTATTTAGTCATTGTGCCTAATAGCTATTGAGAGACCCTGTCCCACATGAATCTGTCTAATTACCTTTTCAGGCCAACTAGACTAGTGGTCATTACTACATCTTGTGGCAGTGAATTCCAAAAGTCATTTATTGAGGGCAGATTTCCACAGGAGGCTATTTTAAATCTGATGTTTCCATTGCTAAATTCCACTACTGGAAATGCCCAACTCCTCACTGTCCATTTGACCACCTCTCCCACCCACCAGTATCATAAATGCCATCACATTCACATTATTCTGGCAGTACAAGGTTGGTAAATGTGTGTTATCTGAATAATGTGTCATTCTGCCTCAGCCCCTACATTTGGGATTAGTGAAAAAGAATTTGGGGAACTGAGGGTAATTTTCCACACAACCTTGGATTTTATCCCTCATTTAAGAAATGAAGTGCTGAGAGCTACCAGGATTCTGACACATTCCCTACAGGAGTTATTGCCTTTGATAAACTGTCAAATGCCTGTCAAACTTTACCAAAATATATACATGGTAATAGTTTCAGAGAGTAGCTATTTTGGTCTGCAGTACAAGAGCTAGTCCAATAGCACCTTAGAGACTAACAAGGTTGTCAAGGTATAAACTTTTGAGGCTCAAAGCTTCCTCTGTCGGATACCAGTAGGAATGGAAATCACTTGACTTCTTATATCCCAGACAAAAGGTAGGTGGGTTGCTGCAAAGAAAGGAGTCTGGATGTAAAAGGGCAGAAAATCACAGATGCTACATTATGAACTACAGATGCTAATTTTCTGCCCCTGTGCATTTTTCTTTTGCTCTAATTAAGCTGATTACATTCTACATTGTATCTTTGGTACATATGGTAAAATATGCAGGCATGAATTCATTTCACATTATGCTATGAATGCTTTTCCTAGTATCTGTGTGTGAAAATAGTCACACAGGACAGCATTATTATTATTATTATTATTATTATTATTATTATTATTATTAGCATTTTGAATCACGTAATCTCCACAACTGTGGGGCTCTAGGCAATGTACAAAATTGTAAAAATAATATCACATGTAATACATTAATCTATGATCAAGATGTGAAATTTACAGTGCCCTCCCATTTCTGGCCTGTGGGCACCTTGTGGATATGGGCACCTCATGAATTAGCCTCAAATATACATAAAATCTGACTTCTTTAAAGCACATTCACAATTTAAGCTGGTGTTTTAGCAACTTTGACTGTAAATAACAGATGAGCTTAGGGTTACCTGAGTTGGAAAATACCTGGAGATTTTGGGAAAGGAGCCTGACGAGAGCAGGGTTTAGAGAGGGGGGGACTTCAGTGGGGCATAATGCCATGCTTTTCCAAAGCAGACATTTTCTCAGGGTGAACTGATGTCTGTCACATGGAGGTCAGTTGTAATAGCAGGAGATCCCCAGCCACCACATGGAAGTTGCAGGTGTTCGTTTAAACAAGCCGGCTATGTGGCCTGACACTTAAGAAAAATTGCTAAGAGGATTATTGCAGCTTGAAGAAGCTCACGCGAAACAAGGGTTCAGTACGACCTTGTCCTTGGAAACTTGGATTATTGGCTGCATCTTTTGACAAACATTAATCATCTGGAGTACTACACCAGGATTTCATGGAATGAGTTGGAAAGTTTTACCACAAGATGGACTCTTGGTGCTAATGCTTCCTTTTTCATTAAGGACTGAAAGTTATGGTTGTTTTGTAATTATGATGGTGGAATTTGTATATGAGTATGTTTAATTTTGTTGACTTTGTATAATTTAATAATAGAAGCTGGTTTTCACGGTAGGTTATGTACCTTTGATTTTTTGACCACATGGAAGTTGGCAACCCTATTTCTTTAACTTTCATAGTTTGCCCTTTGATGGCTAAAGCTGAAATTCTATGCACATTGAATTTAGAAGTAAGACTTATTGTATAAACTTTGACTTTCCCCCCAAGTAAATGTGCATTGAACTGGCTTTCATGCATTAGGAGGAGAAATCTTTTTTGTTGATATTGCTGATTTCCCTCTCTTCCATCAAAACTTTGCAATCAGCCCAAACATGGCCTTGAATGATCAATCTGGAAAATTTTGGATCTTACTGTTTCAAACATGCAACTTTATAAACCTCACAAAGCTGCTGAAGCAAGTTTGCATATTCTCTGTGTTGGATACCATTCAGAAAGAAGAAGGGTGGCTGTTTTTTCCTGCTTCTCTTCTCCCATGAGTATATATAATGAAATCCAAAATTGCTCAATCGATGTCACCAATTTGTGGTTGTGTAGTAGTTTCCAATCCACTTGTCACATTTAGCACCAATGACTTAGCAGCCTCTAAGATGCCTCTACCTATAAGAGCAGCTGTTGGTTCACAGCAGAACTGTTAGCTTACGGACAGTTTATATCTATGTCTACAGTTTCTGTCATACACTCCATCCAGGGACTCCAAGGCTTTAAATATCATAACTTATAGTTTTATTAGCTTGCTTTCAGCCTCCACCAGTGTCAGTTGCTCTTGTTAGTCATCCACACAATTTGTGTCATACTGTCACTAGCATATGGCAACACCTGGGCGTTAGCCAGATTTAATTTTTTAAGGAGTGAGGGGGAAATTACAGCTTGCAAGCAAAGCAAATGTGATTCTTACAAGAGATATCAGAGATTCCCATTGTGAAGAAAATCAATTCAATTTTATATTGTGAAAAGCACAGAACAGCATGAAAGACTGAGTAAAAACTACAAAAAGTGATGTGTTCATCATGAACTTATTTTCCTGGAATAAGAAAACAGCAAGTGGAACAATACCAGTCTTATGTTGTGCCATCTAATCACTCAATGCATATGTAAAAATACTTCAACTTGTAGGACAGCATAATGAGCCCCTTCCCAAGCCTAGAACTAGCCTTATCATATTAGCCTATGTGCATCAGAGGGTTCTTAGCTTTTCCCAGAGCACACTCAATGTATGTAAGTTCTGGGCAAGCCTACTGGGCATCACTATTGCCCCTCTTCAATTCAGGGCCACTCTGTACACAATGCTGGGGACCAACATCTGGAACCTCGGATAATATGTTGGCAAAAAAGCAGCCTGAAGAGTTTAAGAGGAACTGGAGCCATGGAGCTGGGTATGGACAGTTAGCTCTCCCCCCCACACACATCCCTGCAGACCATTTTTCCAATTAGAAATACTCAATGAAGGCTGCTTTATGTTGTTTCTTCCAAGGACTTAAAGCTGCTGGAGGGAGGAAATTTCATGTCAGGAAAATGGTCAGGAAAAACAGGAAGAAGTTATTCTCCCCTTCCCACATTCTATGACCTTCATCCGTATCTCTTCCCATGTCTGCTTTCTGCAGTAAAGGTGGGGGATCCAAACAGCTATAGCTGGTGTGTGCAAGTAAAGCTAAGTAGTGGCAAGCAAACCACCTTCCATACACTGCAGAAATACTGATAACATTCTGAGGGCCCTCAAGGTTTGAGACTCCTTGCCTTAGCCAAACAAAAAGCTATTAACAGATATAAAAATACATAGTAGAACCCCACTATTGTTCTACCTGCCCCAGTCAAGCATTCTTCAGACCAAAATGCACATGATATTCATGTGCCTGGATGTGTACAGCTCCCAGACTTTTTTAAAAAAATGTATTGGACCCAATTTAGCTCAGGACTACAAGATGGCAAGGGGGTAGGGGAAATTAATTCCTCAAACTTAATTTCAGGTTTGAAAACGGCTGGTATGGAAAGGCTTAAATACCTTCATATGATGCACTTCTCCTGCTTCAGGGTTATCAGAAAGGTGGGGGAGGGAAATGTCTGCTGGGTACTCCATTATTCCCTATCGAGACTGGTTCCCATAGGATATAATGGAGAATCAATCCATGGCTACCTGGGGCTCGGGGGAGCTGTTTTTTGAGGCAGAGGTACCACATTTTCAGCATTGCATCTGGTGCCTTTCCTAAAAACAACAACCAAGTTTCATAAAGATTGGACCAGGGGGTCCAGTTCTATAAGCCTCAAAAGAAGGTGCCCCTATCCTCCATTATTTCCAAATGGAGGGAAGGCATTTAAAAGGTGCACAGTAATCTAAAACGTGATGGTCAGAACTCTGTTTGGAGTTAAATCACACCCTTGCTCCTAGCTCCACCCCCAAAGTCTCCTAGCTCTACTCCCAAAGTTCCCAGATATTTCTTGAGTTGAATCTGGTGACCCTAATTCTGATTCTGTGTTTCTGTAAAGTGTAAAACAAAGTCCTTTGAAGGTCATATATAATATACTCAACATCTTGGCTGATTGGTCCTTGAGGAGGAATGACATATATTCCATGATCAACTTCCTTTTTAATTACACCTGCTGGAGTTACTATTTTGAAGAAAGACTGGGCATGGGTGGGGATGGGGAGGACATTTTGGCAAAATAATA
The DNA here is from genome assembly GCF_032191835.1 of Heteronotia binoei. Taxonomy (NCBI): domain Eukaryota; kingdom Metazoa; phylum Chordata; class Lepidosauria; order Squamata; family Gekkonidae; genus Heteronotia; species Heteronotia binoei. The sequence goes on along the minus strand of NC_083228.1, from coordinate 52,856,859 downwards.
AACATGGATTGTGCCCCAATTTCCACTCTTCCAGTCTAGCCCTTAAAATCACAGTCATAGCAGCAACACTCTTTTTTTTTAAGTATTCTTAGAGTACTTTATGAAGATACGGGTTCAATGCAACTCTGACTCTGTGTTTCTGCGAAGTGTAAAACAAAGTCCTTTGAAGGTCGTATATAATACATTCAACATCTTGGCTGATTGGTCCTTGAGGAGGAATGACATATATTCCATGATCCACTTCCTAACTTCCTTTTTAATTACACCTGCTGGAGTTACTATTTTGAAGAAAGACTGGGCATGGGTGGGGATGGGGAGGACATTTTGGCAAAATAATAAACATGGATTGTGCCCCAATTTCCACTCTTCCAGTCTAGCCCTTAAAATCACAGTCATAGCAGCAACACTCTTTTTTTTTAAGTATTCTTAGAGTACTTTATGAAGATACGGGTTCAATGCAACTCTGACTCTGTGTTTCTGCGAAGTGTAAAACAAAGTCCTTTGAAGGTCGTATATAATACATTCAACATCTTGGCTGATTGGTCCTTGAGGAGGAATGACATATATTCCATGATCCACTTCCTAACTTCCTTTTAATTACACCTGCTGGAGTTACTATTTTGAAGAAAGACTGGGCATGGGTGGGGATGGGGAGGACATTTTGGCAAAATAATAAAAATGGATTGTGCCCCAATTTCCACTCTTCCAGTCTAGCCCTTAAAATCACAGTCATAGCAGCTACACTCTTTTTAAAAAAAATGTTCTTAGAGTACTTTATGAAGATACAAGTTCAATGCAAAGTAAAATGAAATAAAAATTGATCTTGTATGTTCAACTTGTCTAGGTCTGTTGGTCTTTAGAACAACAAATATCACTGTTAACAAATGTACAAATAACTGGGCCTCACCAGTGGAGATGGCTGCAGGGTCATGTTTCTCAAGTCCTTAAGAGACAAATTAAAAAGTGAAAAATGCAGCAAGTCAAAATACGAAAAACCAGAAAGCAAGCAATTTCCCTCACAAACCAACTCTCACCAAGCTCTTGTAAGGCTAGTAAAATATATGACTTGCTGGGAAAGAGCTGTTTACAATAAAATAACTCTACAGGAAAAAAACCAGTGGGGAAGCAGAAGTGCAAAATAACTTCTCTGTTATAGTCAAGCCAATTTCAGTGAGACATTCCAGGTTCATACAATAACTGTGTAGCTGCAAAGATAAATCTGTTGTTAGTGCCTGGAAGACAAGGCTAGTGGAAACCTGTTGCTAGCCTTTTCAAAGTATCTCAGGAATCTCTTGGATGGTAATATTTGGCTCCTTTCAGTGCCACAGGCTTAGAAGATTTGTCTTTATGAAATCCACAAGTATTCTTGCAATTAGTTGGATGGGCATAAAAAAGGACCTGAGAAATTGTGTCGGTGACTTTATTATCCCTGCAGTTCTCCAAACTTAAAAAGCATTGTTGTAATGTTTTACAGATTCTGGGATCAAAAACCCTTCCTTTCAGAGAAGATTGAAGGCGCTTACAAAATTATTAATGCTCTTGAAAACTGAAAGTTGTTTCCCTTCTCAATTTTCATGTCATGTAAATACTAGATGGTCCAGGCTAGTGCCATCTCCTCAGATGCTAAGTAAGGCTGGCCCTTTTTAGTATTTGGAGGGAAGACTGCCCAAGACATTCAGGGTTGCTACACAGAGCCAGGGAATGGCAAACTATCTCTAATGCCTCTTGCCTTGAAAATTCTGTGGGGTCGCCATAAGTCAGTTACAAATTGATGGCACGTTCCACCACCAGGTCCTGAGTAATAAAGATGTAGTACTTTCTTACATAAGCAAACATAACATTTGAGCTCCATGAAGCCACATTTTGCTTTGGTCTTTCAGCCTAATCTGCTTCTCCAAATTAGAAGTAACACTGAATATGAAGGCAGCTTAGAAGTAGTGAACATCTACCTTACCACTGATCTCCACCCTTCCTTAAGCATATGTTTTTTTATTTCTCTTGGATGGATTAAATACAAGGTTGTTGAATGTCAGTTGTGAAGGCAAGAATTGGGTAGCCATAGGCCCGTAACCAGGCCTTGGATTTAGCGGTAGCTCACAGGAGCATAGCTCCTGAACCTTTCTGACAGTTCCACCTCCTCTTTCCCACAATGTCCATTGAATAGTAGGTGCAGCTGCATAACAGTTCCTGGATGAGCTTCACCACCAGTTTGGAGAGTGGTTTGGTGAGCCAGTTTGGTGTAGTGGTTAAGTGTGCAGACTCTTATCTGGGAGAACCAGGTTTGATTCCCCACTCCTCCACTTGCACCTGCTAGAATGGCCTTGGGTTAGCCATAGCTCTGGCAGAAGTTGTCCTTGAAAGGGCAGCTTCTGGGAGAGCCCTCTCAGCCCCACCCACCTCACAGGGTGTCTGTTGTGGGGAAAGGAGATAAAGGAGATTGTAAGCCGCTCTGAGTCTCTGATTCAGAGAGAAGGGCAGGGCATAAATTTGCAATTCTTCTTTTTCTGCAAAGCAGTCCCTGTCCATAACTATGGTGGGACCCATGGAGTATGTGGCCCCTCCACCCACACCCAAGTTGAAATTGGCTGGCCCCACCACTTACGGCCAGCACTGGCGCTTTCTGTGCTTGCTGCCACTGCCACTTTCTTATGCTTGCTTCCACCACTCTTCCACTGTGTGTTCTCTTTGAAGCTCCCAGCAGATCCACACAAATCACAGAGAAGCTAAGGCAGGCTGTGGCACTGTCCTCCAATCGGATGCTGCTTCCCTCTCCAGTGTGCCTGTTCCTTCCTGCCTCTTTTTGTATCTAGCAAGTTTCACACATACCAACGTACCCTAAGGCCCTGGCTTGGCCCACCTGTCTCCCTCCTTCATTCCTCCTTTCCTTCCTCCTCCCTGCCTGCCCACATCTGGCTAGCTCCTGGCACCCTGGAGGAGTTTCCAGCAGCAGGAGAAGTGGCTTCCAGACTCACTGCTGCTGGTTGTTCTCTCTATGGTGCCCTCCATCTCCTCCTCCTTGAGGAGCTTGGAAGGTGCCCGCTCAGCATGGTCAAGAAGCTGCGTCAGCCTGCTGTGTTCTTTGACCTCCATGTTTCTCTAGTCAGCCAGCCAGGATTTTAATTTAATTCTTTTTATCTTTGTGACATCATTTTGTGATGTCATTTTGGTTCCCAAGGCCTCCTGCCCCCCCCCCCAAATTGTAGCTATGTGCCCCACCAAACCTGAAATTCTGGCCCTGGGTAACCAGGTCAAGTTTCATCACATGATGGTCAGGCAGAGACTATTCTTGGAGAAAGAAATCCAGAAATGGGTGATGCAGATACATGGACAATGTCAGGACCAGAGAAGATAGGGAGAAGTATATTGGTAACAAGAATACAGCTGTATAGTGTTGGACCATATTGAGAGGTCTGTAATGTCTGCATCTGCAAGATTTTCAAGATGCTTCTCTTAGTAGTTTTTATACTAGCCATTCTGTGTTTCTGAAAATGATACTATGGGGGAGCAGTAAATATCTTCATGTAACTCATGAATAGTCATGCATATTTTTCTTTCATTCCACACTTCATCATCCCCACATGTGATTCCCCTCTGAGAACAAATTGAGGTGGCTGTATCATCTTGGCCTGCAGACTGCTAGTTCCTCATTACCCCTACGGAGCTGCCTACATAAAGACCTGGGACTGGAAAGGGAGAGCTGTTTCTTGCCTTGGTCTGCAGACTCACTTTTTCTATGTTATGTTCCCTTGTTTTTAACTTTTGAATTTCATAGCTAACTTTTTGTTTCTGTGGGTGGTCTCTTGCTGGTGTCCTCCCCGCCCCCAACCGCCATTCCAGTTTTGAATTTCATGCGGTAACAGGCATGTGAGCAAGTTATGTTTTGATATGTTAACATTTTCTGTTTAAAACAATTCTATTAGTAACATATGGTAATAAATTTCAATTTCTTACTTCATTAATAATTACTTTTTTAATCTATCCCATATATTACTTTCTACCCACCCCTCCCCCCATTACTTGACCCCCGCTGGTGTTATATACTTAAAATCTTAATACTAAAGGTACCCTTAATTAATAAGAATCAAAAATAAATATCCTCCTCCCTCTTGTACTTAGTCATTATCAAAAATTGTCTAATGTCCTTTTATTTTCCACTCTTTTTCTACATATCTTCTGAACTTTTTCCACTCCATCTTAAATACTTCTAAATCATAGTCTCTTAAGGTCCTTGTTAACTTGTCCATTTCACTCCATGTCATAACTTTTACAATCCAATCCCATTTCTCTGGTATTTTTTCTTGCTTCCACAACTGCGCATACAATGTCCTAGCAGCTGAGAGCAAGTACCAAATTAAAGTTCTATCTTCTTTTGGAAATTTTTCCATTTGTAATCCCAACAGAAAAGTCTCCGCAACTTTGTTAAATTCGTATCCCAAGATCTTAGAAATCTCTTGTTGAATCATCTGCCAGTACTTTTTCGCTCTTTCACAAGTCCACCACATATGGTAGAAAGAACCTTCATGTTTTTTACATTTCCAGCATCTTTCTGGCATCTTATTGTTCATCTCTGCCAACTTTTTAGGAGTCATATACCATCTGTACATCATCTTAAAACAGTTTTCTTTAATACTCTGACATGTTGAGAGTTTCATAGAGTTCTTCCACAAATATTCCCATGTGTCCATCTGTATTTCTTTATTTACATTAATTGCCCACTTAATCATTTGAGATTTCACTACTTCATCTTCCGTAGACCATTTTAAAAGTAACATAGATTTTCAAAATTAATTTTTCATTATCTCCAAGCAGAACTTTTTCCATTTCTGTTTGTTCTCATCTTATTCCTTCAGTTTTAACACAGCTTTCCACCAAACTTTTTATTTGTTACATTTGAAACCAATCATACTTATTATTCAACTCTTCAGCAGTTTTCAATTCTATTTTACCGCTTTGTATTTTTAATATTTGATTATATGACATCCCTTTTTCCTCTCCTGTCTCAGCTGTTATTCTTATTACTTCTGCTGGCACTATCCATAGTGGTTTTCTCTCATCGCCATATTTCTTATACTTCATCCAAACATTTAGTAGATTATTTCTTATATAATGGTGAGAAAAAAAACCATCCGACTTTTTCTTTCCATAGTACATATAATCGTGCCAGCTGAATTTATTTCCATGACCTTCCAACGTTAAAAGTTTTTTATTCAACACCATCACCCAATCTTTTATCCACACTAAACAAACTGCTTCATGATATAATCTTAAATCTGGTAATTGAAATCCTCCTCTCTAGCATCTGTTAAAACTTTCATTTTAATCCTTGATTTTTTCCCAGCCCATACAAATTCTGAAATCTTTCTTTGCCATTTATTAAATTGTTTACTGTCTTTCACAATTGGAATAGTTTGAAACGAATACATTATTCTCAGCAAAATGTTCATCTTAATTGCAGCTATTCTACCAAGCAGTGGCAAATTAAGCTTGTTCCATTTTATCATATTTTCGTCCATTTTACACCATAACTTTTCATAATTGTTTTTAAACAAATCAATATTCCTCATTGTTATTTCCACGTCCAAACATTTTACTTTAGGGATAACTTCACATCCCGTTAACCTCTTTAATTCCTTTTGTTTACTTACTTGCATATTTTTACACAAAATTTTTGACTTTTCTTTATTAACATAAAGTCCCGCCAATTCTCCAAAATCTTGTATTTTGGCTAACAACAAAGGTGTTACTTGCATAGGATTTTCATTTATAAACATTATATCATCTGCAAATGCTCTATATTTATAGGAAAATCTTTTAATTCTCGTTCCTTCAATTTCTTCATCATCTTGTATTTGCATCAATAAGATTTCAAGAGTCATTATAAACAACAATGGTGAAAGCGGACAACCTTGACTTGTACCTTTGCTGATTATCATTTCTTTTGTAAGATCTGCATTTATACATAAACTTGCACATTGTTCAATATAAATTGCTTTTATCATTCTTATAAAGTTTTCCCCCAACTTTATTTTCTCCATTACTGCAAACATAAAGTCCCAATTCAAATTATCAAAAGCTTTCTCTGTGTCCGCAAAGAATAATGCAACTTCCTTCTCTGGATGTCTTTCGTAGTATTCTACAATATTTACAACAGATCTAATATTGTCTCTTATTTGCCTTTTAGGGAGAAAACCCGCTTGGTCTTCCTTTAAAAAATTTATTAGATATTGTTTAAGCCGTTCTGCTAAGATTCTTGTGTATATCTTATAACCATTGTTTAATAATGAGATTGGTCTATTTTTATTTTTATTTTTTATTTATTTATGATTTATATCCCGCCCTTCCCACAAAAGTGGCTCAAGGCGGCTCACAACAGATAGTCAAACACAAAATTAAACAAGTATTTAAATATATAAGCATTTAAAACATTTAAAACCCTAAAAACATTAAACATTACAACAGTATGTATAACAGGAGTCTGGCAAAGCTACATTTAGTTTCTCATATCAGTTAAGTGTAGGCTAGCCGGAAGAGGGTTGTCTTACAGGCCCTCGGAACTGAACAAGGTCCTGCAGGGCCCTCACCTCCTCCGGCAGCTGATTCCACCATGTAGGGGCCATAACAGAGAAGGCCCTATCCCTAGTAGATTTTAGGTGGGCTTCTTTTGGCCCAGGGATAGCGAGAAGATTTTGGGTTCCCGATCTCAGTACTCTCTGGGGAACATGTGGGGAGTGACGGTCCTTCAGGTAGGCAGGTTCCAGGCCATATAGGGCTTTAAAGGTAATGACCAGCACCTTGCACCGAACTCGGTACATTACTGGAAGCCAGTGCAGAGTCCGAAGACCCGGCCGAATGTGTCCCCATCTTGGGAGGCCCAATAGCAGCCGGGCCGCGGCATTCTGCACCAGCTGCAATTTCCAAGTTCAGCACAGGGCAGCCCCATGTAGAGGGCATTGCAGTAGTCCAGCCTCGAGGTGACCGTAGCATGGATCACTGTTGCTAAGTCATCACGATCCAGGAAGGGAGCCAACTGCCTTGCCCGCCTAAGATGAAAAAAACGCAGACTTGGCAGTGGCTGCTATCTGAGCCTCCATCTTTAAGGAAGGCTTCAATAGTACTCCAATAAGGCTCCAATAGTAATGTAAAGAACTCCAATAGTTCTTTACAATAGTGACATCTCTATCTTCCTTTGGAAACAACGAAATTACTACTTCCTTCCATATATTTGGTATTTTCCCATTTATTCTTATCACATTCATTCATTTTTGAAGTTTCGGTATTAATTCTTCTTTTAAACTTTTTAAAAAATTTTGCCGTAAATCCATCTGGTCCAGGAGCCTTTCCAATTTTCATTAATCGCTACTTCAATTTCTATTTTTTCAATTGGATCATTCAAAACTTTTTCCATATAGTCAGTTAAGGGTGCTATTTTAATCTTTTGCAAATACGCTTCCATCTTTTCCTACTTTACTTTAACACCTTTAGATAGTTTAGCATAATATTTAAAAAATTCTCTCTTTATTCCTTCTTGATCTGCCATCTCTCTTCCATCAGCCACAATTTTATTAATAATTTTACTTTCTCTCTTTTTCTTCAACTGCCAGGCCAAATGTTTTCCAGGTTTATTCGCTCCCTCAAAAGATTTCTGTTTTAATTTTTTCAAATTCCATTCCAATTCTTTATTTAACAGATGTCTAATTTGTGCTTGCAATATTGTAATCTCCCTTATAATTTTCTTTTTTCCTGGCCTTTTCCTTAATTCATCTTTTTTTTTAAATTTCATTTTGAATGTCCAACATCTGTTTATCTTTGCTCTCTTGTCTTTATTATTCAATGTTATTAGTAATCCTCTCATTACTGCCTTGTAGGCATCCCATACTATCTGAAATTCTATATCCTCTCTGTTATTTACTTAGAAGTACGCTTTGGTTTCATTTTCTAGAGATGTCACTATTTCTTTATTTTGTAGTAAATCTTCATTTAATCTCCATCTTCTTGACTTTTTCGACAGTTTTGTAATCCACATTATTGGGTTATGATCAGCTCCTATTTTAGGTAATATCTCTATTTTCTTTGTTATAAGTCCCAAATCTTTAGTACCCCACAACATGTCAATTCTAGAGAAAGAGCTATGTCTAGCTGAAAAAAAGCTATAGTCCCGTACTTCAGGATTAAACTTCCTCCATATATCTTCCAAACTCTCCTGTTTGACCAATTCAAAAAAAGACTTTGGCAATTTCCCTTCTTCATCATTTTTTTCTTTCCAGATCTATCTATCGTATTCTGAATTGTTCCGTTAAAGTCCCCCATCAATAAAATTTGCTCATAGGTCACTTCATCAAGATGTTGTGTAATATTTTTTTAAAAGCACCATTTGGAGCATAAAGTCCCAACAACAACGGGTTTTTTTGGCATTCAAAGTAATTTCTACCGCTATATATCTTCCATTCTTATCTTTAAATACCAATTTCGGGTCTAATTCTTGTTTAATATAAAAGACTACTCCTCTCTTCTGTTCAGCTAATGTAAAAAATTCTAGTCCCAATTGTTTATTCCATAAACATTTATAATCCTTTTGTCTAATATGCACTTCTTGCAAACATACTATATTACAATTTTGTTTTTTTATCCAATGAAACGTTGCCTTTCTTTTTTGTGGTGAATTTAGTCCATTTACATTCTAAGATATCAATTTGTAATCCATCATGGTGCAAATTCTTTATTTTCTTCATAAAATCTACGCAGTTCCTGTGTGTCATGGGTGCTGGGGACCCTGCAGAAGAAGCTGAGCCTGCAGAAGAAACTGTGCCCCTGCCACCTGCACCAGTGCCCCTGCCACCGGCACCAGTGCCCCTGCCTCCTACTGGAGAAGATCCAAGCCCCCCTGCCTCGCCCTCTCGGGTGGCTCGTGTGCATGACCGCCTTCGTCAGGACCTCAGGGATTGGAGGGCGGCACGCTCACGAGCAAGATGCTCCCTGAGCCCTGAGTTCTAAAAGGATCCTGGCCCCTCTAGGAGTGAGGATGCTTGAGTCTCAGCAGGATCCTGGCCGCCCTCTGAGTCAGCAATTAGTCCAAATGGGCAACAGACAGCAGAGGGCTATATAGCTGTGGGCTTTGGGAGAAGGGTTTGTGGAAACAACTAGTCACTTACCTGACGTTCTAGCATCCACTTTGGCTTCTGACTTTGGCTTCTGGACCCCTTGACATTGGCTTTGACTTCTGGACCCCCTGACTTTGGCTTCTGAACCTCTGACCTGTGATACCTGGACTGTGATTTGGTTTTGGCGCTTTGAATCCTCTTTGCTCACCAGCTACAGACCTTGGACTGCCCCTGGACCTTGCCTGGCCTGGCCTGGCCCCAGCTTGTGACACTGTGTATTTGTGATTGTAATCCTTTTCCCTTGGTTCAAAGCTCAAACCTTCAGGTATTATCCATCTATACCTCATTCCATTGTTACATAGTTTTTCTGTCAATTTTTTGTATGCCTTTCTGTCAGTTAACACTTGTCTTGGCAGTTCTTTCATAATTCTTACTCTACTGTCTCCCACTGTCAATGACTTATCAAAGTTTTTATTCATGATTTTTCCCACCATTTCTTTTGTCATAAATCTTATGACCACATCTCTTGGCAGATTATTCTTTTTTGCATAGAGTGAATTTACTCTATACATATAGTCATACATATTTCTATTCCCTTCAGGATCTTCCTCCAAAAATTCTGCAATTATTTTTATTATGTATTCTTTCAAGTCTGATTCTTCATCTTCAGGTACACCTCTCAGACAGATCTGAGTTTCCATCAGTTTGCAGTCATGAATTGTCACTTTTTCTTGTAATTTTAACAAGGTGGAGTCATGTGTTTTCACTCTCTCTTCCACTTCTTGCACTTTCTTTATTACCACAGTGTCATTTCTGAGATTCTCTATTTCTTTTTTTAATTCTTTCTTTGAGTCCTCAATATCCTTTCTTATTTCTTTTTAGAGGCAGTTATCATTTCTTTCACCCCCTTCATTATCCTAGCTTCCATTGCATCTAATTGGACTTGCATTTTCTCTATTGAAGCAGACCTAGCACGAGTTTGTTTCAGGTCTGACATATAAAAGAAATCAAACATTTTAATCTCACCAAATTAAATTTGAACCATCAGGTTTGATAAAGTGAAGCTTGCCCTTTCCAATGCACCCAATTTCACTGTCCTCTGATCCTCCCAGGCTCAGATATTAATGTTTAAAGTTTTTATTTCTCCCAAAATGGCAGTCACAACTTTTGCTTCACTTTAATTTTTTTTCCATTTTTCCCTATTTTCAGTTCAAATCTTATATCTACTATCCAACAGTAGTAATTTTTAATTGCCAAATCTGTTAACTCCACCAGTTTTTAATGTCCCAATCACTTTAAAAACAATGTTAAAACTTAGTCCTCCCAACAACAATGGCCACCAATGTTTCTATCTGGTATTAGAGAGCCAGTTTGGTGTAGTGGTTAAGTGTGCGGACTCTCATCTGGGAGAACCGGGTTTGATTCCCCACTCCTCCACTTGCACCTGCTGGAATGGCCTTGGGTCAGTCATAGCTCTGGCAGAGGTTGTCCTTGAAAGGGCAGCTGCTGTGAGAGCCCTCTCCAGCCCCACCCACCTCACAGGGTGTCTGTTGTGGGGGAGGAAGGTAAAGGAGATTGTGAGCCGCTCTGAGACTCTTCGGAGTGGAGGGCGGGATATAAATCCAATATCTTCTTCTTCTTCTTCTTCTTCTATTATAATCCTAGCGTAGGCTGTTTGCTTTATTGACTTCCTTCTTCCTCTAATACTTCCTGCTTTTCTTGCCTTCAAATCTCGTTTCATTGGTAGAGAAATCTTACGATATCTGACATATTTCCTGTGTTGACTATGAGAACTGCAGGTCTGTGACGATGGTGCTGCCTGCTCAACCACAGATAGACTAAACAATAAATTCCTTTCTTCTTTTAACACTGTCTTTTAAGTTTACAAAGTTAAAATTTAGCCCCTTATCATCTTCTCCTTTCAGGCTTTCAGTATTTCCAACTCCCACCTTTTACTTTTGTTTTGTTTAACTTTAATTAGTCCCAGAATGAAGAGATAGCAAATAGTACCTTTTTTCCGTAGTTTATCCAACTGAACACCAGTTCTTTGCAGATTAGATGTTTAAAATTGTAAAAGGTTTGGATCCTGCCAAGCTTATGCCAAATTAATGACTCTGGAAACTTCTGCAGATGATGAATATGCAACTTCTCTTTAAAGATCCCTCAAAGCCTCAAAGTAGCCCCCCCCCCCAGGACTCCCTTTCAGCCAAGGTAAGTTTCCTCAAAGTATCTGTGCATATCTTGGACAATTCACTAGCTGAGAAATGTAGGCAGAAGGCATTGATTTGCCTTTTACTACCCTGAACAGAAATGCCAGCCTGCCCCCGTTAGGGAAAGCAACTCAGCTCGCCTTTTTCCAACCCCAGAAGTCCTCCCCTCACCCCCGATAATTCTATAGTGGCTAGGGACAATTTGATTAAATTATCAGGGATTATATCTCTAGCCCATAGGATCTGCTGTGCCACATTCCAGTATATCCTTTTCACAGACCAACAATATTTTTGCTTGAAGAGTGGGCACATGGAATGGGTACATGGAGTACTAGAAAAGAGCCAGACTGATATTTCTGGGTCCAAAGCTGAATGGGGAATGGCTTAAAACATAAAAAGTGATGTCCAGTGCTCTTCTAAACCCATTGACTTTGATGTACTTAAGAGCATTTTTATTTATTTATGATTTATATCCCCCCCTTCCCACAAGTGGCTCAGGGCGGCTTCCAGGATTCTGGAAGCATGGAATTCTGCTTAGGATGGCTCTGATAAATGTCTTGCACAGTAGTCCCCAAGCCTTGTTTTAGGATTAATGATTGCTGCCTGATGTTAGGGCAAGTCCACCTATTACCAACTACTTAACACTGTTAAATAGAACAAATGTGTGCTGATGGGTGACATGCATATTTTACCAACAGGACAAAAAACAACTCTCCAAGACCTTAGCAGCTTGGGGAAAATGGCACAGAGAACACAGTAGGCTTAAGTCCCCCTTTCCTCATGCATCATGGTCCTGCTTCACACCAGGCTCCCATGGCCTGACAAAATCAAAAATCACCAGGACCTCCTAATGCAGAACATCCAGCACATCTCTGATTTGACAGGATCCAGGGCAAACCCAGAAACAGTATATTGTGGTTAAGCCCTTAGCCTAAATGCTATATTCTGTAGGGTTACCAGCCTCCCAGAGGGGCCTGGAGATCTCCTGCTTTTATAACTGATCACCAGCTGATGGAAATCAGCTCCCCTGGAGAAAATGGCTGCTTTGAAGGGTGGACTCTATGGCATAGTACCATGATGAAGTCCCTCCTCTCCCCAAACCCTGCTATCTCCGAGATCCACCCCCAAAGTCTCCAGGTATTTTCCAACACAGATCTTTTTTTTATTTTATTTTTTAAGATTCTATATAATTTATATGTCATTCATAAAGTCCGGTCATAAACAATTCAAAAATGTCTATGCAAAATTCCAAATACAAGCAGACATCCAAAAATACATGCCACATGGAACAGCCACCCCATATATATCCAACAGATAAGTCTTTACATCCTTGAAATCAGCCAACACAACCCTAATATTCTGAGAGGTGTGTGCATATGTGTTTTGCATGTAACTGTAAAGGTTTTGATTGGGTGAGGAACAAAAAGGTGTAGTCTTGGGTTGCCAAATTGATTTCAAAAATTCCTGGGGTTTTGGGGCAGAGCCTGGGAAGGGAAGGGTTTAGAGAGGGACTTCTGGTGGATATGATGCTCCAATAGGCTTGCCAATCCCAAGGTCCCAGCGGGGCTTCTTCCGCTTTCCCAGACTCCTTCCCGCCCCCAGTCAGCTGGCCAGCGGGGGGAAGCCCCACCCCCAGAGGACCATGTGCCTTTGCACCTCCGGAGGCTTCATTCTCCAATTGAAAGGCTTCCTCTTGGGATGGGGTGTTTGTGTTGCTGTGAAGAAGTTGGCAGCAACTCATGAGTAGAGAGGCCAACCCCCCTTCAGAGTCACCAGCAACGGGGTGGGGGGGGGGGGAGGGAAACGTCTGCTGAGCACTTCATTAGTCCCTATGTGGAGATTGATTCTCATAGGGTATAATGGGGAATTGATCTGGAGTTTTCAGGGGCTCTGGGGGAGCTGTTTTTGAGGTAGAGGCACCAAATTTTCAGTATAATATCTAATGCCTCTCCCCAAAAGTACTGCCCAAGTTTCAAAACGATTGGACCAGGGGTCCAATTCTATGAGCCCCAAAAGAAGGTGCCCATATCCTTCATTATTTCCTATGGAAGGAAGACATTTAAAAAGGTGTGCTGTCCCTTTAAATGTGATGGCCAGAACTCCCTTGGAGTTCAATTATGCTTGTCACACCCTTGTTCGTGGCTCTGCCCCCACTGTATCCTGGCTCCACCCCCAAAGTCTCCTGGCTCCACCCGCAAAGTCCCCAGATATTTCTTGAATTGGACTTGGCAACCCTATGCTCCAAAGTCCACCCTCCAAAGCCCCAAAGTCCACCTTCCAGGGGAAATGATCTCTGTCATTTGGAGATCAGTGGCAATTCTCTGGAAATCTCCATGCCTCCCCTGGAGGTTGGCCACCCTAGGGTCTCTGTGGAAATCAAAGGAAACAATTTTAAACTTTAAAAAATCTAAACATAGCAAATACAAATGGGATATAGAGCCAGTGTACTGTAATACAGTAGCCAGTATGTTAGAATAAGACCTGGGTTCAAATTCCCATTCAGCCATGAAGCTCAATGGGTGATCTGAGGCCTAATCTCTCTCTTTCTTAGACTAAGACACCTCTCAGAGTTGTTGTGAGTACAAAATGAGAAAAATCATGTATGCTATTAGGAGCTCTTTAGTGAAAGGTAAAAATAGATAGATATAAATATTGGTTGGGGGGTGTTAATGAACAACAAATGGATGGTCCACTGATTTATTTACTGCTTCCTTTTATTGCTTTCATTGTCAGCACACAGTGTAGACAGACAAACCCCACCTTTTTTTGTTCACTCCTGCCCCAAAACCTCCTTTATCAGCTTAAACCAGTCAGCCTTGCCCCTGGCCATGGGCTGACAGTCAGCTAGAGATAGAATAAGTAAGCCGAGGAACAGGCTGGTACTGTGGCGCTGCCAATTGTCAGCATTCTGGAGTCTCTCTCAGCTTAATCATTGTTGTACTAAATGTGCTTACAGCAGTGGGGAGGAAGTCTCTGAGGACTTGCTGTTTTGCACATAGTGAAAAAAAATAATAAAAAAGAAAAACACAGAAAGCCAGCCAGCACAGCCCAAAAGTGTTGGCAGCAGGCAGGCAGCTCCTGGCAACAATAATTAAAATTATTAAAAATTAGATCATAAAGTGAAGGAAGATTGCTGGGAGAAAGAATGCAGTATAAAGGAAGTCAAGGATAAGATAGACAAACAGACAGACAGATGGATGGAATGATTCAGTCAAGGAAGCCATGGTCCTCAGTTTGCAAGACCAGAGCAATGCTGTTAACAATAGGACATTTTGGATGGCATAAATTCATAGGGTCATCATAAATTGGAAGTGATTTGACAGCACTTTACATACCTAGATAGATAGTTCTCTGTTAGCCCAGGTCACAAATGTACCTAGACTGGCATTTTTTTTTCATCTACACCAGACTAGATTGCTGGCTCCCTACTTGTCATGCCAAGAGCTAGCCACAGTGATCCATTTAATGGTCACCTCTAGGCTAGATTACTGTAACTCATTCTACTCAGGGCTACCATTATGCCTGATATGGAAAATGCAATCAGTGCAGAATGCAGTGGTGTGGGTTCTCATGGGTACACTGTTGACTCCACCAGCAGCACTGACTCCAAATTGAGCACCAGATCAGATTTAAGGTTCTGGTGTTGACATTCAAAGCCCTAAATGGTCTGGGACCAGTGCATCTATGGGACAGCCTCTCCCAATACATCCCTCAAAGAGCTCAGTTAATGACAATGAGCTAGTGGCTCCTGTAGGCTTGCCAATTCCCAGGACCCAGTGGGGGTTCTTCCGCTTTCCCAGGCTCCTTTTCCAGTCAGCTGGCCAGTGGGGGGAAGCCCCGCCCTCAGAGGACCATGTGCCATTCCACCTCCGAAGGCTTCAGTCTCTGATTGAAAGGCTTCCTCTTGGGATGGTGTGTCTGTATAACTTTGAAGAAGTTGGCAGCAACTTGTGAGTAGAGAGACCAATCCCTCACTTCAGAGTTGCCGGAAACTTGGGGGGGGGGGAACGTCTACTGAGCACTTCATTATTGCCTATGTGGAGATCAATTCTCATAGGGTATAATGGGGAATTGATCTGGAGGTTTTGGGGGCTCTAGGGGAGCTGTATTTTGAGGTAGAGGCACCAAATTTTCAGTATAGTATCTAATGCCTCTCCCCAAAGTACCCCCCAAGTTTAAACTATTGGACCAGGGGGTCCAATTCTATGAGCCCCAAAAGAAGGTGCCCCTATCCATTATTTCCTATGGAAGGAAGACATTTAAAAAGGTGTGCTGTCCCTTTAAATGTGATGGCCTTGGAGTGCAATTATGCTTGTCACACCCTTGTTCTGCCCCCAATGTCTCCTGGATCCAAAGTCTCCTGCCTCCACCCCCAAAGTCCCCAGCTATTTCTTGAATTGGACTTGGCAACCCTAGGCCCCTGACCTGAAAACCATCTGACTGACCATGACTAGGGACAGGGTCTTTCTGCCCCTGGCCCCTACCTGATGGAACTCTCTGTCTAGTGAGATCTGAACCCTGCAGGATTTGAAACAATTCTACAGGACATGTAAAACAGAGATGTTCCACCAGGCATATGGGCAGGGATAGCAACGGTCTGAAGAACACTGGCCTCTGTCCTTGTGGTTCTGTTCTCTCATCTATCTCTTTGACTGTTACCATCTGAAATTCTTTAATTTTTTTATTGATGAAATGATTATTTTAATATTGTACAGTTATTTTTTTACTATTTATTATTATGTACCCCACCCAGTGCAGGGAAGGGCTGCTTAGAAATTGAATGTATAAATACATACATACGTTCATACATGCGTACATACATACACACACACATAAACCCATATGCAGCTGTCATTATGCATGTGGGATATTATTGTGGTCCTTCCTTATCAGTTCCCAGTTTGAGAATCAGCAATCTTTAATTCTATTTCTCTAACATTTGTATGGTTTGTATCTGTGGAAGAGGCCTTCATACCCCAGCCCTGTCCCCAGCCCAAGGGAAGTCAGATTGGCATTGACTAGAACCAGGGCTTTCTCAGCTCTGGCTCCTACATTATGGAATGAGCTGTCAGAAAAGACCAGGGCCCTGCAAGATTTGCTTCAGTTCCATGGGGCCTGTAAGACTGAGCTTGTCCACATGGCTTACAGCTAATATCTTAATACCCTGGCAAGAGTGATTGATCTCCCTGTGGGTGTTCCGTAATAAGAATATTTAAGAGCAATATGCCACATGACCACTATTTATTATTATTATTACCTGTAGTCTGCTGAATATGATGCCTGTTTTATAGTATAGTCTATGATTTTATTGATATGTAATTATTTTATTGTATTTATTGTGATTTTAATATTGTTGGAAGCAGCTCTGAACTGTTTCTGGAGGAATGGAATATAGATGTTCATAAATAAACAAAAAAATAAATACCAATCTTGACAGCAATAAGAAGTGATACTTACCTCTCCTGTGCCAGCCTCACATGGTATGAGGCACTTCTCACCTTTTCCATCTCTGTGAGAGATGGGGCTTTCCTCAACACAGCTGAGACTTGACCCACCTCAGGCTGGTCATACAAGATACAAGATGTGCTCCCTTTTGCCTGGCCCTGTGCATGATAAGACTCGCCTTGGTTCAAGTAGCCCCACACAGGGTGATACTTGCCTCACTTTAGTAAGGTTAGCCCCATGCAGGATGAGGCTCGTCTCACCTCAGCAGGGCCAGGCCTAGGGTTGCCAGCCTCCAGGTGGGGCCTGGAGATCTCCTGCTTTTACAGCTGATCTCTAGGTGGCAGAGATCAGTTGTCCTGGAGAAAATGGCTGCTTTGAAGGGTGGACTCTGCAGCATTGTGCCATACTTAGGCCCCTCCCTTTCCCAAACCCACCATCTCCCAGATCTACCCACAAAGTCTCCAAGTATTTTCCAACACAACCCTAGCCAAGCCCTATGCAGGATGAGATTTGCTTCAGCCTAGCTAGCCTCACAACACTCCTCAACCCAGGCCATACCTTTCTTCTTTGGAGGCATGGCCAGGAAGGGGTGTGGCCAGAGAGGAGGCATGGCACTTTTCCCTGGCCACTTTGCATTCCTAGTCTGCTCCTGGTTTTACACGCAGCTTAGGAACAAAATACTTCCTGGTTCACAATGAGCCATAATTTTAAGTCTCTTTTTCATGACAAATTATAGCATATTGATATGTTAAATTGGGATCATCTGAGAGGCTGTCCAGAGTCATACTACTGATAGTACTGATAATGTCATCCTAAACTTGTGTACACTCTTCCAAGCCCATTGACATCAACAGTCTTAAAGCCCATCTTTCAGGAAACTCACATGGTTCCACACTGGACACACTGTTTAACTCTTATTATAGTTTTGATCTAAGCACCATTTTGAGGTAGTGTTTCTAGCAAAAGAAAATCTTTTAAAATAACTATTTTAAAATAACTATTTTAAATTCAGCTTTTATCCTTGTCTTTCTACATACTGTTCTGGGTGGATCACGAGTAGGTTAACTTTATGCAAGAGGCGACTGCCACCTACTCTCTGTGTATAAAAAAAGGCTTAAATGGTAGGATCAAACTTACATTTACCACAGTGGGATTTTGGGCTACTCAGTAAAACACTTGACTGAGTTGCTGATTAAGCCTGTAATTTGAAGAATCATATATTCTTTTTCTTCCTGTTTTAGATTATGTCTTTCCTTCAAAAAGAAAAGCATGCTTCATAAGGTACATTTTAAATATCAAGATGTTTAGAAAGTATGCAATACTTACAATAGAAAATATACAAAATGTATGTTATGTTCTGGCTGATTTTTTTCTGATCTAAAATAAAATGTGTATAGTTGACTACAATCTTGCAAAAAAGTGTAGATTTACATTATTTCTTATTTTGTAGTTAGTAGATTTAGGCAAATTGGCACCTTGTTTATGTCTATATGAATAGAATAGTAATGTTTTTGATTAATAATCATTATTACTACTCTTAATGATTGCTACTATTGAGTAATCAATAATATTTATTATTACTGTGGCTAGCCTGATCTCATCAGATCTCAGAAGATAAGCAGGGTTGGCTGTCATTAGTACTTGGATGGGATGCCACCAAGGAAGTATAGAGTTGCTACACAGAGGCAGGTAACGACAAGCCACCTCTGTTTGGGGTCACCATAAGAGGACTGTAACTTGACAACACTTTCAAACATTACTACTTTTGTTATTTTTAAAGGACTAATATGCCAGAGCTAACATGAGTAATGTACCCATAAATCTCTATGATATTTTGAAAGTCTGTAATTGTTTACTCGATTTGAATACAAATATGTCAGCTTTGTAATGCTCACCATTATTATGATGAGCTCCATTATACCCCCAAATTTTTCATTAGCTCAGATTACTGTGCAAGATGGTAAACCTCTTTTGAAAGCTACAAGGGTAGCAAGAACACTGGGTAGCATAGTTTTTCCAGAACAAGGAGGGACCCATAAGAAATTCTTGATGATAGTCTTCTCATGAACCCCAGTTTTCCCTGGCTCTGATTCTCTCCTGTTCTTCTGCTGTCACCACCTCTTATCTCTTTGTTTCCCCCCTCCTCCCTCTCAACATCTGTGGAAGACATAGCCATCTGTTAGATGCAGGCACTAAGCACCAGCAGTGTTTTGGCTAGGAGGGAGGGAGTACTCAACACCCACCCTATTTGTGGAATCAGCTAGTAATCTCCAGTTGCCTTTTCTTCTTCCAGCCCTGACAACAACGTATCTCACTGGGATGGAGCCTGGGGCTTCCAGATGCAGCTTGAACACTTCTCTGGCCCAGCACCTGTCTCTAGGGATGGCCACAAACTGAGAAAATGCAGTTCATATCAGTTCATGGCATGCCTAGTTCGTGAACCGTGAACTGTCATAAACTTTTAGGCACCAAACTGGTTCAGTTCTTTAGGTTCATGACACAGTAGAACACACACACCCTCGGCATGCTAGAGACACAAAACTCACACAGGATATCCAAATTACTCTCCTCTACCTGCCCAACAAATTTGATGAGGATTGGATTTACAGGGTCCAAATTACAGCTCCCCAAAGAAGGTGTCCCCAGAAAAGTGCTTTCTGGGGAAATGACAGGCACAGGTTCAGGAGTGTATAAAATGCAAGCTAGAGGCATCAAACTCGCAGAGATCTCCCTCTGATGCTCCTCTACATGACCTCTCCCAAAAGAAGATGCCCTCAAGAAAGTGCTTTTGGGGAAAATGTCAGGCTCAGATTCAGAAGTGTATAGAAGGGACCCCTGCAAGCTACAAACACCAAACACATAGGGAACTTCAGCCTGCCATCTGCTCCTCTACAATCTCTCCCAGCTGGGGCTGAATTACATTTCTGGGGTCTCAGTTATGGACCTCATAAAGGTTTCCCCAGTGTTCATTCTGGAAAAGACAGCTGCAATTACAGGAGTCCACAGATTATGCTCAGATTGTGCTGTAGTGGGGAAGAGAGATAAGGACAACAACATGTTTATGGTTCAGCTCATGGTTTGTGACTGAACCATGAACCAACCCATGAACCCATATGAACAAGGAGGGTGGTTTTTAAACCAGTCTGGTTCGTATCAGTTTGTGGGAGTATTTAAAGTTTAAACCCCTGCTTTCTGTTCCCTGTGGCTTTTCATGGAGAGCAGAAAGCAGGGGGCCATTTAAACAAACAGCTGAGCTACAAACTGCAAAGAACTGTGTAAAAAAATGTGAAAGTTTATGGTGGTTCTTCAGTTCACAAATATTGCTCACAAACCACAAACCAGCTAAATTTCATGAGAAACTTTAGTTTGTCAGCTGGATCGTTCCCATCCCTACTGGTCAGTTCAGTAGCAAGCCTACCACTATTCAGCAGCCATAACATGTGCTATCAGTTCCATGTCTCAAAACCCAACCATTATATACCACATCATGTAAGGTCATGTAGTCCATCTATTTGTAGAGACCATTTGAGGCACGTTCATATAAGAAGATGCTACATTTCCATCTGGTAACTGCAAACCTGACGCAGAGGACAATATGTAGCCCAATCTGTACTTCTAGTATCATAGGCATGCTTCCAAAAGTTTGTCCTGGAAAGATGTAAGCATGGAAGACTTTGTATCTTAGCTGTGCTTGTGACAGCCATGAGCAGACTGACAATACCACAGGTACTTAATATATCCCTACTAATTTACAAGCAAAATGGGTATAAGCCCTTCCAACATCATGGTGCTCATTATGGAAGTTATTTGCCATAAATGAAAATGGTCGTTGGCCATTAGCCTGAACAGTGAGTAAATTTGGGTACAATTAAGAACCGAATGGAAGGACTTTCTGTTTAGTGTATACTTTTCATAGTACAGTTATACAGGCTTCCTTGTCATTAAGGCAAATTACACTTGTTACTTATGCATCACTCAGGCAACAAAGTAATAAGCAAACAACAGACAGGTTACCAGTCTCTTTTCCACTGGAAAACAAGTTAACGTTTTAAAGCTTGAAAACCAGATTTTCCCTTACAAAATTGCCCTTGGGAATTGCTTTTGTAGCCTCATAAATTCAGAGCCTAGGTACTCAATCCAAACTCTGTTAGAGTTAGTTCTAAATAAGGGCTGAGGCAAAATGGAACAACAGAACACAAGATAAATATAACACCACTTTTTAAAAGACTTTCAAGTTCAATTGGCCATGTTAAGTTTGATCCTCTCATTCTTTTACTTCACTGAATTCCTTTGATTGAATGTTTACATTCTTCAACAACTAGATGAAGAGTACTGTTTCCTTCATACTCCACACTGAGTTAGGTTGTACATATTGAACTCTTTCTAATCTTTCTTCAGGCGCTAGTGGCTTTACCCTTAATCATTTTTATTGCCATTCTATGTCCAGTTGGTCTCCATCTTTCGGGAAATAAAGTTTCCAGAGTCAAATAAGACATCTGAGGAAGGATCTCATCTTAGCGCTAGAGGTAGGGATACCTTCATTACTTCATGGATACCTTTCATTACTACAATTTTATCAGAATTGTTGAATAAATCTAGAAAGATTTAGTGATACAGGCTTCATAACTGCTGCAGAATTTTATGGGAGCTACTTATGGGTTGTTTTTAAAGTTCATACAATTTTTCCCCGTGCTGGATTCCACTATTAAAAACAGCATTTTCATTGGTAAGTGAGGAGGTATGATATAAGCTTTGATAGCTCATCAATTCATTAATTTTTAATCTGCATTTTAATTCAGATCTTAATGATTTTCAAGTCCTGAGTATATCACAGACCAAGAGTACCATCCTAAGATGTTATACCCTTTTTAGTCCATTGAAATCAATGGATTTAGAAGGGTGTAACTCTGCTTAAGAACGCACTTTAAGTTCAAGGCCTCCTTCTAGCTGTAATCCAGAAAACCATAGAATCACAGTCAAGGAAACCTTGCATTTAATCAGTCAGGGAAAATGTAATCTTAAATTTCCTCAAAATATTAAATTTTATAACTTCTTATTTAATACAGAGCTGACATAATGTGGTGCACAGGGATGGAAATATCTTATGTGCTGTTTTTGTGATTCTTTTGAGAATTTTTGTTTTATATAATATAACCACTATGTTTGCAAATTAAAGGGAAAGGCTGGCACAGGATGAAGAGGCTTTTTAATTATTTCCCCTGATACCATTTTTCTGCACAAAATCACCAGTCCAAATTACTTTTCCTCATGCTGAGGAAAACTTTCAGGCTTTCAAAAGACTCACAGAACAATTCATAAGATGTAGTTCCCTCCTAACACTGGTCTCTGAGCTAAGGAGCACCCAGTTCAAATCTTGTTTGTGTAATGAATTCACTTGGTGACATTAAGAATAGCATTCGCTTACCTTATGAAGTCCTCTAAAGATTCTGAATATATATTTAACACACTGAATATTCAGGAAAAGGAAAGGAAAGGTCCTCTGTGCAAGCACCAGTCATTTCCAACTCTGGGGTGATGCTGCTTTCACAATGTTTTCACGGCAGACTTTTTACAGGGTGGTTTGCCATTGCCTTTCCCAGTCATCTACACTTTGCCCCCCAACAAGCTGGGTACTCATTTTATCGACCTCGGAAGGATGGAAGGCTGAGTCAACCAGGAGCCGGCTACCTGAAAACCCAGCTTCCGTCGGGGATCGAACTCAGGTCATGAGCAGAGCTTAGGACTGGAGCTTTAACACTCTGCACCATGGGGCAGAATATTCAGAGTGCTGTATAAATACTAGATAGCAAAACATTAAAAATTAGATATGTACATTTGTTTTAAAGCTAATGCAACAGGTTTTTTTTAAAATACCTTCATTTGGATAAACAGAACAAATAAGAAAAATGATGTATGAATGGATGGATGAGTGATATTTACTTAGTGACGTGGGAGCTACATGTGGCTCTTTGACATGCCCAGAAGAGAGGGCTATACCAGTAAACAGAAGAAGGAAAGACAAGAGAATGATCAATGTGGTGGGGAAAATATTTTAGAATGGATGGCCACTTTGCAATTTTACTTATGCTTCATCAGGGTAAATCTGTAAAAAAAAAAATATATATATATATATATATATATATATATATATATATATATATATATATATATATATATATATATATATATAGTATCAAATATAAATATAGACAAGTCTCAAACATAATAGACACATATCTACTTCCCAGGCAGTCCCCCCCCCTCAAAAAGGACTGCTTTATTGGCAGTCTTTGCCCCTGTCTGCCCTTCATGTGCCATTGGAGCCCAGCCCTGCCTTTGCCTCCTGACAGCTTAAGTACAGTCTTTCTTGGGACTGCTCCCAGGTTCCCCTGCTTCACACCCAGCCTGTAGGGTTCGATAGGGCTGCCAGTTTGCCCACTTTAGTGTGCAATTTCCTGTCCTTCTTCCCCCATAACTCACCACTGCTCAAACCAGCAGTGGGAGCAAACAGGGAGGGGCGAATTATGTCACATGATGCCACACCATTTCCACTTCCAGCCCCCAGCTACTGTTGTTCACCAGCCAAGGGTAACCCTAGGGTGTGATAATCTCAAAATGACAAACTGAAAGTATTCTGATAGCTATTATGTCAAGTACATATTATATAATTAAACTTGTTACAAATCACACATAGGTAGATAGATATTTCTGAAGTTCTGAACTGGAACATCAAATCATTCTCACTATACAAGAAGGGAAATGGTGCATAAATTTTGTAAATAATTTTTTTTTTAAAAAAAAGAGAGAGAAATTACGAAATACACAATAAACACAAGGTCAGTTTTGTAAGAAATTATGGGAGGTCAGAACACAAGACAGGCTTCCTAAAGACTAACAAAATTTGTGGCAGGATATGACCTTTCGTGAGTCACTGCTCACTTCAAATTTTGTTAGTCTTTAAGATGAAACTGGACTCTTGCTCTTTTCAACTGCTTTGTTGTTCAGTCACACAGTTGAGTCCAACTCTTTGCAACCCCATGAACCAAGTCACACCAGGTCCTCCTGTCTTCCACCATCATCCAAAGTCTGCTCAAATTTGTTAGTTACATCAGTAATGCTGTCCAGCCATCTCATCTTTTGCCGTCCCCTTCTTCTTTTGCCTTCTGTCTTTCCCAGCATCAGGGTCTTCTCCAGTGAGTGCTCCCTTTGCATTTGGTGGCTAAGTATTTGAGCTTTAGCTTCAGCATCTGGCCTACCAGGGAGCAGTCAGGGTTGATTTCCCTTAGGACTGACTGATTTGATTTTCTCGCAGTCCAAGGGACTCTCAAGATTCTTCTCCAGCACCACAGCTCAAAAACATCTGTTCTTCTGCACTCGGCCTTATGCCCTGGCCCAAGGGATGTTCGCCTTGCCTTGACCTGGTGGAATCAGCTCCCCATAGAAGTTCGGGCCCTCTTGGATCTGTTGCCATTCCAGAGGGCCTGTAAGAAAGAGCTGTTCCACCAGGCCTTTGGCTGAGGCAGGCAGGCATCCCTATCTTGCTATACCATCTAACTGGCCTCCCAACACTGATACCACCAACTACCAATACCGACTACCATCTGGACTGAGGAGAAGATTGGGCCGATATATTTGGCATCTTTGGACACCAGGCTGTGTATTTAAGTGTCCACACTATCCACGCTGTTACTGGCTTAACTGCTTTAATGTTTAATGTTTTTAATTGTTTAACTGTTCTACTGTTTTATTGTAATAGTGTAATTATTGGTTTTACTGTTTGATATATTGGAATCCATCCTGAGATCAATTTGGGAAATGGCGGAATATAAATCCACAGAAATAAATAAATAAAATAATAAAAATAAATATGGTCCAACTCTCACAGCCATACATTACTACTGGGAATACCATCGCTTTGACTATACATACTTTTGTTGGCGGGGTGATGTCTCTACTTTTTATTATACTGCCCAGGTTCACCATAGCTGTCATCCCAAGGAGCAAACATCTTTTAATTTCATGGCTATAGCCACCATCTGCAGTGATCTTGGATCCCAGAAATGTGAAGTCTGTCACTACTTCCATGTCTTTCCCTTCTATTTGCCAAGGTGTGTTGGGACCGGATGCCACGATCTTAGCTTTTTTGATGTTGAGTTTCAAGCCTACTTTTGCGCTCTCCTCTTTCAACCTCAACAAGAGGTTCTTTAGGTCCTCTTCACTTTCTGCCATTAGAGTGGTATTATCTGCATATCTGAGGTTGTTGATGTTTTTCCCAGCAATCTTAATTCCGTCTTCTGCTTCATCCAGGCTAGCATTTCACATTATGTACTCCACATATAAATTAAATAAGCAGGGTGACAATATACATCCTTGTCAAACTCCTTTTCCTATTCTAAACCAATTAGTTGTTCCATATCCCATTCTGACAGTTGTTTCTTGACCCTTATACAGATTTCTCAGGAGACATGTGAGGTGGTCTGGTACTCCCATCTCTTTAAGGACTTGCCGCAGTTTGTTGCGATCCACACAATCAAAGGCTTTAGTGTTGTCAATGAAGCAGAAATAGACATTTTTCTGGTACTCCCGTGCTTTCTCCATAATCCAGCGAATGTTGGCAATTTGATCTCTAGTTGCCCTACCTCTCTGAAACCCGGCTTGAACTTCTGGTAGTTCCTGATCTACATACTGCTGAAGCCTACCTTGTAGGAACTTTAACATGACCTTGCTGGCATGTGAAATGAGTGCAATGATGCAATAGTTTGAACATTTCTTGGCATTACCCTTCTTTGGGACTGGAATATAAACTGATCTTTTCCAATCCTGTGGCCACTGTTGCATTTTCCAAATTTGCTGACATAATGTGTGCATCACTTTAACAGTATCATCTTTTAGGACTTTGAATAACTCAACTGGGATATCATCATCTCCGCTCGCTTTGTTGTTAGTAATGCTTTCTAAGGCCCATTTGACTTCACACTCCAGGATGTCTGGCTACAGACAGACTAACACAGCTACCCATCTTGGTGCTTCTTAAAATCCATCTAAAACAGAATTCGTTCTCCAACTGCGACCTTCAAGATGACCATCAGTGATATCTCAGGAAAGAATTATTTCAGATGAACCCTTTTTGGAATAAGGCAGTGTACAAACCAGATAAAATAAATGTTCAATAGTAGCAACACACACATTGAGAATCATATGCTAATTCTATATGATGGAGGTAAGGAGATAACGTCTGCCTCTTTGTATCAACTTTGCACCAGTTGAGCAGTATGTGCAGCATATTATGATTTCTGTGTCCCTTGATGCAGTATTAGTCCAAGAACCAGAAAGAATTATTATGAAGGATTTCCACATGCCTGCATTGAGGTCTTCCTAATAGCAAGATAATTCAATTACTGCAGAAACCACAATTCCAGGATGCTTAGAAACTTGTTCCAGCACTAGGAGGAAAGATAAAGGGCTATTTTGCTCTTATTGTTTTCCCTTCAGCTTTCCTTGAGCACCAGGATCACTAGTTTGAATAACCATCACATACTCTGTAATATAAAGGGTAGAATATGGTAATCTATATCCTCCAGCCTTCACTTCAAAATGCAGTCTACATCTTTCTCCTCTTTCATTTACTTAGAAATAGGATACAGTGTGATTAGCCAAAGGAACAAAGATGTACTAGAAAACTGTAATTGTCATATAATAGATCATCAGCAATTCAAAGCAGGTATCTCCAACTATAGTAAGTGAAATGGCAGACTATAGGCTATATAGTACTACATACCACAATGCTCAGCATATTTAAGTCAAAAGAAAACCACCAAATTAACTGAGACATAGGGCTTGATGTGTTTACTCCAGCACCCATGTTCATGCATGTGTACTAGATGTATTCACCAGCACTCAGCTCCAGGAGCAAAGGCTGAAAGTCAAATAATAGCTTTTCATACCAGCAACATGTTTCCCCCCCAAAGGGGAAAAAATAGTTATGGTGATTTAACAGGAAGAATTACAAGAAACTCAGGACTTCCCTGTAAAAGGGGGAGTCTAGATTAAGGATGGCCATGACTGGGAAAATGTGGTTTGGTTCATGGTTTGTGGTGTGCCCAGTTCACAAACATGAACTGTCACAAACTTTGAGCTGCCAAATGAACTGATTCAGTTTGTGATGTTGTAGAATATCCCCCATGGAATGGTGGAGACACCAAACTCTGGCTGACTCTCCTTTATCTGACCACCAGGTTTGGTGAGGACTGGTTTCATGGTGTCCAAGTTATGTCTCCCCAAAGAAGGTGCCCCCCAGGAAAGTGCTTTCTGGGGAAATAAGTGGTCATTCCCCCAGAAAGCACTTTCCTGAGGTCACTTTCTCTTTTGGGGGGGGGGGAGGGTTGTAACTCAGACCCCATAAATCTAATCATCACCAAACTTGGTGATCAGGTAAAGGAGAGTCAGATGGATATCCTTTGTGAGTTTGGTGCCTCTAGCTTGCACAAGATCCATTCTATACACTCCAGGACCTGCACATGTGAAAATGACTGCCTGTCATTGGTAGGTGGTTGTTTTGTGTAGCCAGTTTGGTGTAGTGGTTAAGTGCATGGACTTTTCTTGGAGAACCGGGTTTGATTCTCCACTCCTCCACTTGCACCTGCTGGAATGGCCTTGGGTTAGGCATAGCTATTGCAGAGGTTGTCCTTGAAAGGGCAGCTGCTGTGAAAGCCCTCTCAGCCCCACCCACCTCACAGGGTGTCTGTTGTGGGGGGAGAAGATATGGGGGATTTTAAGCCACTCTGAGTCTCTGATTCAGAGAGAAGGGCGGGGTATAAATCTGCTATTCTTCTTCTTCTTCTTTGACAGGTGCAGGTTCAGGAGTTTATAGAATGGATCCTATGTAAGCTAGAGACATCAAAGTCATTGAGGACCTCCCCCAGATGCTCCTTTACATGTGTTCTAAGTCCTGCTCCCCTGTTGCTATGTAAACATTTAGACTGAGTGGAGACAGTTTGTCTAGAATATATCGATGCATGAACCACCACAAACCATCACGAACATCTGGAAACTTCATGCTGGTTGACCTGCCATGAACTTCACTTCACAAACCACAAACTGGCCAAAGTTCATCATGAACTTTAGTTTGTGACCCAGTTTGTGCCTATCCCTGTTCTACATCATAAAATCATCTAAGGGCACATCTTCCCATTGAGTGACCAGGTCCACAAGCAGTACTTAGTAGTGAAGAAGAGGCCTCCTACTCCTCCTAATGGTGCTCCTGTTTTGTCAGCACTTTGACCTGGTGATGTGAACTCTGATCACCCACGCACACATCAAGAAGTGCTTTTCCATCAGATTATGAGAAGGAAGGAACTGGCTTGTACTGTCATCGTCAGCACTGACTCTTATTTAGGTGTTATGCAGGGGTCATTTTGTGGGGGGAAAGGTGCAGGAGTTCAGTAGCATATCTCATTTGCATATGGCCCAGGATCTGTGTGCAGTGGGGAGAGAACTCCCCAGTCCATGCAGACCCTAGCTGGAGGTTCAGGAGCTGTGCTCCTGTGAGCTCCTGCTGAATTCAAGCCTTGGTGTTATGTATTCGGCTGCCTGCCTGCAGATGGAAAACAGGAAGGGGGTAACAGAAGAAAAGAAAATCAGTTAATTGACCTCTCCTTACCCTAAGGTGATTTCTAGTATGAACAAGTTCTAACAGTGTTTAGTTAAAACACTTGAGACATTTTTGTTAATCACAGCAGAACATTCTGCACAAAATTTTTCACCAAACCCTTGACAGTCTGTGACTTTGTTAAGGCCAAGCGTGGAAATTTTAAAATATCTCCGGGGGGGGGGGGTATGCTACCAGTTTTCTGGTGAACTAGAATACAATGACCCCAGATAAATACTTTGTATGTTACAACACAGTCCTTGCTTTCTGTATTCTATACGCATTGGTTTTGAATGATTTCTTTAAAAGGTTCTTGTCTACCAAAGAATGGGAGATCTGGCATGGATTTAACTGAGAGTAGCCTATTGCTCTGGTCACTAACCTTGCCAAATCATTCACTTTTGCAAACCATGGAAATCAAATACACAGAGTTTCTCATATTTCCTGTTTATGCCACACTTTAATGGCTTTGTTTGTTTGGCACAGTTTCATCTTAGCTGCTCCCATCAACTCTTCCCTTCTTTCTCCATTTATTATATTTTTGTAGTGTGGGCAAGACTATAAGTAATCCAGGCATTCCTTTCCCAGAATGCTTTCTTTCATAATATAAAGCAGTTACAGTTGCTTTCAGGCTGAGTGGTGAACCATGTGGATATGAGTATTTGTTAGACTTTCTTTGCTAGACATTTGTTCCCCATGATCATCACCATCCATGCATGGGGAGGGTTCCTTAGTATGCTAGTGTACAAAAAGATGACAGAACCACTAATACTGCTACTTCTTTGCCTGTGAAGGAGCTGCTGTTACTACACCTCATGGCAGGGCCATAGCCAGCAGGTGGGACAGGGACAGTGCCCTTTATAGAATCTTCAGCACTCCCACCCAATCTTCCCATATCTTCCTTTTCACTGAAAGGAAAAGATTAGGGAAGACTGGGTAGGAGTGCTGCAGATTCTATAGGGAGCACTGTCCCTGTGCCCCCCCCCCCTTGCTGGTTTCTGCCCTACCTCATGGGGGAAGGTGGGAAACATTCAGCTTCCATTAGCTATATCATTAATACAGAGTTCACGCCCGGCAATGCAGCCTTTGCCGAATGCAGGGCTTTTTTACTAGCATAATCTACAATGACATATTCTATTTACATGTATCTCTTTACATTCTTCAAGCTCAGAAATATTATGTATGTTAGTATATTTCATCTTTGTGCCACATATAAGGAATTGTAGGTCACTGGGTCATTTTGTGAACACGTCAGTACCCAGTGCAATTTGTCCTTTCTTATTCATTTATTATTCCTCTGAATCTCCTGAATACAAAATGCAGCTTTTAAACTTTGATCA
Source organism: Heteronotia binoei (assembly GCF_032191835.1). Taxonomy (NCBI): domain Eukaryota; kingdom Metazoa; phylum Chordata; class Lepidosauria; order Squamata; family Gekkonidae; genus Heteronotia; species Heteronotia binoei. The sequence continues at coordinate 52,827,119 of NC_083228.1, read as the reverse complement.
GAGATATATTATAATTATAAAGGGCTCCCCCCTATTTGCCTTTCTTTCCTGAACCTCCTCTGCCCATGTTTGTTCAGGTCACTATGATGTTTTGCACCTCTATTCTGTGCCATATGTAGCAAACTTCTTTATAATTCGTCTCTTTTCCATGATCCTACTATTACTCTCTTCCATTTATTTCTTTGGAATATAGGATAGGTATATTCAGGAGATATATGCTGATCAAGAAGGTCCTCATATTTTTATTGTTTTGCAGAATGCGCAAAACAGAAATGTTCAGAAGGGCATTTTTGCAAATGGATTAGAAAGGTAGTATAAAGGAACCACTCAGGAGGTTGCTTCTATAAGGGTTATAGTCTACTGCAATGTTAATTCACCTCTATTTGTAACTGTAATAATCTTCTGTAACCCCTTTCTTCATTAGAGTATGTCAGGGGTGGCCAATGGTAGCTCTCCAGATGTTTTTTACCTACAACTTCCATCAGTCCCAACCAGCATGGGAGTTGTAGGCAAAAAACATCTGGAGAGCTACCGTTGGCCACCCCTGAAGTATGTCATGCTGTAACAGACTGTCAAGGGTTAATTCCTAATGAAATCTCAGAACCTTTCGTTGACAGGCTATTTGAACAGATTTTTGTTGAGAAAGTCAATTAAGGAATGACTGTTTGGAACCACCAGTTGAAGAAGAGTAATTTAAGCACTGACTGTGGACTGGAAAGAAGGCTAACAAAGTGAGTGGATGGAGGAGGATCTTCATTCAAGCCAAAAAGGAAAATAGCTTCTAGTACAGAGAAGTGATTCCTGCCCAGTTAAGCAGCTTCTAGTGAAGAGGAGTGATCCCCGGACTGCATATAAAGAAGGATTTAGGAATTTGGTTGTATGTTGCTGCCTTCTAACTTTATGTATTGCTGAACTGGAGAGCCAGTTTGGTGTAGTGGTTAAGCGTGAGAACTCTTTTCTGGAAGAACCGGGTTTAATTCCCCACTTCTCCACTTACAGCTGCTGGGATGGCCTTGGGTCTACCATAGCTATTGCAGGAGTTGTCCTTGAAAGGGCAGCTGCTGTGAGAGCCCTCTCAGCCCCACCCACCTCACAGGGTGTTTGTTGTGGGGGGGAGAAGATATAGGAGATTGTAAGCTGCTCTGAGTCTCGTATTCAGAGAGAAGGATGGGGTATAAATCTGCAGTCTTCTTCTTCTTCTGAAACTCAGAAAGCTATGCTTGAGATGTTCAAGGAGGAAGCGGGGGGGAAGCCTCTCTTCTCAAAGCTTTAAAGACCTTGTTGGATAGCAGAAACCCTTACTTGTGGACAACAAATTATCTGGTGTTTGTGTGAATGCAAAGTTATCTCAATTTCATTATCAATTCACCTTATATATCCTACACCTGATTCCACCGGAGGGAAGAGGGCGAGATAGCCATACATACAAGTAGGCAGCTTTTGTTGCCTTACACAGGTTTTGTTATGCACTATTTTCCAATTCAGTAACTGTAGACTTAGTTCATTGTTTATTGGAAAATCCATGCTCTCTGACTGAATTGCTTTTCACATTTTGAAATCCAGTTTGAGTCTCTAAGAGAAAAGTGGGCTATAAATGAAGTCAATAAATATAGAAATACATAATTAATATATAATTTTCATTCCTGTTATATGCAACACCCTTCTTTTAGGTGATGTGGTCAGCCGGCCCATTGTGGACATTTTGAAGCACCTCTCATGGTTGGTATGAGTACATTCAGTTCCCAATCACCTTGCTGTGTTAATTCATGGACAGCATGTTCTTGGAGTAGATTGGTTTAAATATCTTCCTGAGATAAGTTTCAAGTTTACATTTATTGAATATCTATTAATTTTTGACACCTATTTTCAATCATATAGTCATTTTGGGTATCTCCCTGAGTTATCATGAAACGTATTGCATAACACTATTAATAGAAACTATGGAAACACTCTTGGAAATTGGCTCTTAAGTGGCAAACTGCAAAATCAGATTGAGATGAAATTTAGGAGTATACATGTTATGGCCTGGGGAATGGGCTAAACTGAACTATAAGAGTCAGATGCTTTGTTGTTGTTGTTGGGAAACACAATAACCATTCTCATATTTTTTGATCAGAAAACTTATATAATTGACACTCCTGAATTTATATGTATTATGCAACACTTAGACTTCCTCATATTGATAATGAGAGGTATAGGATTCAAATTATGGATAAACTCTATAAACATGTGGCTGTACCTTTGTCAGTCTATAAATCTTGTTTAAGGTGTAAAACATTCCAGTTCAAATCTGACAAGCCTTATACAGTAATCAGCCCCGTAGCCAGAATTTGAGGAATCAGGGGGCCTTGGATTTTTTCAGGGGGCACATAGCAGGCAGCCCCAACCCCGTGGCCTTCCCTCCCACCGCCACTTGAGGAGGAAGGCTGCTGGCTCACTACCATACAGTCTCCGCCCTCGCGACGCTTTCCCCAACTCCTTCTCTCTCTTCTCCTTCCTCTTAGTACCTGCCTGCAGTACAAAAATCCCTGGGAAACAGCGTCCTCCTCATTCTCAAGGTCCCCTGCTGAAACTCAGATGACTTCCAGAGAAGCTGATTGTTGCTGCAGACCGCCCCCCCCTCCCCCCCGCCAGGTCTTTTTCTCCCCGCAAAGACCGATTGAAGGTCCAGGCTTGCAAGGGAGGGGAAGAGAAAGGGGACCTGGTGTGCAGCCCCCTTTGCTAGCTTCAGCTCTTCTGGGGGCAGTTCTTTGTGGCTTTTCCCAGAAAGACTGGTGGAGACTCAGGCTGCCCATGCTAAAGTGGGCTGACAGAGGGAAGGGGTACTCCCCAGCACATGCTCAGACTCTTCTACTGCCCAGCGATTCTCATGCTCCCACTGCTTTCCCTGCCAGGTGGAGCCACGCTCCCATTGGCTTTGGCTGCCCACAGCTGTGGGGAGGAAGCCCTGCCAGAGACGGGGGGGGGGGGTGAAGGCCAGGCATCTGGAGCAGCACCTTAGCGACCATTGCACCAAGGACACTGCCACCATCTACCCTGGAAGGAAGGGGGGGGTCAGCTTAGTGGGGCCAGCAATTGAGGTGCATTGCCTCCTCCCAGCTCTTAGCAGAAGGAGGTGGGGGGAGAGCTCCAATTCCACTGCAAGGTAATGGAGGGGGGGGCTTTAAAATCATTTTGGATTGCTCTTTCTTTCTTTTTTACTCTACCAGCGATTTAAAGGCCCCATCGATCAGCTGATCGGTGGGCCCTTTAAATGGCGCTGTGAGGCTGTTTGAATCCCAAGGTGGGGGGAGGGAGGAAGCAGGGGCCGGAGGCTGGGAGGAGAGGGCTTACTAGGATCATGATGGGAAAGGGCTCTCACCACCGCTGCCCTCCCTTCCCCACCACTCAAATAGCAGGCGGGCCTCGGCAGAAGCAGTCCGATCCTCCCCCTTGAGTTAAAGAGGCTGGAACTGCTTCTGCTGCCTGCCCTGTGCATGAGGATGCAGCAGAGGCCCCGAGGTCTGGTCTCACCCAGAAGTTGGGGGACTGTGCCCTCACAGGCCCCCTCGTAGCTACGGGCCTGACAGTAACCCTGCCTTTCAGTATGAGAATCCCTAGCCCAGTGCGATAGCACATTCCCTTTATTCAGAAGGTTCCGGGTTCAGTCACTAGTATTTCTATTGTTAAAAAGGTATCAGGTAGGATGGCAGAAAAAGACCTGTTTCCTGAGACCATGGGCATAGGTCTAGATAGGCCAGTTGTCTGACTGGGGAATAGGACAGCTTCATATGAACTTGGTGCCTGCAGCCACAAAAGAGAATAGGAGGACTTCTGCATTTTTTCTTGCTGAATCAGGCAGCTTGAAACAGGGCCAATTTTTGTAATTTCTCAACCTTGCATGAAAAATGAAACTATTGAATAGAACTTTGAATACAGGGACATCCTGCCTAATAGATGGATGGGTTTTTTATTCCAAGCATTAAGCTGCTGTACTCACATTCCAGCTCTTTCTTTTGTCCAGCCAAGCTAGACATTTGGTTATCTGGGGGAGGGAGGAGGGCAATCTGGATTGCATTTGCCGGACTGCAACAACAGGACGTGCTCTATGATTGCTTCCAGACCACAATAAACTTGGATGTGGTCTTCACCCCACCCTCAACATCAGTAGAAACATACAAAAGACCAAAGAGGGAACAATGCATGATGGGATGAATCTCCAGGAAGGAAGTTAACATCTGTAACTAAAGCATGGAAAGCAAGCACATGACACTAAAGAAATGACAACCTGCAGTTCTAATGGGGACTTAAATGTCTTATGCCAGTTCTGTGGTTATATCAAGTTCACAAACGGGGCTGAGTAGTGAGCGGAGCGCCGGAGCACTGGCCACAACTAATGTCGCGGAGCGCCGGAGACCGCAACATTAGTTGCGGCCGGACTGCCAGATGAGGTGTCCGGGAAGCAGCAGAGAGCTCCCGGGCAGCCGTGGAAGCAGTGCTTCTATCTGCTGCAAATCGATCAGCGCTTTCTCTGGCGGTGGCGGTCAGCTGCTGTTGTGGCTCCGACTCCGGCTGGGAATACCACAAGCAGCCATCTGGGCGCTGGCCAGACCCGCTGTTGCCGCTGCTAGTTGAGCTTCTGGAGACCTTGACTGCACGGCAAGGAGGCACAAGGGGGGGTCTTACCCCCCCCCCTTGGGTCTGCTAAACTGTGCAAGGGGGCTTACAGGCCAAAAAAACCTATGCAGGAAAGGATGAAGAACTGGGGACCCTGCTTTGCACAATTGCACTTTGAAGAACTGGGGACCCTGCTCTGCACTATCACACTTTGAGGACATTCTATTCAACATCTGCACTATAGAGGCACAGCAGCACTTTATCTTGTCACAACACCAACCTCCAACTGCCTCCAAGCTGCTAATTTATAAGGACTGAATTTTAATTGCTAAATTGATGGACTGTTTTGGTTAACTAATTTGTAGATGAATTTACTGATTAACTAATTGGCTGTCTGAAAAAATATAATATTTCTGGCAAATTAATTAAGGGTGTTCTATTGTTGGGGAGGGTTTCTTATTAGAAATTATAGAATTAATATTTTTAGAATTAATATTTTTAGCTAATTAATTTAAAAGGGAGATTGTGGGTTGGGCTTAATTGGTTAGTTAACTTTAGAATTAACAGATATTGATAAATTAAGGGGAATTGGATTGGCAAGGATGGAGAGAGTTGGGGAGTTAATTAATCACAGGGTGTGAGTTGTGCTTTCTACATTGGTCTGAGGCTGAAGCGGAGACCAGTTGGAGATGACCGGCCTGGGGATTCCAGTACTCCTGGGGAGGGGAAGGTATGATGATGGGAACAGACATCAATATAAGGGAAGGAGGCTGAGAAAAGATGGTGGTCGACCACCTTCCAGTGTGTCCCATCCCGACAGTGACAGGTAGTGGGGTCAGGTTGAATTACTCGCCTCCGTCATTGGTGTTATGCAATGCCAGGTCCATAAATAACAAGACCTCGATCCTCCGAGAGTTTCTGCTCGAGCAGGATGTGGACCTGGCTTGCGTGACTTAGACCTGGGTGCGAGAGAGAGAGACTGTAGCCCTCTCCCAAACGGCTCCTCCGGGATACTCAGTCTTTCACCAATCATGGATTAGCGGGCAGGGGGAGGGGTGACTGTATTCATATGAGAGGCTTACTCCTTTTGGGCTCTCCTGCCCCCAGAGATCAATTGTATTGAATGTGCCTGTCTGGCGTGGGACGTTGGGGAAAGATTGGCAATATGGTTGGTGTACTGTCCGCCTAACGCACTGGCCAGCGCCTTACCATCCTTGATGGAGGCTGTAGCAGGCTGGGCACTGGAGTACCCAAGGCTTGTGATCCTGGGTGACTTCAATGTCCATGCTGACGACGCGGCCTCCAGTCAGGCAATGAACCTAGTGTCATCCATGGTGACACTGGAGCTCTCCCAATTTGTTGCATTGCCCACTCACCAGGCGGGGCACATGTTAGATTTGATCTTTGTGGCCGGGGTTCTGGTGGATGATATTACTGCTGAGGTGGTGCCATGGTTGAACCACTTTGCCCTTAAGGCTCATGTGGATGTCCCACCTCAAGTCCGTTTGGGTGGCGAGCTTATTTTGACTCACCCATGGAGTCTGACAGACCCTGAGTGGTTCCAAATGGCTCTGCAGGATCGCTGGCTCCCTGGCGAGTCTCTTGATGACCTGGTTGAGTCTTGGCAAGGCCGGTTTTCCAGAGCCATTGACGAGTTCACACCTCGGCACCCTCAGCGCCCATGTGTTAAACTGGCTTCGTGGTATACCCCGGAGTTGTGGCAGCTGAAATGAGGTTAGAAAGGCAATGGCGGCATACTCATGACGAAGCAACTAGAACATCTTATAGAGAGTTTATGAGGTCCTATGAGATAACAGTCAAAGCCACAAAGAAGACTTACTTTGTGGCCAAGATTGTGTCTGCAAATTCACACCCGGCACAATTGTTTAGAACAATTCAAAATCTTACAACACTGCCACAAGACAGGTCAAATGCTAGGGAATTGGAGTCAGGTTGTGAGGCTTTTGCGAAATTTTTTGCAGATAAGATGCTCCGCCATGACCTCCCCGCCACATTGGATATGGTATGTGAACTCAAGGCCCCGTGCCTGTCTTCTGGACCAGTTCTGGAAAGCTTCGACATGCTCAGCTTGGAGGAAGTTGACAAAATCCTCTCCCGTGTACACCTAACAACTTGTGATCTGGACCTGTGCCCCTCCTGGCTAATTAAAGCTTACCGGAGGGAGCTTAGATGTCCTATATGGGACATCATAAATAGATCCCTCTTGGAAGGGCTTTTCCCAATGCCTCTTAAAGAAGCTGTGGTCCGCCCCCTCCTGAAAAAGGCTACATCAGATCCGGCCAAATTGGCACATTATTAGCCGGTCTCAAACTTACCCTTTTTGGGTAAAATTATTGAGAGGGCAGTAGCGTTACAGTTGCAGAGTTTTCTGGATGACACTTCCGTCTTAGACCCCCACCAGTCCGGCTTTCGCCAGAGTCATGGGACAGAGAAAGTGCCTTACTGCGTCCCAGAAAATCTGGACCTGGCATTGCAAGCTGTGGTAGGATGGCTCAGGCTGTGTAAGTTGAAGTTGAATCCAGTGAAGACAGAGGTCCTTTAACTGAGCTGTGGCGGTCTGGGAAGAGAAATCCCCCTACCAATGTTTAACGGTGCGCCATTGAAAATGGCGCGGAAGGTCAAGAGCTTGGGGGTGCTGCTGGAGCATGCTTTGTCAATGGAGCCCAGATAGCAGCCACTGCTAAATCCGCCTTTTTTCATCTTAGGCAGGCGAGGCATTTGGCCCGCATCCTGGAGGGCAACAACCTGGCAACAGTGATCCATGCAATGGTCACCTCAAGGTTGAACTACTACAATGACCTCTACATGGGGTTGCCCCTGTGTCAAACCCAGAAACTGCAGCTAGTGCAGAACGCGGCAGCCAGGCTGTTATTGGGACTCCCTAGGTAGGAGCACATACAGCTGAGGCTGCAGGAACTGCACTAGCTGCCAATAGTATACCGGATTCATTACAAGGTGCTGGTTATCACCTTTAAAGCCCTATATGGCCGAGGACCTGTCTACCTTAGGGACCATCTCTCCCCATATATTCCCCAGAGGGTACTACAATCTGGTTCTAAAAATTTATTGGCAATCCCCGGGCCGAAGGAGGCCAAACTGAAAGTCACCAGGAAAAGGGCCTTCTCGATTACAGCTCCCCACTGGTGGAACCAATTGCCAGAGGTGGTGCAGGCCTTGCAGAGCCTTGCCCAGTTCTGCAAGGCCTGCAAGACTACTCTCTTTCAGCTGACTTTTAATGTGGAATCTACTATAGAAGGAAGACCGTCACCACAGAAAAATTGTAAGATGAGTAACATCAAGATTTTAGCACCAAACTAATTCAATGGTTTTAATTAGATGGTTTTAATGTATAATAATATGTATATTTGATTTGTCGTATGTTTTGTGAACACTTTGTTTTAATCGTTGAAATGTTGTATATTATGCTATGCTACGTGAGCCGCCCTGAGCCTGCTTCGGCTAGGAAGGCGGGTTATAAATGAAATATTATTATTATTATTATTATTATTATTATTATTATTATTATTATTATTATTATTATTATTATTATTATTACAAATTGTAGTTATGATGCACTGCTTTGATTTTTTCCCCCAGATTGTATGGAATTGGTACATCAGTGTCACATGGGCCTGGGGGGTCTCCAGTTCACTTGCAAGGCTGAGGGCTGTAGTAGACTCAACAGGTGTCACTCCTGCATGTGGCTCACACCAGCTCTGGAATACCATTCACAAACAGGTTTATTTCCAGTTTACCTGAAATCCAGTAACAACTGACTTGCCTGGCTACAGCATATCCAGTCCTTCCTTCTCTAGCAGCCACCCATAGACATACTGGATCACCACTTTTAAATCCCAGATGAATAACTGGTCCCTCCCCTGAACCTCACACCCCCTTTCCCCTGGATTCAGTTGGGCCAATGTTTGCCTAGAAGTACTCCTTCTCTGACCAATGCCGCCAAGGCCAAAATCCACCAGTGCCCAACTGCATGCATGTCAAGCAACACCCACCCACAAGTCAGGAACAGCTTTCCCACCTAGTTCTCCTCATCCCCAAATTGTCTTTTGTGGGGTCACAGCCTCTATCCTGGATCCTTTGCCTGCTGTTCCCAGGCCCCCATGTCATAATCAGATTTAGGGCAAGAAAACATATTTGTCCCCTTCGTTTCACCTTCCCATCAGTCATTGGTTTTGCATTAAGACTCTAAATGAACCAAGGCATGTACTGGCAAACATGGCTCAAAGTGAGATCATTCATGATGAGAAAGTTGCTTTTGAAGACATCTCTCTGGCATCCATGAGATATGTTCTTGGCCATCTGACAAGCAAGTGCATTGGGGTCAAGGAGTTGCTTCTCATATGTAATTACTTCCTTAAATCCTTCTCTATTCCTGTGGACAAGTGACATTATACTTTTCCTACATGTCTTCTCTACATTGCAGCCTGGAGCACAGAATGTGTATTCCCTTGTTAGGAGTTAGTATAACTAGGCAACCAGGTATAATACATTTCTGACTTTCTGTTCAGCATCTGAAAGGACAAAGTTGTACATTCACATTTTCCTTTATTCATTGGACTTTATATCAGTCTTTTTTGTTTCAATCAAAATGCCTCTACTATATCCGCATGGATGAAATTAGATTACCATTATTTTTATTTATTTATTTGTTTGTTTATTTGATTTATATCCGCCCTCCTCGCCGAGGCAGTCTCAGGGCGGCTCACAAATTTGAGGTCACACACAATACCATGTACTGATTATTTTAAAAAACTTTCCATGTGGCTTCTCTGATTGCCTGAAGAGCCACATCTGGGCTATTTAAAAACATTCCTGAGGTCCCTGTCTGCAGAAGTTAGAGTAAACCAAAGGCAGGGAATAAGAGAACTTCCCTTGGCATGGCACAGTTTGTCCTTTCATGGTCTGATTATTACTGTGATAACTGAGACAGAGGCTTGGTGAAGGAATGCATCTTTCTCTCCCTCCTTCCACACCCTGCCCAGCACAGCTCAGTCTCATAACTGACTTCAGAAAGCAACCTTAATATTAATACATGCTGCAGGACCTTAATATAGTGTGACTGATAGGGACATCACCAGTTTGACTTACCTGTTGCAAACAGGGAGTCGATGTCAATTAGTCCAGTGTTTGCAAGCAGTTTGGGCCTGTTTGCCAAGTTTCTTTTCGAGCATTTGAACAGTACAGTACAGCTCAGCACAATACAGAACAAATAGCAGTGTCTCACATGTGCATGTTTATAGAACCTGCTTGCTTATAGTCCTACATTGCCCATGCCCTTCCTTCATGTCAGGAGGTGGACCCCTTCTCTGACTTGGATCACCCTGCAATGGCAGAACCCCAGCCATACTGGAGCCCCCAGAGGAAAGCAGGGAGAGCAGAGGGGGCGCAGGAATAGCCCAGGAAGAGGCAGGGACTGGCTTTTGGTGAGATGAACTGAGGTGGGAGGGGAATTAGGATACTGGTTGGCATCCAGATTTATGCCTTTGGGAAGGGCGAGGCAAGCAGTAGCATCCTATAAAAGGAGTTCTCCTATGCATGGCTTGGGAGGATGCGCAGATTTGGCTGAAGAAGCTGCACAGAGAGAGAGAGAGCAAAGGAAAAGTGGACCTGAGGGAAGGAGAGGGGAAAGAGTGGTTTGACTGCCCTCCATTTCCATATTTGAGGCCAAAAGTGTATAGAATCATAGAGTTGGAAGGGACCTTCAGCGTCATCTAGTCCAACCCCAGCACAATGCAGAAAATTCACAAATACCTCCCTCACACACACCTGTGCGCATATTGGGATAGTGTCATGAAGCTGGCAGAAGGCAGACTGGTAGCAGGGGGCCCAGGGGACCTCACCTTACAAACCTGTTGTGTCACTTGGCAATCAATGGTATAAAGACACAGTGAGCATATCAATAAGTAGGTCAGCAATTTTAAATAGGCTTATTTTTAAAATCTTCCAATTTGGTGTTTCTATAAATCTGTCCTAGCAACATCATTTCACACATATACTTTTCCCCTCAGCTTTATGGGACCCATAGGTTCCTCCCCATGATCCGCATCACTTAATGATCTGACCATCCATGACCCCAGGTATAATCAATCTCACTTGCTTTCTGGAATCTTTGGTCAAAATTTTACTTGCATATCTCAAGGAAGAAAGTACTGTGATTTTTACTATGAGGTCAATAACAGTTTGTTTAGAACACAGGAAAAGCCGTGCAGGATCCAACCAAAGGTCCTACAAATCCAGCATACTTTTTCCTACAGTAGCCAACTGTAGATGCCTCCAGGAAGCCCACATGTAGGGCATGAAGGCAGCAACCTTCTCCCCCCACACCCAGCAACAGATAGGAATACCTCCAGACGTGGAAATTCATATAGCCAGCATGTCTGATAGCCCCTTGTCCATAATCCCCCTTCCATACATTGCTCTCTTCACCTTTTAAAGATACCTAAGTTAGTTTTCTAGGGATGCTAGCCTTCAGGTAGGACCTGGGGATCCCCTAAAATTACAGCCCATCTCCAAACTATAGAAATCAACCCCCCTGGAGAAAATGGATGCTTTGGAGGGTGGACTCCATCACATTGGGTCTCATTGTGGTCCCTGTCCTCCCCAGGCTCCAGACGTTTCCTAACCTGGATCTGTCAGTGGCAACCCTATGCCCATCCCCTGCCAGTTGCCAGGGGAAACCCAATAACTCTAAAGTTGTCACATCTGCTTTTTATTTGCCTCAAATGCCGCTTGCTGGGTTCACTGTAAGTCAGCTGCAATTTGATGGGGAAGTCGTGATCATCCCATCTTGTGTCAGTGAATTTAATAAATTAATTAAGCAGTGTGTGACAAAATATTTTCTTTTGTCTGTCCAGAATGAATACAAGTATGGGAGGGGGAGCTTCCTCCACATCTCATTGCATAATTTTATAAATCTCTATTATTGTATATATCTCTACTACAATAAATATTTATGAGCTTGTTGCCTCCCCCCCCCCCAAAGAAAGAGAAAAGTTCCCAAAGCAGAGCTGATTCTTTTAGAATGTAACATTGAACCTCACTAATTTGCAATCTGAATTGACTCATTTCACAATTCCTGGAATAGTCAGGATTTAGAAATGCAGTAGAGGAAGTGGCTGCTTCTGTCAACCACAACACAGGGAAATGATGCAGCAATACTAAATAAAGACCAATGATGTTGCAAAGTTCATGCTAGCCAAAGGCTGTATTTTGCACTGGAAGAGCTGTAGCAAAACAGATTTCTAAGCAACTGACCCCATAGCAGCACTATCTCAGGAACGTGCTATTTTTTCCCACTGTTCAGAGGCCATACAGTGTTTCATTCAGGTGCATGTGGAACTTTTCACAGATACAAAATAATTTTACTTACTTTGGTCACTCATGAAGGTGGCATCAGATCACTTCCTCTGTACCAGCTGGCTTGCAGTCAAAAGTTTTGTGTTGTGGTTTCTTACATTTCCAGGCAATGCAATAACATTGATTTTGCAGTGCCAGAGACTTCTCCAGTGTTGTTTCACTGAAAGTCTTAATGAACAGGGGAAGGGGCTGTTGTTACCTTTCATAGTGGCTACTTTCCTCATGCACCTTAAAAAACTGCACTTGCTGAATTTCCCTCTTCCACAGACAGTAATGGCACATGAACCTTGTTTTCCTTTCTGTGACCATCCTGTTGAAAACAGAGCCTTACAAGGAATGGCCTCAGGTCCAATTTTTCCTGCAAAACCAAAAATAGTCTGGTGAGTTCTGATTTATGTCTGGGGATGAATAACAAGCTTCACCATCTAGAAAAAGTTCCAGCAAACATCTGGCCAGTTTGCTTGATGATCACACTAATAAACCTGACTTCAATGGAGCTATGAAAGTCATAGAATTGCTGCTGTACTTGCTAAAGTCCATAAATATCTGTAGCTTTGGAACCTCCTGCCTCAAGAAGTCTATTTGGCCCCCTCATTCTTTGCCTTCCAGAAACCTGTGAAGATAGCATTTATCTTGGAGGGCATGTTGTGGAGTTAACAGGGTTTTTAGCTGCTGTTATTGCTATTGTTTCTAAATTATTTGTACATTCTATATATATTCTAGCTTTATAAGGGAAGTGTGACAGGGAGGGACTCACAAAATCTTAATCTTCCACTTCCCCCAACAATTCGGGTTGCAAACACCAGCTTGGGAAATTCCTGGAGATTTTTTTGGGGGGGGAGCCTGAATTTGCTTCTATTGCGAATCATGGATAGTCCAATGTTCCCAGTAAAGCACCCACCCTACAGTACATGAATGTGTTGTTAACATCTCCACAACAAACATATTTCACAAGCATTCTTTCATTCTCCCAATGGTAAAGCTCTTCCAGTCATATTGAATATGTTATGCCTTTCCTCTTATATTAGAACACTAATTAACTATATTTTAAATGCCCTGATTATTTTCAGTTTCTAAATATGTTCTATTATCAAGGCAGAGGTTTCAATAGTAGTCTCTATAAATCAACTCTCCAGTTATCTGGATGTTATGACTGCCTTATACTGAATTAGACCACTAGTTCTTCTAGCTCTGTACTTTCTGCTCTGACTGGCAGCTGCGTTGCAAGATCTCAAGCAAAGGTCTTTTCCAGCTCTACTACTTGATACCTTTTTATTTGGTGATACCAGACTTTGGATCTGGAAACTTCTTCATGTACTTTACCACTGAGATATGCCTCTCCCTCCATAGGTAAAATTACCTAGGTCACTCTAGGTCAAATGGCCACCCAGGTTATCAAAGGCTCCAGATGAGCCTCCAAAAGCATCCAGGTAAATAAAGTGGGATAGACTTGCATTTAACAACACAATAAAGGATCCATCAATGTAGTTTTCTTGTTAAAAAAAAACCAAAGCCATTATATTGCTATTAGAAACACAGCTTGCCTGGACTGTACTTACAGCCTGTACTAAACTGCTTATGTGTGTTTATGCAGTTAAATTCATATCCTATAAAATTTACTGTGAACTTTAATGGTATGCTCATCACATCCCTAAGGGAGACTGTTATTTAGAAACTTCCAAGGACTTTGCTGACATACAAACTGCATTTTTCCTGCTATTTGTGATATTAGGATAGTACTAATAATGTTGGAATAATACTTTAATTTATGAAAAGCTGGATGCTGTTGCATGTAAAATATGTACAATTAAAATTCTCACTTCACATTTTACATAAAAATCACTACAACTCATATATCAAATGTTGTAATGGACCTGCATTTTCCTTTTAAGAATTCCATCAGTTCAATCTCAAGAGTCACTGACAGGTAATGGAATTACTCCACAAGACAACTTGGCCCAAGGGTCTTTCTGTAAGCATACATGTGGAAGTATTACTTATAGATATCCATTGTATTCTTTTCACAGCTGTTAAAATGATCTTCACCTGAATTTCCACATGCAGTAGCATCACCGAGCACTGAAAAGACTGGGTGAAATAATACAGCAAATACTATTTGAATATGAAGAAACCTCCCAACAATGAATTTTCTTTTGTATCAAGGTTACTTCTGACTTTATTAGTATTCATTTTCATTTAAACTATTGCAAAGTCATTAATGCGATAAGAGTCTTACTATCTTTTCCAACAATGCTTATTCATTGAAAGCATGCACAGTGCAAATTGGCAAGATGATGGAACACTGCAAAATACAATGCAAAAGATCCTTTAGGAAAAATAATATGGATTTCTCATTCTTTTCAACAGCTTCATGGGAGCTAAGCAAGATAAGACTGAAAAGCTAAACTTATCAGAATTTGCAAGGGCTCTGAATGTTCAAAGACCTTCAGAATTTTTATTTTTGTTTTTAGGAGACAATGACATCCTTAACTTTCAGCAAGAATCTGTTCTGCAGTTTTGTCTAATAAAAAAGGCACCGCCAGTTACTACCTACATATATGAGACTAAACAGAAATGATGTCCATAAAGCATTTAATGTCTATAAAGATAGGCACCACTGGGCTCATAGTTTGCAAGATCTGTAGGGTTTTGACCCATCCCAGTTTCTATTACATTCAAGACTGTTGATACCATAAGGAAAAATGAGATGTCCGTCACAGGTAGCAAACAAAAGAAAGCAGTAAAGACTTGCAAATCACCAATTATCTAAGTTATTATGGGACGGAGGGTTGCAACTAGAAGGACACTATTTGGAGTTTCTGTGTCAAGCATCAAAAGTCTTAAACCAGTTTTGATTACTTTGTAGGGATGTCTGTATGTATTTATATGGGCCATCAAGCTCGAGATGACTTATAGTGACTTCATAGGTTTTCAATGCAAATGATTAAGCAGATATGGTTTGTCTTTGTCTTACTCTGTGAAGTCTTTCTTAGTGGTCTCCCCACCAAGTGATGACCTAGCCTAGGTTTTGAGATCCATCAAGATTGGGCTATACCTAGCCAGTCCAACACTCTGTCATACAGTGGCCAAAAAACCTCAGGTGCCATCAGGAGGTCCACTAGTAGAGCCAGGACACTTGATGCTCCCCCAAGCACCAAGAATACAAAGCATCACTGCCCCAGACAAAGAGTTCCATCTATTCCCTGTGGCTAATAGTCACTGATCGACCTTTGCTCCATATATTTATCCAGTCCTCTCTTTAAGCCATCTTTGCATGTAGCTGCCACCATCTCCTATGGCAGTGAATTCCATGTGTTAATCATCCTTAGGGTTTGTAGAATCTTTCAGGCTCAAGTGCCGTGTTCTACTGGAGAAAGTTTTTCTTCCAGACATTTCGTTCTCGGTTCTCATCCTTTGTTAATTCTCCTTTGGGTAAAGAAGTACGTACTTCCTTTTATCCATACTAACCAGATGGCACAGCGATTTCATTGAGTGCCCACGAGTTCTTGTATTGTGAGGAAGGGAGAAAAGTACTTCTTTCTCTACCTTCTCTATCCCAAGCATAATCTTGCAAACCATTATCATGTTATCCGTCAGTTGATGTTTCTCCAAGTTAAAGAGTCCCAAGTGCTTTAACCTTTCTTCACAGGGAAAGTGTTCCAAGCCTTCATGGGGAGAGCTGGCCAAGCACACCAACTATGCTGGTTCCGGGTCTCTCGCCCAGATGACAGCTTCCCTACCACAGAACACCCAATCTAGAGATGCCAGCTCTCCAGCCCTGCCCGAAACAACACAACTCTCAAACAACAGGAGCAGTGTACCACACCTAGGTCCACATCTGTATCTAACACAAAGCAAGATGAAGCATTCAGACTTACCTTGAGCAATGAACTGTCCGCTGGTCTAGGCTTTTTGACATTACCCAGGGAGCACCATGAGGAGGCGAGCCAGAGTTGTACCCCAAATGAGGGAGATATATGGGAAGGCCTCAGAGTGAGAGGGAAGGAACCATTCCCTATCTCTCAGCAGCAACACACAGCAGCCATCACTGTCCCGCTAAGGGAACTTTAGCCAAGGTGTGGCTGCCCTCCTCATCACAACCCCCCCTTCCCCATCTTTCACCTCCAATGAAGAAGAAACAGAAGGAC
This sequence comes from Heteronotia binoei, assembly GCF_032191835.1. Classification (NCBI taxonomy): domain Eukaryota; kingdom Metazoa; phylum Chordata; class Lepidosauria; order Squamata; family Gekkonidae; genus Heteronotia; species Heteronotia binoei. The sequence goes on along the minus strand of NC_083228.1, from coordinate 52,810,980 downwards.
AAGATGAAATAGAGAATAAGAAACAAAGACATTGGATTTCCTTCCTGCCCTTCACTCTGAGTCTCAGAGCGGCTTACACAACAAGTCACACTCCCTTACATCTTCTCCCCCTCCCCCACACGCAGCAAATGCCCTGGGTTGGCCTGAGAGAGCTCTCACAGAAGGCACCCTTTCAAAAAAAATTCTGAGAACCATGGCTGATACAAGGTCACTCCAGCAGCTGCTCTGCCAGCAGAGGAGTTCAAAAAAAGATAACAGTCCATACACTTAACCATTACGGCACTCTGACTGGAGCTGCTGGTTTTTCTTAGCCCTTTAAAAAATTCTATTAGCTATGATGACTTGGGGATTGGAAAAATTTTCTTCTACTGCTCTGCACTGACTTCATGCAGCATTCTTTCTGAGTCAGGCAGGCAGCATGATGGGAGAAATGTTGGGGCTGGGCCATTTTCCCACCAATCAATTGACCAATTACTGGGCTCTGGGCTGGGGCTCCTTCTGGACTCTCTCTACTTTTATTTTAGGGCCACCCACAAGCCCAAACTAGCACACCAACCAGACCAGGTAGGGTAAGTTGGCACTGAGACCACAGGAAAAATAAAAGCCAAGGGACTGACCAGACCAGGCTACTGGCTTACAAGCAACAGAGCGCAGCAGAGACCAAGGGTCACCAGCCCTCCCCTCCCCAACCCACCCACAAGCCCAAACTAGCATGCCAACCAGACCAGGTAGGCCAAGTTGGCACTGAGGCCACAGGAGAAATGAAGACTGAGAATAAGCCAAGGTAGGCTAAGTTGGCGCTGAGGCCACAGGAGAAATAAAAGCCAAGGGACTGACCAGACCAGGCTACTGGCTAGCAAGCAACAGAGCACAGCAGAGACCAAGAAGGGTCACCAGCCCTCCCCCCACCACAACCCACCCACAAGCCCGAACTAGCACGCCAACCAGACCAGGTAGGCCAGGCACTGAGGCCACAGGAGAAATAAAGACTGAGAATAAGCCAAGGGACCACCAAAAAACCAGGCTACCAAAGGCCCACCACAAGCACAACAACCAGAGCTCAGGCCACAGAAAAATGGCCTGTTCCAAAGCAAACAAACAGAGGCCCAAAACAGCAGCAGAGCAAATCAGAAATTATTTTAACGAACTAGGCAAAAGTGATTAAAGCAAACAACCCCAGCCAGGCCAGGCCAGAGCCACCCCCTCCCCCCCCCCAGCAACCCCCCCCCCAAACACAAAACCACCCAGACACCTACCCAAGGAAAACAAGGTTTTCTAAAAGATAAAAACAAAAACTTATAAAAATTCCCCAATCCCCTTCCCCACAATAAAGAAAAAAAGGAAGGATCTCACCCAGTCAGATGCTGAAGTCCAGGTCCAGGATTCAGGATCAGGATCACCACACCAGGCCACAGAGAGCAGAGCAGCGGAGCACTTTGCCAAAGCAGCAGAGGCTCAACACCAGCTCACAGTCTTTCTATGGCAACAGGAATAGCAATGGAGTCCAGGGGGCAAGAGATGGTAAATGAATACCCTCTCTCTGCCCATGGACAGAACAGAACAGCTTTGATCAGAGTCACATGTCATCTCTAATAATGTTGCTATAGAAGCAAGTTTTTCTAATGACAAGTGGCATAGGTGGAGGAGGGGGACTCTTGCTCCCCGGCCCCCAGCCTTTTTACTGACATTAAAAATACTCCAATAGGTAGTTATTTGCATAAATTTGGAGCTGCACTTGAAGCATTCTGAACACTCAGAGCTTGACATAGACTTCTCCATGGAAATTCCTTCTCTGGGGCTTGTGTCCAAAGGTGATATGCTAGAAGCTTTCACCTGCCAATCCCGTGCAAGGATCTGGTTGGAAAGGAGTCATGCCACTGCCTGGAAAATCAGGAAATTCAAAGAAAAACAAGGCACCTGCTGCTGTTGACAGTAAGGATCAGAACACAAGAACAACACATTTTCATAATGCCCAAGAATCCCAGCTTTGTGTTAGCGTTCTGGAAAATCACAGTAATAACCAGCTGAAACAGTGATTTTTGGATATATTTTCTCCCCAGGAATTTTGGAATGCACACTCCTATTGATTATCCTTTGAGAAAAGAGCAGAACCTGCCAACCAAAGGCCTACATTCATCAGAGTCCTGCTCATAGGATATGCCTTCTTAAAATTTTGCATGTCATGAAGTGGGATACTTTACTTGTGCATCATAATCATTAGTAGACACTTCAGTTCTGCATCCTAAATCTACTATGTGTGCAGCTTCAGCTTGTGCATATGTTTTACTCAATAATGATGAACAGTAACTGATTAACTTTTGTGGAAGAATGGCCTTCATACATTTAATCAGTTTTGCATTAAAGCTAACAAAGCTTTTTGTTCTCCATATTTTAAAATACTCACTCTAAGGTCATTTGTGACATTATCCTTTATAATGGATGGTGAACAAATGATATAAGTATAGCTTGGCTGCCTGTCACAAAGAAGAAGTAGAAGATGATGATGATATTGGATTTATACCCCACCCTTCATTCTCAGAGTGGCTCACAATCTCCTTTACCTTCCCTCCACAACAGACACCCTATGAGGTAGATGAGGCTGAGAGAGCTCTCACGTAAGCTGTCCTTTCAAGGACAGCTCTGTGAGAGCTATGGCTGACCCAAGGCCATTCCAACAGCTGCAAGTGGAGGAGTGGGGAATCAAACCCAATTCTCCCAGATAAGAGTTTGCACACTTGACCACTACACCAAACTGGCTGAAACAAGATTATACTTGTTAGGCAATGCAATCTAAAACATGGTTAATCCTCACTTTTTGAGACTTCATTGTAGCCAAATCAGTTCACAGGATTGTTTTAGCTGGTATGTAAAAATAAAATAAAATGTACACTACAGTATTATTAAAGATCGGGGACTATTATTAAAGCTATGGTATGGTTTAATGCCATGCACAGATGTTTAAAAGCCTAAAGTTATCTGTTTTTTTTAAAGACTCATTTGAGTTTATTGCTAAGTTCCAAAGTTAACATAAGCATATAACTCCCTTTGCAGTTCATTTCCATGCACTTTAATATAAATATTCCATAAATATTCCAATTGTTCTAAGTCTTCCTTAGCAGTAAGCTTCAGTAAAATAAAAGTTTCTGTATGTTTAATTAATCAATCTCATTTCTCTGGTGGCTCCTGTTGTTTATACTTCTGTACAAAAGCTAATTTAGCAACAGTAATTAAATTAAATATTTGTAATTATGTAGGTATCACTGACATGTGGTTAAGCAACAGTATTTCAGGAATACAAGGGGCTATCATTCCTAGCCCCTTTGCTAATATCACACAGCATATTCCAAAATGATTGTGCATTAACACCTCACCACCCCAAATGAAAAAAGTTTGCTTTGGGGGTTGCACAGAACCAACATGAACCTCCAGAGTTTCTATGTAGTTTGGTGATTTTCCAATGTAAAGTGCCATTGAGAAATTATTTTAAATAAATTCCCACTAAAAGGCAGGTTACCTGAGAAGGTAGCACTATACCTAATTACAAAATTCAAAGTTACTTCACAAATTTCATTGCCAAGATCTTTGTGCCATTTTGCAAAAGTCTTTTCTTTGGCTCCTTTATATCTCCAGCAATATATTATAAATGAGAGAAAATAGAAAAAAATAGAGAAAATAGTTCATTAAAAGTTGTTTAATTTTTCAAAAGTCATTAGCAGCACAATGCAGGGGGGGAGGCAGAAAGTCTTTTGGGAGCAGGTGAGCTGCTACATGAGCATAGGAAGCGTTTGCACCGACATACAACAAGCGCCGCCACAGTGGGGGGGGGAGTTACATGGGCGGGGGGCCGCCCGAGCGCTGCTTCGCCTGAGGGCGGCAACATCTGAGGGCTGCACCTGAGCGTGGGCGGAAGTGAGGCAGAGTGCAGTGTTCAAGTGGAGGAGGGGGTGGAGTTGGGGGCGCAGCCAGGCTTAGGCAGCTTCCTGAGTAGTTTGGCCCATGACATGCCCCCCCCCCGAGAGGCGCAACTTTACGCCAGCAAAAATAGCAGCGTGTCCCACAGGCACTCTTGAAACCAAAAACAAAGGTCGCCTCCACTGCTGCAGAAGCTCACAAACCCCTTAGGGAGCGGCGTGATTGCCTTGCCAATCCCCTCGCACCTCAGGCTGATGAGCCCCATCCCCAGCACCCAATCGTGGTCTCCCCCCTCCTAGAAATGCTTCCACTCTGGCCTCACACAACTCAGTTGTTAGGGAGAGGAGTGTATGGCGGGAACCTCTGCCGGCGAGTTCCCAGCCATTCAGACATAGAGTGAGGGACAGGCAGGCATGTTGGTGACGGGTTTTGCACTGCATGGTTGCTTTGACAGTATCTTTGACTTGCAAGGGGGAGAGAAAGGTCTCTCCCCTGGGGCTAACTGCTCTTGTTTCCAGGTCTCCACAGGTTCCGAGCTCCCAGAGGCTCTGCATGCGAGGACTGTCACCCATGGCTGGGTAAGTTCCACTGTCCCCCCATCCTCCCCCTCCCCTCGCTCTCAACCACTTGGTGTGTGAGTGTCTCTGGCATTTGAACCAGGCAGTGGGCTCTGGCAGGGGGCATTTGCTGTCTCCGCTCCCCTGTGCTGCCGCCTGCTCCCTTCCCTTGGTCTGTCCTCTGCCGCCTTCCCAACCCCTGGCAGGGCACGGGGTGTGTGAGTGTGGCAGCTGCAGGTGATCTTGATCTCTATCTCTGTTTTGCAGGTGGGACTCCAACGCAGAGACTTCCACGTGTGTTGCTCCACTGCCCCCCACTCCCTCAGCTGTTTCTGCCCGCCACTCGGAATAGAGCCCCGCCCACGGCGAGACTGCCCAGCACATGCCAAGGAGACTGTTGCACTTTGTTCTGGAAAAATAAAGTCTGAGCTGTGCCCTCTATTGTCTCTCCTGCTTGGCATCTGCTGCACGTTCCCTGGGCAACCCCCCCCCCCCACTGTCAGTGGCCTCTCCGAAGGAATGCCTGGGAGGGTGGGCAGACTTGGTTTTTTGGGGGGAATTGTCTATGAGCTGCCACACTGCCCCCCCATGTGGCTGGACAGGGGAGGGGAGTGCCGCCCTTTAGCCTGTCCGGGCTGACAGCCTACCTGACCCCACAGGGCTGTTGTGCGCAGGGCACTAAGGGGGGGCTGATGAAGTGGACTCAGAGTTCTGTGGCTGATGCACTCGCACTCTGAGTTCTGCTGCCCCCGGAAGAGGTGTTCCGTGCACATGGCAGGGGATGTCAGGTCTCTGAGTGGGGGGGTGTCTGTCGGTGCAGGAGTTAGCAGAGTGAGCTTGGTGACCTGCCCAACACAGGGCTCCAGGAAAGAAATCAGCCAGACACCTGCAACTAGTGCCAAAATAGTGTATTTACAGATATATACAATAAGTGCTTACTAGTGCAGTCCAATATCTTACTTCAACAGACAAAATGCTCCGCCTACACACCAACTCTCAAAGAGAGACCTGTGTGGTCCACACACAGTCTTCTTATAGTTCTACTAGCCAATCCTGGCTGTGCACTGTCATGCTGACTCAGCAGGTTTCTTCTCTTGGCTTCTGCCAGCTCAAACCGGCCTGCTGATAAAGTCATTGTGACCTAGCATGCCTGCTAGATCACCAGCTGTCAAAACATAGCTGTCAGACTGGGTGCAGATAGATTCATTACACCAACACACCTCCTAATCTATTGAACCCAGTACACCCAACCACTGTACATAGTCTTCATGTTCACATGCAGACAGTAACATACATTTTCATATTTACACATTCATCATTACCAGTCCAGGAACTCGTCTGGGTGATAGAAAATATCATCACTGTCCTGGTCAGCCAGCTCCTTCTGGTGTTTGGCTTCAGCCTCCCTGTTCTTTGCCTCGCACTCTGCCACCCAGGCCTTCCATTTCTTAGCCTTTTCCTTCAGCATTTCTTCAAACCCTGGTGGGTCTGGTTTAACTGTCAGAGTGACATAGGGTACCTTATACCTGGCAGGAGGTTTGCCTTTTGTGGTTCTAGCAGACACCCGTGGCTCTGTGCTAGGACCGGCCTTATCTTCCTCAGGCTGATCTGTTCCCACCTCCTGGGCTGGTTGTTCTGCCCCTGTGATTTGAGGTTGCACCTCCTGACTTTCACACTCCACCTCCTGACTCTCCGTCTGAGGCTCTGAACCACCTTGGAGCTCACGTTTCTCTGAGCCTCTGCTTGCCATCCCCCGGTCGGGAGATTGTTGTTCCTGCTTAATTACCCTGGGCAGGACTCCAGCATCATTATCAGTAATTGGCAGGAGTACAAATTCTCTCTTATCAGAGTGTAAGTGAGGCCAGCTGGACTGCTCGTTAAACTGGGCAGTTTCACTGAGGATTATTTTCCTTCTCTTATCGCAGAAGCGATAACACCTGGCCTCTGGCTTGTAGCCCAGAAAAGTCAGGCTCTCTGCCCGGACATCCCCCTCCCTGCTGCTCTCGGAGGGGATGCCAACCCGAGCCTGTGTCCCAAAGACTCTCAAAAATTTCAAATCTGGATACCTGTTATACAGCAACCTATAGGGCAAATTATTTACAGGTTCACACCAAACACGATTATGTATAAACACAGCACAGTACATGGCTTCTGCCCAATAGCAAATTGGCAACCTTGCATCTTCAAGCATGCTGTACATTATCGTTTGCAACACAGCTCCTGTGCGCTCCGCTAGCCCATTTTCTTTCCCATTTTCTTGGGGCGTGGCTGGGTTCACTAAACGGTGGGCAATGCCCTTGTTCTCCAGCCAACATTTCAATTCATTTGACAAGAATTCCCCACCTCTGTCGGTCTGAATAGCCTGGAGGTTTACACCTAATTGTCTCTCAACTGCTTTGACCCATTTTGTGAACACCTTGTACACTTCAGATTTATGCACCATAGCAAAGACCCAAGAGTACCTCGTATGGTCGTCTGTGGCCACTAAGCAGTACCTCCTCCCCGACAGACTTTTTGGCAATGGGCCAATCACGTCTAAGTGAACTAGCTCTAGGGCACGTTTACTTTCTCTTGTGCTTTCCTTAGACACAGCACATGCCCTGCTTTTGGTCTTCTTGCAGACCTGACAATCCAAGTAACATTTACAAGGTTTCACTTTTAGACTTGGCACCAACTCCAGGGTTTTTTTCAACGCTCTAAACCCGCAGTGCCCCAGCCTCCGGTGAAGTAAATGTATACACTTATTGTGCGCAGGCTCATTTGACACCTGTGCCACCTGGGCACATTCATTCTGGACCACATATATTTTACCTTCTCTTTTTCCAGTTACAAGCACCTTTCCCCCACCTCCCAGGATTTTACAGCAGGTCCTTTCAAACCTCACCTGGTATCCCTGGTCAATTAGCGTGCTAACACTTAGCAGGTTTGACTGTAGTGTGGGTACACATAACACATTTTGCAAAGTGCAATTTAACACAGGAAACTTCACATTGCCTGAGCAAGTAGCATTGGCAATGGTCCCATTAGCTAATCTAACATGCCTGTGTTCAGGAATGTCAACATTGTTCAACAACTCCTTCTTGCAGCAGAGATGGCTCGTTGCCCCAGAGTCTAAAATCCAAGCAGACCCTGTGCTCTCTACTGCAGACGTGACCAACCGGGCTCCTTCCTCATACGGGCTGGTGGTCCTCCGCTCTCGCTGCCTCCATCCACGCCGCTTCTTCCCCCTCTCTGGGCAAGCTCGAAGCAGGTGCTGTGACGATCCACAGCCATAGCAGCATCGGACTGCCATTGCAGTCGGCTCCTCTTTCTCAGCCTTTGGCCGTCTGCCAGCAGCAAAAGCTGGCTCACTCTTGGCTGTCTTCCCGGACGAGCCGATAGCCGCACGCTCCTGGGCCGACACCCCCGGACAGCTCACTGCCGCAATCCTCTCTTGGAAATCAAGCAAGTGGGCACAGACGTACTCCATTGTCAGGGTCGCTACGTCCACTGTCTCCAGGGAAGTTATCAGGGGAGTAAACTCAGGCGGCAACGATGACAGCAAAATGTAAACTCTGTCATCTGGAGCTACAGTCTTGCCTCTGGCCTCAAGCTCAACGAGACACTTCGGTGTGAAGGGCGGGGTATAAATTCCAATATAAATAAATAAATAAACAGTCCGTTAGCTTCTTGATGTGGTCTTTCACACACCCTCCAGCTGGCAATACAGTGCGAAACATTCTCCTAGTCAAGGCCATAAGGGAGCCAGCAGTGGTACTAACATGAACCCCACTGAGCGCGTCCCAGACAGCCTTGGGAGTGTCCTTCCCTCGCACATATACTAGCTGGTCATCTCCTATAGCCAGCACGATGTTTGCCAGTGCCTTATCGGCTAACACAGTCTCGGCAGGAGATAACGCTGCAGGGGGATTACTCACAAACAGCCATTGCCCTTCACGCTTGAGGTAGTGTTCCATTCTCAGGCTCCACACCGCGTAGTTGGCTGAATTGAGCTTCTCAACGGCCACTGCAAGCTGCTGCTGAGCCATGATGCCGACTCCTCCACACAGCTGGCTGCCGTCGTCCCTCTGGCTCTCAAAACGAGATAGCTGGTGCTGCTTTGTCTTTCAACCGGCGTTCCTCGCCTCCGGCTCTTTCCAAACTCTCAGCCAGCTCAACTCTCACGGTGCTCCTCTGCGCAGCGGAAGCGTGCTGGGCCCATAACCCTGTCGGTGCGGGAGTTAGCAGAGTGAGCTTGGTGACCTGCCCAACACAGGGCTCCAGGAAAGAAATCAGCCAGACACCTGCAACTAGTGCCAAAATAGTGTATTTACAGATATATACAATAAGTGCTCACTAGTGCAGTCCAATATCTTACTTCAACAGACAAAATGCTCCGCCTACACACCAACTCTCAAAGAGAGACCTGTGTGGTCCACACACAGTCTTCTTATAGTTCTACTAGCCAATCCTGGCTGTGCACTGTCATGCTGACTCAGCAGGTTTCTTCTCTTGGCTTCTGCCGGCTCAAACCGGCCTGCTGATAAGGTCATTGTGACCTAGCATGCCTGCTAGATCACCAGCTGTCAAAACATAGCTGTCAGACTGGGTGCAGATAGATTCATTACACCAACAGTGTCTGCTGCTGGGCTGCTCACTCCCAGACACACATTTCAGCCACTGTCTATGACAGCAAACTCTTGCACTTGGTACTTCCTGCTTGTCTGCCTGCCATTGGCAGAGTCTCTGACAGCGGGAGGGTGTGAGGGGATTGACGGCTTCTCCGTTGTCCTGTGCGGGCCTATCTCGCCCCCACCCCCGCCTCGCCACCAAGCCAGGCTTCTTGTGCACGTGTGCCCAGCCTCACTTCTGTTCCCTTCCCATGTTGGTGGGACGTCTCTCCTTTGCCTGTGATGGTCTGCCCATTATTGGCTCCGTTCTCTGTTTGGGGGCGGGTTGGGGATGGCTATCAGCCTCTCTGGGGCTGCCGCTCCCCATCCTTGACTGTCATGAGCAATGGCGCATGTGCCAGGACTGGCCAATGGTGGGGGAGGGTTGGCCCTCCCCTCTGTCTGCCTCCGCCTCTCTTGCGTGCCTATGCCAGCGGCATTGCCATGGCGACTGTCTCCCTCACAGCAAGCTACACCTCTCCCCTCCCCACGCTCCAGCGTGCCGAAGTTCTCAGGAAGTCTACTAGCAGTGCAGCAGCTACACCACGGCCGGCTGCCACTTATGTCTGGATTGGGCTGTTGATCTCTTATATTCAATCCTTTTCATAACTTAGAATTCAAGTAACTCCTTGTCCTTTATTCAGAGTTGGAAATGCTACCATTTATCAAATGGGATTACCCTACTACCAGTGACAAGTTGTTTATAATAGGTTATTCTGAACTTCTCCCAATTCTTGATTGATCTTAACACACAGTGGATCTATAGTTCTCTGACTACTGAAGTCAGTGGTGGTGCTTCTGAAGATATTCTAGATCTAACAGAATCCCAGTCATGCATCATGGCATTTATAACTTTATTGTGAGTCCTTCCCATGCAGTTGTCATCTACTGAGGATCAAGGGTGGTAACAAGGTAGGAATAACCTGCACACATTGTGCTAAGCCTTAAATTGTTACAGCAGCCCCATGTAGGGTTGCCAGGCAAGGCCAGGCAATAAGCTAGGGTTGCCAAGTCCAATTCAAGAAATATCTGGGGATTTTGGGGGTGGAGCCAGGAGACTGAGAGGATGGGGCCAGGAGACATTGGGAGTGGAGTCATGAGCAAGGCTGGAACAAGTACAATTGAACTCCAAAGGGAGTTCTGGCCATCTCATTGAAAGAGACTGCTGGGTCTGGTTCCTCCATAAAACAAAAGCAAAACAGAGGGTTTGTGCTCTGATGAAACTGCTGCTGACCCTTCCCCATGAAGCACTTCCTGTTTCCTGCTTCCTGCTCAGCTTTAAAGGCACACATTTTAAAAACGGACCTGTTTGCAGGTTTTTATTTATTTATTTATTTTATTTAAGATTTGTATCCCGCCCTTCCCACAAGTGGCTCAGGGCGGCCGGAGCTCTAGAGATACATGGTGTCTGTGGGGGCGGAGCTTCCCCCCACTGTCCAGCTGGCTGGGGGCGGGGGGAAGCCTGTAAAACTGGGGGATCCTCTGCTGGGACCTGGGGATTGGGAAGCCTACAATAAGCAGGCAGTATGGGAGGTGAAGACTTCCAGACTGCAGGGGGGAGGTGTTCAGCAGTCCAGCACAATGATGTCACTTTCAACAAAATCTGGAAGTAATGTCATCATGAGAAGGCACTCTACCATTCACCCAAAGCTCTATGGGCTAATGCTAGAGCATCACCAGTGCAATAACATCCACCTCCAAGTCACATCAGAAGTGACATCATTGTGCTGGAAATGCCAATCATGCTCCCTCCTAATTTTGGCCAAGCGTCTCCTCCCACCATCCAACTGAGTGGTAGTAGGAACATAAAGCAAGCATGTGAGACACCTCACTTCCAGCAGGAAGCTGGCAACTGGAGCACCATGAGACAAAGCCATGGAAACATATGATAGACCTGAAAGTGCTATATATAATTCAACATTCTTCTTTAGAATCTTCATTGATGTAGTTCCAAAATTAGGCTCCTTGCTTACAAAGGACAAACCTGTTTTTAAGAGGTTTAAAAACTAGGCCCAAAGTTGTGAATAGATCCAATAAAACCACTTGCAAGTCAGCTGTACCAACATCACATTATTCTGTATCAGTAAAAGACTGCACTTCCTGTATTATTATTATTCTTTTATTTATTCATTAATTTTTCCTTTGACATCCAGGTAGCCAACCTTCATGTCAGATATTATTTCCATAATCTATTATATGCAGCTTTTATTTAGGACACTTATAGAAAGAAAAATCACATTTAAACAAATTGCAAGCCTTTAAATGTCTTTTCAAAAATTCATTTTAAAAACTATTTTAATATAGTATCCTCTGCTTTGAAATTCTGGTTCACATTAAAATGAGATAGGGGAGCAGATGAACAATGCTGGTAGAGAACTCTAAAAATATGAGCATTCTATGTCCCAGATGGCTTTAGATTTTGCTATCCTTCTGAATCCTATTCTCCTTTTGTATATCACATTTGGCTTTCATCTTCCCCAGTAGAGCCAATCTTTTGTAGACATTCCTTTCAGCCTAAAGCTGTTTTATGTGGGAATAACTAAATGGAGGGTGGGAGGGTGGATAGGAACATTGGGTTTTGATCAGATATGTTCTCTCTGTCCTACACATGGGGGGAGGAGGGGAGAGATAATTTAGATTTTAAGGCCATTGTTAGACCTAGTTCACACACATGTACAAACTGATATGTATGTCAACTGGAATGCAATCATACAAAGGCAGCTTCTAATGCGAAGCCATTTGACAGCTGAAATGAAACACACTTCACCTGTGTGCTTGCTATTGTTATCTCCTTGCTCAACTGGCACAATTGTAATAGTATAGATAATTAGAAATACAACATGCATTTCCACAATGCTAAGCTTCTTCCAAATGAAATGGACTTTGCTATGCATGAAGAGAAGAAGACATTGGATTTATACCCATTAATTACCCAAAGGAATCTCAGAGCTGCTTACAATCTCCTTTCTCTTCCCCTCTCCACAACAAACACCCTGTGAGGTAGGTGGAGCTGCGGGAGCTCTAACAGAAACTGCTCTTGAGAGGAACAGCTCTGCAAGAATTTGTGACTGACTTAAGGTCACATTTGCAGGTGCAAGTGGAGGAGTGGGGAATCAAACCCGGTTCTCCCAGATAAGAGTCCACACACTTAACCACTACACCAAACTAACTCTCAATGAATATCAAACAAAGCCCAGGTGGCTTCTCAGGCTAAAAGTATGACCCATGTGCAGCCCTCATATTTCACATAAATTGTCTGTCTTCAAAACTAGGAATAATTGCCCTTAATAGAACAATCATCACCTTCTTACACTTCCCTTTTGAGCATCTGCTAGATTTTTTAAAAATGGATTTCAGCTAAGTTTCATGCCCCTTTCTGAATTTTCCCACCATTTGGAAAGCAACAATGAATATTAAACCAGTATATCCATGCCACCATGAAAGAGAATGCAGGCATGACATTACCTGCTTTTAATATGTCAACAGCCATTGGGTCTAGTGTTAAGGTTGACCCTGCTTTGGTGCAGTAACGTAACCAGGCTGTACCTGGGTTTGGTCTCAGTAATTCCATGAGTAACACATACCATAAGGCTTTATTGAAAAAGTTCAAGAAAAAGTACAAGGCATATAGTTCAGTGGCTGTACAAATGCATAAAAATAGCAAAACTGATGGGCTATCTTATTTAAGATAGTTGGTTGGTTCTTAAAGCTTAGTGTTCCAGAGCTAATGCAAGATAGTACAAATATGTTCTTGGCAGCAAATAGGAGTAGAAAGGATAAGTAAAAGGGGGTAAGGATTCTTCTCTCTACACTTACAGAAAAACACTGACCATAATCTCCTGACCTCCTCAACCAATCATTTAGCAATGTCTACGGAACATTCCAGGGCAAGTGTGAGTCCCCCCATATCAGATTCACAGCTGAACTGTGTGAGCTAATTAACAGAGGATCAGAGAAACAGTGAAGTTAGCAAAAAAAAATCCTTTAAGATGGCTTCTCTCCTGAAATCTAGTTTAATGACTGCCTTGTAGTTTCAGCTATTTGCTTCTCTTTGATAGGAAGTATTTTAATCTTTCCATATGTGTTATTTTTATTTGCAAGCTGCAGCATGCATATACACTGTAATCCACAATAACATGGAATGTGCCATAAAATAAATCTACATTTACTACTCAAAGTGTATTATTACAAAAATGATCCTCCCGTGATGTTTCCCATGTTGTCCAATAAGCATTTTTCTGATACTAAGAAAAAAAAAATATTTTGCTGAAGCATGACCTGATCTCCAAGATGCTGACAGACACAACATGTTAAGTTTGTTCTTGACTTCCCAAGCATTTCTCCCCCCACCCACCCCGATATGTTATCATTGTTTAGTAGAAATATGTAGACATTCCCAAATATTTCTAACTCTGTCTGGAACCATAAAACATTCCTCCATATGAACTAAAGTCCAGTGAACTTTGTAGAAACTTTGTAGAAGCAGTTATGCTTTGTCTTCATTAATGCATACTCCTTTCAGTTTCTTAGAAGCTTAGTACGAGAGAGAAGATAAGATTTCAACTAATTTGCCAACTCAAAGGATTTTTAAAGGGTGACAAAACATATTATCAATAGAGATGCTCCAAAATTTTCTTCATCTATATTTCTCCCTAGATTTTGGAATTTGTGATTACCCAAACATGGAACAGCTGCATTAGAAATCTTCCATTGCCTCGCCCATCATTTCATACAGTATGAACAATACATTCAGTTCCTTTAACTGATATGCATCTTTTTTGCCCACTCGGTGGTACTGATGTACACATGTGTATTGATTAAAACACTGCAAAAAAGGAATCTTGTTGTTATTGCACTATATGACAATTCATTTTGTGTGATGTACTGATGTGCAGGGACATGTGTGTGCATGCACTGCACAAATTGCTATGGATGCTATCATACCCATGATCGTGTCAAGGTTGTCCTTTGCAGAGTTTTATCAATACATAAGTATACCACAATACATAAGCATAAAGGGGAGAATGTGCCAATAAACTGAAGGATGGAAAGCTATGGTAAACTATCTAGGCTGAGATTCCAACATTAATTGTAGATATTATTCTAAATAAAACAGTATTAAGGCATGAGAAATTAAGGAGGAATGTTGAGTGAAAATTGTGGCACTTGACCCGTGCCAGTCTGGGTTCCGACCGGGCCACGGGACGGAGACAGTGCTGGTCGCCTTGGTGGATGACCTCCAGCGGCATCTGGATCGGGGCGGCTCTGCGGTACTGATGTTATTAGACCTGTCGGCGGCATTTGATACAGTCGACCATCAGTTACTAAAGCGCCGCCTTGCCGACATAGGGGTTAGGGGGCTGGCCTTACAGTGGCTTTCCTCCTTCCTCTCTGATCGGGGACAAAGGGTGGCCATTGGGGGCGAGCGATCCCAGAGGCACACACTTGATTGTGGGGTGCCTCAGGGAGCAGTTCTCTCCCCAATGCTGTTTAACATTTATATGCGCCCCCTTGCCCAGATTGTCCGGAGGTTTGGGCTGGGTTGCCATCAATATGCAGATGACACCCAGCTCTATCTACTAATGGACGGCCGGCCTGGCTCCGCCCCAGGGAACCTGGATCGGGCCTTGCAGGCTGTAGTGGCGTGGCTTAGATTGAGTGGGTTGAAGTTGAACCCAGCGAAGACAGAGGTCCTTTGCGTGGGTCGCGGCGCCCAGGGAGGGGAAATAGCTCTCCCAACCTTCGACGGCGCACCATTGGAACCAGTGCGCCAGGTAAAGAGTTTGGGTGTTTTACTGGAGCCTTCATTATCAATGGAGGCCCAGATAGCAGCCACTGCCAAGTCAGCATTCTTTCATCTGAAGCGGGCAAGGCAGTTGGCCCCCTTCCTGGAACGCCGCGACCTTGCAACAGTGATCCATGCAACGGTCACCTCAAGATTGGACTACTGTAATGCCCTCTACTTGGGGCTACCTCTGTGCCGGACTCGGAAGCTGCAGCTAGTGCAGAATGCGGCGGCCAGGCTGTTACTGGGGCTCCCGAAATGGGAGCACATACAGCCGGGGCTGCGCAGACTGCACTGGCTGCCAGTTATCTACCGAGTCCAGTACAAAGTGTTGGTTATTACCTTTAAAGCCCTATATGGCCGAGGACCTGCCTACCTAAGGGACCGTCTCTCCCCGTATGAACCCCAAAGGGCACTGAGGTCAGCAAGTAAAAACAAAATGACCATCCCTGGGCCGAGAGAGGCCAAACTCCAAAACACCAGAGTACGAGCCTTTTCAGTTGCGGCACCTGCACTGTGGAACCAGCTCCCGGAGGAGGTGCGGGCCCTGCGGAACCTCGACCAGTTCCGCAGGGCCTGCAAGACTGCCCTTTTTAGACACGCCTATAATGATACGGACTGCTGAGTTGCAATGAACGAAGAACCGCCATCTCTAACACCATTTAAACTGGCAGATTCAGCGCCAGAACAGCTATTACTGCCAGATATATATATATAATGTAATGTAAAATTAAGTATTTTAACTGAATTAACGGGTTTTTATATGTGTAATTTTAATTGCTAATCTAATGTTTTACTATTTATGTTAATATATTACTTACTGTTAGCCGCCCTGAGCCGCTTTGCGGGGAGGGCGGGGTAGAAATAAAATTTATTATTATTATTATTATTATAAAGAAACAGAATGGACTGAAGTCAGTTCTCCAATATCAACCAACATTTTTACTGCTAACTTTAAGAGGAATGCTTTTCTTCAGCTCAAGAAGTCATTCGATGACATAAATCTGGTAAATTTGTTTTTTCACACAGCATCCCAGCTAATAACCTTTTCCCCATAATTTTGAAATTCACAGTATGTAAACTAAATTGTCAAACCTAATACTCAAATAATAGCAGTCTCTAATAAGAATGTACAAACTTATATAGCTGTTGGGTAAATTCTAGCACTGGCTACAAGCTCAATATATATCAAAAGCTATAATACTATACAATAGAAAGAAAATAGCTGCAGATCCTAACTAAATAGTAAGACAAGATGACGCTGTTGAGCATCACACACAATGCATACAGACATGCCTTTCCTTCTAATACTCATATCAACCCCCTTCCCAATTTAGTCTATTGCACATCCCAGTGAGCCTCAATCCCAGTCTTTACACAGCATGCTTCAGCTCACCACTCATCCTTCCCCTTTCCTACCCTTATTCTTGGGCAGCAAGATCACATGGATTTACTGCAGTAGCAGGCCGAGGAAGTCCCTTATATCAGCTTCTGCACTAAAGCACTTTTCTAGCATAGTCCTATGCTAGCATCAGACTTTTTGAAATATAAATACTTTGAACAGTTTTCATAGCAAAACAAACAACACAACCGTATATCTGAGCTACATAATTACAAATGTTAAGCAAATCCAAGAAACAACAAAAGCCTTATAGAGTATGCCTGTACAGCTCAAGAAGTAGATAAATTTAAATTAACATTTTCCCAACAATTATGCCCACCAGATGTTCAATCTAGTTCAATATGCCTTCTTTTCATACTCCTTATAGATCACCCTCTAAGCATTTGAGGGTCTCCAGAGTGAGATTGCCATAGATGGATCAGGTAAGAAGATTTAATTCAAAAGTATTTTAAGTTATGATAATGTGGATTTTTAGGTAATATCTTTTCTGAGCGATATTGAATTATAGGGTACCACAATTTTGTAACTCTTTCATAATTCTTACAAGATGGAGACTGAGAACCATATGTTGTCATTTTCCCTAGAATGAAGTAACCCACAAATGAATTATCCAAGATTGTAATGTAGGCACTGTCTTATTTTTTCAATACATCGCTATAGCTATTCATGCTACCACCAATAATAAAAAGACTGTTTCTGGTTTTGTTCTATTAACTACATCCTCAGACCACCAATTCAGCTATACTATCTCTGGGAGGCAGGGTATGTTACAACCTATTATGATTTGTATCTCCTTCAAGATCAGTCCCCAAAGATCTTAATATCATCACATCCCCACCAAACATGCAGAAAAATCACCCAATTGACCACAGTCTTTCCAACAATGTAGGTAACTTGTTTTATACAGCCTTATAGGTTAAATACCATCTTGTTGCCATCTCGACTGATTGAAATCTAATGCTGAAAACCTTTGATTTAAAACACAGAGCTTTCAAAATATGCAGCCAATCAGTTTCTTGTATTCTGTTCTGACAGCCAAGTTGCCATTTTATTTGGCTTTTAAGAGGTTTTTCAGTATTGTGTTCAACATTTTGGACAATAACAAAAACAATAACAATAACAACTCAAACTCTGTGAGGGGCCTGGTCATCCTGTTTTTAACTGCAGGATTTAGCATATGGTTTATTTGTAAGCATCTGAACCATGATATGATGCTTCCCAATTTCTGCTCAATTTGCTTTTTTATCTAATGTCTTACTTACCCTTCTCTAATAAATCAATTATGAAAGTACAGTTGCCAAGTCCAATTCAAGAAATATCTGGGGACTTTGGGGGTGGAGCCAGGAGACATTGGGGGCGGAGCCAGGAGCAAGGTGTGACAAGCATAGTTGAACTCCAAGGGAGTTCTGGCCATCACATTTAAAGGGACAGCACACCTTTTAGAATGCCTTCCTTCCATAGAAAATAATAAAGGATAGGGACACCTTCTTTTGGGGCTCATAAAATTGGACCCCCTGGTCCAATCCTTTTGAAACTTGGGAGGTATTTTGGGGAGAGGCACTAGATGCTATACAGAAAATTTGGCACCTCTACCTCAAAAAACAGCCCCCCCAGAGCCCCTGACACCCGCAGATCAATTCCCCATCATTCCCTATGGGAATCGTTCCTGGAGGTGCATAATGGCTGTGGGGGTGGAGCTTCCCCCGCCGGCCAGCTGGCTGGGGGAGGGGGGAAGCCTGTAAAACCAGGGGATCCCCTGCTGGGACCTGGGGATTGGGAAGCCTATATGAAAGTGAGACCCATTTCACTCCAGTATTCAAAAGCCAGTGCTTCTTTTCCTGGAGGGAACCATTCTTGGCTCAAAATAGGCAACATCTTTGAGATCCCAGGAGCTAAAATTCTTCTATCCCATCTCTTTAATGAGGTTTCATATATGTATTTTCCTTTGAATGACAGGATCTATCCTGCTGCGTGTTCCAGAAATATTCTGCAAGAGAGTATGGGTAAGTACCAAGATTTTCTATTTGCATCCAATTATCTGGTTTCTCTGATTTTAATATTCTTATTATGTCGCATCAGACTTCAATAAGAGAGTAGTATTTGTGTTCAGATTTTAGTATTCATTATGCAAACTGTCATAATTTTCCAATTTCACATGTAGTATCCATCATTCTGCAGCTAATAAATGGATGTGGCAGAATTTGCTGGTTGTACTGTTTTCTTACTCCAGTTTTTTATATAATTATCCCTTTGATGTAGAAGGACCCACAACAGAAAGCAGCAGTTATTAACATTACCAATATCTTCCATCAAGACTGTTCATATAACCTCTCTTGACAGACATTCTGTTAACGGTAATATAACTGCTGTCAAATCCTGGATTTGTGTACAAGTCTGGAGAAAAAGACTAATTTTTCAAAATGGCACAATTTATTTGTACCACTGTGAAGCTGATACAAATGAGTTTGCCTGCTCCATGTCATCCAAATAGGGATAGCCAGCATCATGCTAGCAGTTAGAACCAGACAATGCTTCTATGGAGTATTGGGAGTTTGACTTCTTATATCAATGTTGCTAACACCCTTTTTTCTGAAATTAGACAATAAATTGCATTAGGGCAATAACATAACATTTTTCTTAAATATGATTTTAATATTCTTATTATGTAGCATCAGACTTCAATAAGAGAATAGTATTTGTGTTCAGATTTTGGTATTAATTGTGCAAACTGTCATTATTTTCCAATTTCACATGTGGTATCCATCATTCTGCAATTTGGTATAGTGATTAAGTGCGTGGACTGCTATCTGGGAGAACCGGGTTTGATTCCCCACTCCTCCACTTGCAGCTGTTGGAATGACTTTGGGTCAGCCATCGCTATTGCAGAGTTGTCCTTGAAAGGGCAGCTTCTGGGAGAGCACTCTGAGCCCCACCCACCCGTGTCTGTGGGGGGGGGGGAGTAAAGGAGATTGTAAGCTGCTCTGAGACTGAGTTTCAGAGTGAAGGGTGGGGTATAAATCCAGTATCTTCTTCTTCATCTTCTATGTATATTGCAATATATGACCACACATGTGTTAGGGTTTTGTTTTTGAAAAGTCACAAAGCTGGTATAAAATCTTTATGTAAGCAAAATACCAGGTATGAAGTAGCCTTCTGTGGAGAACACAATACAAATATCCTAGAAAAGTTTGCATGTATATGCATAGGCAGGATCTCTTTCTGGATTATCTGCCAAGTGCACACAAGAACATTATGCATGTATTTTTCACTTTTTATTTAGCAAATGTACATACTGCCTTTTTGCTCCATGAATGTCCAAGGCAACTCAAAGATAATTAATTACACCATGAAAAGCTGTACCAAGTAAGAACAGGAGCAATCAAAATGCATCATTTAAAGGTACAAACATAACAATCAAATACCAGAATGGCTTAGTAGTGTGCAGTTGTGATGTCACAAAGACAAATCTGGCATGTGGAAAAGGGTCTGTAAAGTCTATAGGACACTCTGTTGTCACAATTTAATGTGCTTTTCAACCGTTCTTCCATGGTTTCCTTAAGATATGGGCAAGTGAAGCTAAAGATGTACATTTGTAAAAATTCCTAAATTACAAGATCACACAAATGCACTGCTTTGGCATCTAGTGTCAAGCATCACTATTTCAAAATAATCAAGCTTTTGTTTTTTGAATCAAAGACTTGTTTTATTGAAATTCCATGACTTGTTCCAAGACTCAAACCTTGGAAGTGATACAGATTGTCATAGAGCAGAGTATCTTAAAGAGTTACTTCAAAGGCAGGGTTACAGATAACTTCAAAAGAATAACATATAGATGCAAATTGCATTGATAGTTCCAAGGCTACTATCTTTTTGGGTACTGAGGAATGCAGACATCTACTTTTCTCACACATTCTCTACTTGCTGATAAGACCTTTTGGTGAGAACCTGTGAGAGAAGCATTTTGCATTTCTAATACAAGGTTGCTTACACATCCTGAAAGGGAGATTTGTTATGCATCTACTGAAAGAAAAGGAGGATAAAGGAAAGGGGGGAAGGAAGGGAGAATGACAAAGTAGGAGTAAAGCAATACTTAGAAATAGCATGCTTGACATCTAGAAAGAAATTTTACTCAGTAACTTCAGCTTCTGGAGACATGGGTGGAAAAAATGAGGGAAAGATGCTGGGAGAAGGAAGAGGGATGAACCGTTGCCTCTCTAGTCTGCTTTATCGAAATTCGTTAATGTCAGTGGATCTTCAGATCAAATCCCATGAATGGAGAGGTATTGAATCATAATAGAAAAGAGCTGCAGGAACCACTCATCCTGAACTAGAAATATCATTTCACATAAATGAGACCAGGAACATCACTTTGCCACATCTTTTCATCTAATCTTAGTGATAAATCTATCTTCAGTTGGGTGTAAGTACTTTCCAAAATGTTCAGTGAAGAAAGTACTCAGAGCCCACACGTACATTGTCTCTTTAATGACTGCAGACATGAGCCAAATGGGAACACAATCCACTCCTTGAATAGGTATTTGCAAGTGGTTTACAATCATAAAACCTTAAACAGAGTAATCTGAACATGCTGCTGATGTCAAGGGATGGTGAACATTGGAACACATTGTCTGTTGGAGAGCTTTCAGCTATGCCAGTGCTTTTACTTTCAGCATAATAAATCAGTGGACATTTTAATGAGTTGAAGTGGACTCATCATTTCTTCTTGTACAAAAGAATCCAAGAGTTTAATGAGTACAAATACCCGATGGTTATCCAGGAACTGTGAGAGGAAAAAATCTAGAGTTTGAACTTAGTTTCACATAGCAAAAAATCCCTGATTTCATGTTGTGTGAAATCACCAAACACAGGAAAACAATTTATAAAGATAATGGGTGTACAAAGTTATTTTATTTACTTCCTTTATACCCTACTTTCATCTCCAAAGGAGGCCTAAAATGGCAGGGTTGTCAAACTCATTTTTTACAAAGGCCAAAGCTGACATATATTAGACCTTGTTGGGCCGGGCCATGTTGGGCCAGGCCATGTGTGTACCTATTTAAGATTAGGTAGCAGAGATGTAAACTTCATAAAGGACACAGACAAACACAGTTAAAGATTTTTTTAAAAAGCAAACCTTTAAACATGCTTAAAACATTAGCACTGGGTCTTAAAGGTGCTTTCTTTGTATTTCTCCCATGGGATCCAGGGAACTGAGCAAAGGAAGCTCTGGCTCTTTCCTTCCTTCCCCAGGGAACCAGGAGGGGATGGAGCCTCAGTCAAAAAGAAAGAAAAGAAACTTGGCTCAGTAGCTCTGCTATACAATTGCGAGATCAATGGAGGAGCCTCAACCAATGGAGAAAATAGAGGCTTTGACTGTTGTTCCTATGTATTTGAGCAAGCCTGGCAAAGAAAGCTATGGTGCAGAAGGAAGCAAGATAGAGGGAGAAGGAAGCAGATGACAGCCATTTCCTTGGGGGCCTGATAGGAGCCTTCTGGGGGCTGCTTCAGCCCCCGGGCTGCCCCCCATATGAACCCCAGAGAGCACTGAGGTCAGCAGGGAAGAACCTGCTGACTATCCCCGGGCCGAAAGAGGTAAAACTACAGAGTACCCGCACCCGGGCTTTCTCTGTAGTGGCTCCACACCTATGGAACCAGCTTCCGGAAGAAATGCGGGCCCTACAGGACTTTGAACAGTTTCACAGGGCCTGCAAGACCATCCTTTTTAGGATGGCCTACACCGATTAAAGAAGAGACTGCTAAGGAAAAATTTACCATCTGTCTTAATAGCACCAGGATGTCAATTTTATTTTATTTTATTAATTTTAGAATTTTAATTAAATTGTTAAATTAGTTATTGTTCGAAATCATTGTATTTAATGTATTGATTTAATGCTGTTAGCCGCCCTGAGCCTGCTTCGGCGGGGAGGGCGGGATACAAATAAAATGATGTATGATGTATGTATGTATGTTTGGCACCCCTGGTTTACAGCATTCTTCCCTTATTCTCGCAACAACTCTGAGGTAGATTATGTTGACAGTGTGTGACTGGCTCAGTCTGCTTCCATGCCAGAGTGGGAATTTAATCCCTTTCTTAAATTTCATTTTGTTTGGAAGCAAATGCCTCTACTGATCCCTCACTGGCTGCCATCTGTTGCCTTTGTCATGTAATTAGGGATTAAATTCACAGTTCCTTGTTGGGCCATCCAAGGACTAATTTTAGAATCTAAAAAGTATCTCTATTTGTGGTATTTGTTCTTGCAACTTGCATTACTCTTTCTGTAAGCCACAAGCCCCATGGCGCAGAGTGGTAAACTACAGTACTGCAGTCCAAGTTCTGCTCATGACCTGAGTTCGATTCCAGCGGAAGCTGGGTTCAGGTAGCCGGCTCAAGGTTGAGGTTGGTAAAATGAGTACCCAGCTTGCTGGGGGTAAAGTGTAGATGACTGGGGAAGGCAATGGCAAACCACCCTGTAAAAAGTCTGCCATGAAAACGTGATGCGACATCACCCCAAAGTCGAAGATGACTGGTGCTTGCACAGGGAACTAAAGGTAAAGGTTATCCCCTGTGCAAGCACCAGTGGTTTCCAACTCTGGGGTGACGTTTTACCTTTTTTTAAGCTGATAAAATTGGTCCTGATCATATAGTGTACACTTTCAGTTGTGAATGATTTCTAATGCTGCACTGCTGCTTCCCCCTGCTTTAAACTCCTGATGTGGAGGCTGCATGGACAAGATTTGCATGGAAAAAAGACATGTGGCTCAGGGGACTACACTGAGGAGGGAAGAACAGAAAAGCTTTCACTGCTAAAGCAATGGCATTTCTGCTTACAGAAAAGGAAAGGGAGATGGTTTTGAAAGGTTTTTGCTTTGATGGTTTTGAAAGGTTTTTGACCGTACATACGGTCAAAACCCTTGGGGAAGCTTGGATGCTATTTAAAACTATAATCCTAGAAGCTCAGATAAAATACATACCACAAGTTAGGAAAGGCACAAACAGGCATAAGAAAAGGCCTGCGTGGTTAACAAACAAAGTAATGGAAGCTGTAAAAGGTAAGAAGGACTCCTTTAAGCGGTGGAAAACCAGTCCAAGTGAGATTAGTAAAAGGGAACACAGGCTGTGGCAAATCAAATGCAAGACTGTGATCAGGCAGGCAAAAAGGGACTATGAGGAGCATATTGCAAAAAACATAAAGACCAACAATAAAACTTTCTTCAAATATATTAGAAGTAGGAAACCAGCCAGGGAGGCAGTGGGGCCCTTGGATGACCATGGGGTAAAAGGATTACTGAAGGAGGATAGGGAAATGGCTGAGAAGCTAAATGAATTTTTTGCCTCCGTCTTCACTGTGGAAGATGAGAACTTTTTGCCCGCCCCAGAACCACTAATTTTGGAAGGGGTATCGAAAGACCTGAGTCAGATTGAGGTGACAAAAGAGGAGGTCCTACAACTGATAGACAAATTAAAAACTAATAAGTCACCAGATCAGGATGGCATACATCCGAGAGTTCTGAAAGAACTCAAAGTTGAACTTGTGGATCTTCTAACAAAAATCTGTAATCTTTCATTGAAATCTGCCTCCGTTCCTGAGGACTGGAAGGTAGCAAATGTCACCCCCATCTTTAAAAAAGGTTCCAGAGGAGACCCGGGAAATTACAGGCCAGTCAGTCTGACTTCAATACCGGGAAAGTTGGTAGAAACCATTATCAAGGACAGAATGAGTAGGCACATTGATGAACACGGGTTATTGAGGAAGACTCAGCATGGGTTCTGCAACGGAAGATCTTGCCTCACTAACCTGTTACATTTCTTTGAGGGGGTGAACAAACATGTGGACAAAGGAGACCCAATAGATGTTGTTTACCTTGACTTCCAGAAAGCTTTTGATAAAGTTCCTCATCAAAGGCTCCTTAGAAAGCTTAAGAGTCATGGAGTAAAAGGACAGGTCCTCTTGTGGATCAAAAACTGGCTGAGTAATAGGAAACAGAGAGTGAGTATAAATGGGCAGTCTTCACAGTGGAGGACGGTAAGCAGTGGGGTGCCGCAGGGCTCGGTACTGGGTCCCATGCTCTTTAACTTGTTCATAAATGATTTAGAGTTGGGAGTGAGCAGTGAAGTGGCCAAGTTTGCGGATGACACTAAATTGTTCAGGGTGGTGAGAACCAGAGAGGATTGTGAGGAACTCCAAAGGGATCTGTTGAGGCTGGGTGAGTGGGCGTCAACGTGGCAGATGCGGTTCAATGTGGCCAAGTGCAAAGTAATGCACATTGGGGCCAAGAATCCCAGCTACAAATACAAGTTGATGGGGTGTGAACTGGCAGAGACTGACCAAGAGAGAGATCTTGGGGTCGTGGTAGATAACTCACTGAAAATGTCAAGACAGTGTGCGTTTGCAATAAAAAAGGCCAACGCCATGCTGGGAATTATTAGGAAGGGAATTGAAAACAAATCAGCCAGTATCATAATGCCCTTGTATAAATCGATGGTGCGGTCTCATTTGGAGTACTGTGTGCAGTTCTGGTCCCCGCACCTCAAAAAGGATATTATAGCATTGGAGAAAGTCCAGAGAAGGGCAACTAGAATGATTAAAGGGCTGGAGCACTTTCCCTATGAATAAAGGTTGAAACGCTTGGGACTCTTTAGCTTGGAGAAACGTCGACTGAGGGGTGACATGATAGAGGTTTACAAGATAATGCATGGGATGGAGAAAGTAGAGAAAGAAGTGCTTTTCTCCCTTTCTCACAATACAAGAACTCGTGGGCATTCGATGAAATTGCTGAGCAGACAGGTTAAAATGGATAAAAGGAAGTACTTCTTCACCCAAAGGGTGATTAACATGTGGAATTCACTGCCACAGGAGGTGGTGGCGGCCACAAGTATAGCCACCTTCAAGAAGGGTTTAGATAAAAATATGGAGCACAGGTCCATCAGTGGCTATTAGCCACAGTGTATGTGTGTATATAAAAATTTTTGCCACTGTGTGACACAGAGTGTTGGACTTGATGGGTCGTTGGCCTGATCCAGCATGGCTTCTCTTATGTTCTTATGTTCTTTTTTAGTGCATCCCTCAGTCCACAAGGCTTTCTGTCTGTTGGCTTTCACAACCTCCAGCATTAACATTACAGTGGACTCAGAGGGCTGCTGAGAAAAGAAGAGAGACAGAATAGAACCACATCCTTGTATGCACATTTTATATGATCTGAGCTACTTGTCCAAGCACAGGTTTTTAAAGTGTAATACACCTGTGTGTATTCAGAAGTGCATATTGCAGATTTACAACTTAGCTTCCTTACCTGAGCACAAAGCATAAAAGAACAAGTTCTTTGTGTCACACATGTAGAGTGAACTACTCCCACAACATTTATGCAGTTTGAAAAAGAGTAATCACTAGAGCAGCAGGGACACAAATAATCCATCAGTACTCACAATATATCCAAAGCATAATGCTCTCATTTAAAGTTTTTACAGGCTTGTAAAATCAAAATCAAACGTTACCCATTGTTTCTTGCTGAACAGCACATCTGTGAGATGACGCACAGCTGTGGGTCATCTAGCACCTCCACACACTCCAAAGATTCCCATATAAGGGACTTAGCCAGAATATAAAAGGGGGGACAGCAAAAAAGTGAGTAAGCTAGCTGTAAAAGCAGGCAACAAGAACACAGAAGACACTTGTAGTGACTGGGAACTGTTTCTTCTTTCCTTACCCAAGACATTTACTGGCAGATCTCCAGGTTATTGCCAGTGAATTGGAGCAAAGGGGAAAGAGTCATGCAAATGAGGAGGAACCTGGCTGCCTGTTTTTGGGAGCCCATTCATTGGTGCCTTCTGAGGCACACTAATGAACTAGTCCACTCCTCTTTGAATTGTGAATCCACTTTGTCATGTACAAACAGAGTCTTTTGCTTCCCATTGGATCAAATGCAATTTGATTTGGTGCACATAATTTTCCCACTAAGAGATCATCACAATCTCCCTAGCAACTTCAGGAAATCAAAGGCAGAATCAGTGATAAGAAGTACAGTCCATATGGAAGAAATGGAATGCTAGGCAAATCTCCACACAAAGTAGTACTTCTATACAGGAGGGCATGGTGTTAGGCAACAGCAAGAGTGACTCAAGTCTGGAATCCTGGTCTGTGGGAGAGGAAGCAAGGTCCATTTTGCTCAGATGTTGCATTTGTCATGGTTAATTAAAGTTTGATTGAAGACTTCTCATCTCAAGGAACATTTCAGTCATGCCTTGCGCACAAGGGGCAGGAGGAGGAGGGAGCCCACAGGTATGACAAACAAGGCATGTGTGTTTCTCAGTCACAAACAAATAAAAGGTTTTCCGTGACATTCTGAATGAGACCACAATTGTGGGTAAGGATACTTCATATTAAGCAGTTTAGAACCTGGGCGGGGAGGAAGAAAAGTGAGTAGCCATAAAAGCAATAATACATCTTTAATCCAAAACTGAGAGGTTGAAAATATTCCTGTGAGAACTCTTATGCTAGAAAAAGATGCATCCTTTACATTTACCCTTTTCTATTTCCTGTGCCTGTTATTCCATGGGTATTTGTTATGAAGGGCAGGGAATGAATCAACAGTTTAAACTTCTTCCCTTCATAATGTTTGCTGTTGAGTTAAACAGCATTCTTTCTCACTTTTTAAAAAGTTTTATTGATTTAAACTACAAAAAAAAGAAGCATTGCAGAAGATACATAAAAAAGAGGGGAAAGGGGCCTTGACAGAATGGGGGAAACAGAAACCAGTACAAATATATCAATTATAATTCCACCTCCCAGTAAAATGCTCAAATAATTCTACCTACAAGTATAAAAATCTCCTTAAATATTACCTTCCTTTCTTCCTTTACCAGAATAAAAAAAGGAATAATTTCTTTTAATAAACTAGTAAAGCAATGTAAATCTAAAACACTTCTTCTTAAACACAAATTAAATATAACCAGTTAAGAAAAAAGGTTTTTTTTTTCAAAACTGTCTCAACACCAATTTTATCTAATTTAACTTAAGCCTATTATAAACACAAATTAGGTTGTTGATTTAGCAATTTCCTTATTAAAAGAAGTACATAAAATCATTTCTTTGTCCTTAGCAAATTACATAAAATACAACTAAATAATTTGTCTATCTCTGTCTAAACCATTTCTCCTGGTAACATATTAAAAGCAAGTCTGCCAAATTACCAAGTCTACCAAATTCCACAGTAATTATGCTATCTGCCTTTTCAACCTTTGATCCTATTCTTACATCATTATAAACAATCTCACTAAATAGGCAAACTGTCAATACATCTACTATATAGAGAAATATGTTAACTACACTCATTAACATTACTTCTTCAAGATCTCCCTTATTCTTTTAAAGTTTAACATCTATTCATTATTAATGGTTACATGTTTATTTATTCACAAGGGGGAAAAAAGAACCCAGATTCCAGAGTCCTTCCTCCCAAAGATTAAAAACTTTTAAGTTCCTTTGATTTCTGCACCCATATTGCATCCGAGGCAGCCCATTTAAACAGTTTATCTTTTGATATCACATTTCACTTCTTAGTCAGAGTTCCTTGTTCAGCCATTCACCAAAGCAGAAAAAAAAATCCAAAATCCTTTTTCCAGAAGGCTTTCCAAATCCTGATTTGTTGATTGGAGTGCAGCTTTTCTCTTCTCAACATGGCCTGCCCCCTTAAACACAGGGGGAAGAATTCATTGCCACTTTTCCCACTCAGCTTGATTTCACTGCATCTTGATTTCCGGTCTAGTTTGGAAAGTGCATCACAAGATACCATCTTACTTTTCCTTTGTTTATTTCGCAAAGTATCACTTTTCCCTTCCACTTTCACTGCCATCAATACACTCTCTTTAGTACTGGACCCCTGTAGGTTTACAGTTTCATTAGCTGTCAGATCTTCTTCCCTCAGATCATTAGCTGTCAGCATAAAACAATTCATTTGGTCTTTAAGGAGCTGCATAAATAAAATAAGATCTTCTTTCAGAGAAATTAGATTTGAGCAAATATCTTTTCCATGTGACATTACATTAAGCGGTGCCATATCAAAACTCAGTCTCTTAAATCAGATTGTAAATTCGCTTCAAGCTCCTGTTAATCCCCGTTCCACAATAGCTCCAACTGAAGTTTTAGAAACCATTCTTTCAGATACAGTCAGGTGATAGAGACAGAACTCTCTACAGTATATCTCCTTTGTGTTCAGATTGTATTGCAACTTCTTAGTAATCTCTTTGATATATATCCAATTATAGTCCGGGTCAATTTTAATGATTATATTCAATCCAGTTTAAATAGTTAAGACTGCTCGTAACATTTCAAGGCCTTTTGAGCTGATCTTTTGAGCTAGTCTTTTGTTGTTATGCAGAGTGACCCATCAAAGAGTAGAACTGGAAAAACACCTACTTGTTAAGTAGAGTCATCGCTTTAGAAGTGGAAAAATGCTGCTTCAAAGGCATACTGGGGAAAGTGAAAGCAAAAAAGCAGTCGGGCGTTCTTTTTCTGCTGATATGCCAGCTTTCATGGCTAAGGAGCTTCAGGATGCACAGAGAGCACAGAGGGCAGCTGCTGCTGGCCCCCTTCCCCATGCCGAAGAAAAAGCCACTCCGGGCTTTTTCTATGGGGGCATCACTTTTGTGACACCCCTCCAACAGCCAGACTCAGAGTTGCCGCAGAGAGACGATCTGTAAGCAACTCTGAAGCCAAGATGATGGATCCCGAAAGTCAAACAGCATTCTTTCTCATGTCCTTTTCTTCTTTTGATATGGTGCTATCATGAACTTTTCAAAAACTCTGAACAAGTACAAATACTCAAAGTTCCTGGGTCTATTTCTTTCAAACAGGAAATGAGCTGCTAAACCTGGGTTTGTACTGAACCTGGACCTGCATAGGAGAAACCACATGATTCTTCCATGGGGGATGAAACACTAGCTATCATGGAGAAGTTGTTTACTATCCCCATGTGGAAGATGGAATAGAGCGACAGTGTGACACACCATACCTAAACACACAAAACAAAGAAGTAAAGTTACATGCACTCGTTATTTACCGTTTGCTTCACAAGAAGCAGACATTGTTGGTAGGTGACCATGACCCATTATGCATGCACATCTTACTGCAAATTTTCACAGCAGTAAGCCTTTAGTCTTGACTTTGGATTCTGTGCCCACCTTATGCTTCATTCTTTTTCCTCCAGTGTATTTATTCTGTAGCTACAATAAAAATGCACTTTTCTAAATAAGGGAGAACATTACTTGTGATGTGTGGGGAGGGGTGTCCAAAGCTTTTTTTTTTTTCAATGCAGTTGCCTATTTCAGCTATAAAACAGCGTCCAGCAACCACCTTCCATTTAAATCCTTATGGTTTAGGTTTTCTGCATGCATTTTAATGTTAGTTCATTGACTGCAAGAGAACAAAAAGGAACACAGGCAAAGGGGGAAAACCCACTATTGAAACTGACCAGACTTTTTCTGAAACTGAGAAGCAGCTGCAAAGGCCTGTTCTCCCTATTGCCAAGCAATAGGGAATTCTCTGCTGTGTTATTGCCCTCTGTGAAAAATGGGAAAGAGTCATATGATCTCATAATATGGGGAAACATGTTGAGTGTACATGGTAGAACCCACTGATACTGGCACTGCAAGCTGTGATCATTGGCAACTTCACTATGCTTTGGAAAGGGCTGCAATTTGTATGAGGCAGAAGTCCTCAAACAAAAGCTCTGGAGAGCTTTTTTAGTCTTGTGTCAATAAATTGAAAAAGGAGGCATTTTTTTCACCAATGCCCTAGCACAGCTGCATAGTAATGCTAATGCTAATTTCTTGCCCTTCCTTGTGTGGTTTTCTCTTTGTGATTCTCTGATTTGATCCTACACAGGTCCTAATTTGATCCTTTTAAAGCCTGTTCTGTATGGATGCACTATTTCTTCAAATGGATCAAACCTAAGCAATTGTTGAGTTCAGTGGTTCATAGAAGGTTCATGTGGTTTAGCTACGATTTAATGTTAAGCTTCCAGAGACTGCCAAAATGGCACACACCGCCCCCCCCCCCAAAAGGGAAAAAAACTTTGTTCACTAAAGCATTAAAGGGTAAAATGTTTTCAAAGCTTTAGGCTTCCCATCCCAGTGTCTCTCTCTCTTTACATCTCATGTCAATTTCATTCCACACTGACAATTCCACCACCACCCCTGTTTTGTTTGCATGCAGCACCAAAATGCTTTTTTTCCCCTTCTTCTTTTTTTTGGTACCTAGAATGCTGTCATTTGCCTCTTCTCTGATCCTCCTTTCAAGTGAATACCAGCAAGGAACTAAACCTCATGTGAACTCTTATCTGGGAGAACCAGGTTTGATTCCGGTCTCCTTCATCTTCACCTGCTGATGTAACCTTGAGTCAGCCACAAGTTCTTGCAGAGCTGTTCCTCTCAACAGCACTTTTTTGGAGAACTCTCTCAGCTCTACCTACCTCACAGTCACAGGATGTTTGTTGTGGGGAGGGGAAGGGAAAGGAGATTGTAAGCTGCTCTGATACTCCTTCAGGTAGTGAAGGAAAAGAAAAGGTCCCCTGTGCAATCACCAGTTGTTTCCAACTCTGGGCTGACGTTGCTTTCACATTTTCACGGCAGACTTTTTACGGGGTGGTTTGCCATTGACTTCCCCAGTCATCTACACTTCTCCCCCCCCCCCCAGCAAACTGGGTACTCATTTTTCTGACCTCGGAAGGATGGTAGGCTGAGTCAACCTCGAGCTGGCTACCTGAAAACCCAGCTTCCACCAGGGATTGAACTCAGGTTGTGAGCAGAGCTTAGGACTGCAGTACTGCAGCTTCAGCACTCTGTGCCATGGGGCTCTTCTTCGGGTAGTGAAAAGTGGGATATAAATCCAATCTCTTCTCTTCTTCCTTTTAAATTTCCCCTGTCATTTTAATTTTAAAATTCAGTGATCCAAGACTAGTGATGGACTCATGTTACTTGTGGAAAAAGTTTAAAAATTTTAAAATGAGGGGAAAATGAAGCTTGAAGGTGGGGAGGATGACCTCAATATGGATAGGAAATGACCTTTGAGGGGCAGCAAAAGGTCGGAAGGATATCTGAGGAAATCTGTATGCTTTTGAATTACGTTTGACTAGGAAGTAAAAGAAAGGGAAAATCAGGGCAAAAGCACTTTCAGAAAATGCAGGGATACAGCAACCAAAAAGCAAACTAAGTACTGAAGGGAGGAAAATCAATGCAGAATAACAGAGAAAACCCAATGGACATGCACAGTGAAAATAAGAGAAAATACCCATTCAAAATAGGCCCATGTTAAGTGGTAACATTAAATTAATTTGGTCTAACATTACTCTTCGCAAGTGTTTAATAAATTTGTGATCATTTTAAATCCAAGTGTGGCTGCCTTTTTGTTCTCAAGGATATGGAAGCTGTATTACACTGGGTCGCACTGACTGCTTTGGTTTACAATGGTTTTTGTGAGTTCAAAGAACTGGATCATTTCCAGAGAAAGCTTCTAAAGTGGCCAGCCACATTTATGCCAGTAGCTACTGTCTATACAGTCTGTTCTATCGGCATGGCATTTTTGTGGCTTGTAATGTCAACAAGAATGGATATTCTCTGAGCACTATTTTGAACTTTAAGGAAACAACAACTTCATTATCAGAGTTGTTATTTTCTACTTGCCTGCGATGCGTTTCATTGTCAGTTTTCCTTTCTCCGCTCTTTTATTTATCTTATTCATAAAGACATCATTCTTTTATAAGCAGAGCATCATGTGTAATATATCTGTTCTGTAAAAGTCATTTTGTTTTAGCCAGCACACACACACAAACAGAGTATTTGTGCAGCTCAGAAGCTTTGGAGTTGTGAAATGTATCCAAAAGGGAATTGAATCTGATTTTTGGATGAACTACAATCTGTCCATACTTGTTTTTTACCCTTTGCATGGCTCTCAGACAGAGTTTGTTTGGAGCTATTTTATGTCTGAGGTAATGTTCCCAAGCAAGGGAATTTCCAGACTGGAAAAGGAGATTGGGCCATTAAATCAAAATGATTGAAAAGCCTGAATTGTTTTACAGGAGGCTTTGTTATTCTAGTTTGAGTTTGTTTTCCTCTTCCTTGTACCACATTACTGTTCTCAAAAGTGCAAGTTTCCTCTACATCAATCCAATACAGAGCCAGTAGCTGGACTCTTGTCACCTGTTTTCTGGGACATATGCACATCCGCACATATGCACTGACACATACGCAGAGGACAGAAATTCTTTATTACATTTGGTCAAAGGCCAAGGCAAGTTAAAAAACCGAAGAATCAAAACAATCAAATGTAGAATATAAGCTCCCATTATAAAGCAAAGGGCCATCACAATGGGTTCTATCCAATGGTTGCTTCAATAGTAAAGTGGGGGTAGCAACTTTCAGCAGTTTTAGACTCCTATTGTGGACCCCTTCCCATCACTTCACAGCTCAAAGGTCAAATTTTGAGGAGACACAGTAGGTTGCAGCATGAATGGGAAGGGGGAAGATTTCTGTTCAGATCACTCTTTATTCCATACAACCAATTGCAAAAAAGCCACTTACATACATATTTATTTGAATTTAAGCACCACCTAATAATGGTGGTTGAAAGCAAGATTTTCTCCCTGCTGGCTTGTACTACCTATTTTTTTTTTCAATGCTACTCAGAAACAAGGAGAAGGTAAACTATAGCTCATTTCTGATATCAGCTGTTTGCTTAGAAACTTGCAAAGAAATACAAAGTGAACCACAATCTCATCTAGCAAGCCACCTGTTATCTTCATAAGCAAAAGTGCCTATTCATAATCACTTAACATAGATTAGATTATGCCTCAGCTGTGCTTTAAAACACATGTTGTCTATAGAGACACTAGTAAAAAAACAAAGGAAACTACACAAGACTGAATTCCAACCCTGCTGTAATTCCTTAACCCAGAATGATTGCATATTCAACAATGTGTGAATATCACCTGTTTTTTGAATTCATAACCAATACCTGTATTATTTGTTCTTTATACAGTACAGAAATTGTGCCTTCATTATATAAAGGTGTTTTTAATGCAAGACGGATAGCTACTGTCATTTATTTGTAAATCCCCTTCAGATTTTAGATTCAGCTAGTTGTCAAAATAAATATTATAATAACAGAGACTTGTGGGGTGAATTAAGCATTAAGCAGGATCTTCTGTTTCTGATGCTGTTTGGGTTGCTGATGGGGAAGGGACGCTGCATATCTGTTGAAACACCTGTCCAAGTCTAAAACCACTAGGGACCTTATTCCAGTCTGTATTGTGCCCTCTGGGAACTGAATGGGAGGAAGAAGGAATCAGTTGCATCAATGAGGTTCTGAAGTCAAGAAGACTGCTGAAAGCCATCAAGTGTGAGTGACAGAGTCAAGAGATGTAGAGAGGAGAAATGTGGCGGGGGCGGGGGGGGAGAAAAACTGAGAAAAGAAGGAAAAAGAAAAGCATTTAAAAAGAGGGGAACAAAAAAGAAGGAAAGAGAAAGAACACAAAACAAATAAACAAGAGAAAACACAATCTTTGTGATGTTTTGGTGTCAACCTTTAAGCACACAGCTAAAGATATTCTTTAAAATAATGCATGCCTTACATGGCTAATTACTAAGTCTAGAAACAGGTCTAAAATGTTTCTGCATATCCCTGTAAGGTTCTGTCAATTTTCAATACAACTCAAAATACTTATTTTTCTCTTTCCACTACATCATTGGAAAGTATAACTTCTCTAAATACATCTTCTACATTTCTGCAGTATTTTTAACTTTCTGTCAATAGTTTTTCTTTATGTCCAATAATTGTACTTTTCAACTCTCATTTGTTTGTTTGTTTTAATGCACCACAGGACAGGACTATATTTATGAATAGTTTTCATGAAATCACAATGATCAACCATCCTTTTCTTGTTTCTTTCCTAATAGTCCACTTTTCATCTATATATTAGAATCATAGAATCGTAGAATCACAACATGTAATCATAGGATCATAGAATCTGGCCTGACTCTAGATTCAGCGGCAGTAGAAGATGCCAGCCTCCATACTGGGGATGGATAGATAGATAGATAGACAGACAGACAGACAGACAGACAGACAGACAGACAGACAGACAGACAGACAGACAGACAGACAGACAGACAGACAGACAGACAGACAGACAGACAGATAGATAGATAGATAGATAGATAGATAGATAGATAGATAGATAGATAGATAGATAGATAGATAGATAGATAGATATGACTTTAATGGCATTAGAACAGTCTGATACAGCCTGTCATTCAATACAAACAGGCTGCAGTTCAATATTATCAAACCCAGGTAATGTTTGAATTCTCCTCCCCTTGTGTGTGTGTGTGTGTGTGAAGCTCTGGAACAAATCCAGCCCCTTCCCAGCCATGTCGCTACCATGGCTATAGGCTGGGGGCCGAGTTTGCTCTCCCAGAAGGAGAGGAGGCCGACATGTCCTCCCGCCCATCCGGGAATGAGAGGGGCGGAGGCTGAGGACTTTATAAACCCTGGCCCCACCCAAGAGCATGCAGTTGCTCTTTCTCCTCAGACGGGCGGAGAGCATTTTTTCACCTCTCTCTCACCGGGCTGACCTGCAGCAGGCCGAGGAAGCGGCGGAGAGCGGCGAGTCGTTGCCAAGTCCAGGGGACAGAGGAGCATTGCGGCGTCAGGAGCGGTGGTTTGGGTGGACTTTCGTCAGCTGTGGAGGGTTGTGGGGCTCTTAGGGGCTACGGTGGTGTCACATTTGGGGAGGCGGCGGGGGCTGTGACACTTGGTCAGAGCCTCCTTTACCCCCCCCCCTCCGCACTCCATGGCCTACAGAGTCTGCCACACAGGGCTTTTTGCCTAGTCGGGCATTGGGCAACTGGTCAGCCCCCCCTTTTAACACCTACACTACCCTCACCCCCCCCCATTCCAGGGAGGGTGTTGGGGGGCATGTGTGCTTTGCTTCTTGGCTTAGTAAATAGAAAGACAATGGCACCTAAGAAGGGACAGGGTGTACCCAAGGGGAAACAGCCCCTGCAGAGGCCTTCTGGGTGGGGCAATGAAGGGGCCAATGCCCCGGGAGGAGGAGGAAACCATTACTAGGCAGGCAATCATAGAGCAGTTGGCTGCCCTGGAAAGGGATAGAGGCTTAGAAGTGGGTCCTTCCAAATTGCCCAGGGGCCGTAAGACCACCAGGACCTCCATGCGTGCATTTGAAAAGGAGGTGCTGGCCAGGCTTTCTGCCTTACAGAAGCAGACCGATGACAGGGACGGTGGCGAGGTGGAGGAGATGGATCTGGACGAGGGACAGGAGGCAGCTCCGGAAGAGACCGTCGAGACCAGGGAATTGGGGCAAGAACCCAGCTGGCCAAGGAGTGGCCCACCAGTGGC
This sequence comes from Heteronotia binoei, assembly GCF_032191835.1. Taxonomy (NCBI): domain Eukaryota; kingdom Metazoa; phylum Chordata; class Lepidosauria; order Squamata; family Gekkonidae; genus Heteronotia; species Heteronotia binoei. The sequence continues at coordinate 52,775,266 of NC_083228.1, read as the reverse complement.
AGTGGCGGTGACACGCACAGATTCAGAAGGTGGGTGTAATGCACCACAACCGAGTGTGGCCTGACCATGGGGGCAGTGGCCTCCAGCCCAAGGGGGTGCACCATACAATGCAGGGTCTGTCTTAGGGGCACAAGGGTGGAGTGGAGCCGGACCATCATTAGGCAAGCCTGCTGCCATCCAGGCTGATACACCCGGTGGGTCCGGGCAGTGTTCCATGTGGAGTTCCGCCCAGTTCCCCTGTCAAGTCAGTGCTCTGCAGCCGGGCGCTGGAGCGGCTGCCCAGCAGTTGACTCCTGGGGCTCTGCTGTGGGATCAACAACCCCAGCAGCCTATGCAACAAGGCTGGCCATACCACCCGTGGGGTGCCTGGGGTTTTCCCCCACTCCCCTATGGAAATGTACCCTTTCAGTTTTGCCCATTTAGTGATACCGCCATGCCATTGGGAGAATCACCTCACGGTGGCCATCCGTGAGAAGATTTTAAGGGGCGAGTATGTGGACATCTTTAGCCTCCTCTACTGGGAATTGGAGAAAAAGAAGGAGGACCTTGATGACAAGGATAATGAGAAACTGAAATGGAGAAAGATGGAACGGAACTGGGCCAATTGGTTGTCCAGGTTTTTTATATACGCAGTGGTAATAGCGCGTGCCTAGTCTTTACGGGCTGCACCGCTGTTTCAGTACTGTGACATAATTTATAAAGCATATACAGACTTCTCGAGTGCTGCATGATTGCAGTATGATGAGGAGTTCCGTATGAGAGCAGCATTGAACCCCACAATGCTGTGAGACCAAATTAACCAGAAGCTGTGGCTGCAACTGATGTCTCCAGCTAAACCGAACGCTGGCGACCGATCGGATAGTGGTCATTTGGTCAGTAAGCAGGCGACAAACCCAGGGCCCCACTCATTAGCGAGGCAGTCGGTTCAAACCCGATTATTATGCTGGGAATACGCATCTCAGGGCGTCTGCGCCAGAAAGTTGTGCAAGTACAAGCATGAGTGTCTTCTGTGTGGTGGAGTGCATGTCTTCTCAGCACGTAGCAAGACTAAGCCCAAGGGCGGTGGCAAGCGGCCTGGGGGACCTGCCCAACATACTGGTAAAGGGGCCCAGTCCCATCAGACTGAGAGTTCTTAAGCGACTGTTGTCTGGATACTCCAAGCCAGCTGATCGGGCTTATTTATGCGAGGATTTCAAATCTTGGTTCAGAATCCCCTTTCAGGGCCCTAGGGACCCTTTCATTGCAGCTAATCTGTGCTCTGCAATGGGGATGAAGCACGTGGTGTAGGAGAAGATTGCCAAGAAATGCACCGAGGGGCACGTTTTGGACCCTTTTGCATCCCCTCCAGTGCCCAACTTAAGGGTTTCTCCGTTGGGAGTAGTACCCAAAAAGGCAGTGGGTGAATTTCGTTTGATTCACCATCTGTCTTACCCCCAAGGTGGGTCAGTGAACGATGCTATTCCTGACCACCTGTGCGGGATTGGGGCGGAAATGGCAAAATGCGACATCAAGTCGACATTTCGCCTTCTCCTAGTTCACCCCAGCAGCTTTGAGTTGCTGGGGTTCGCATTCAAAGGCCAATACTACATGGACAGGGCATTCCCGATGGGGTGCTCTGTGTCATGTTCGGCCTTTGAGCGCTTTCGTACCTTTCTGGAATGGGCCCTTCAGAGCAGAATTGGGTCAGATACAGTGCATTACTTTGATGACTTCTGTTCACTGGCCCTGTGGGATCAGGACAGTGTTCCCACCTCCTAAATGTATTCATTAGGCTGGCAGGGGAGCTGGGTGTTCCCCTGGCTCACAAAAAAACTAAAACCCCTGTCCCAGTTTTGATCTTTTTAGGTATCAAACTGGATACCAGGCAGCAAGCTTCATGGCTTCCTGCAGAGAAGGTCTCTGGGCCTGAGGGTTAGATTAGCCCCCTTGAAGGGCAAATGTAAGGTCTCCCTCCTGGAACTGCAGCAAATAGTCGGTCACCTTAACTTTGCATGCAAGGTGGTGGCCCTGGGGAGGGCCTTTTTGCAGCAGCTGTGTGACGCCATGGATATTATGCAGCTTCCTCACCATTGAGTAAGGTTGACTAGGGGCATTCGGAGTGACCTGGAGATCTGGGAGTTCTTGGAATCCTTCCATGGCATCTCCTTTTGGAGGGATGACATGCGGATTGAAGGCAAGCTTCAGGTCACTTCTGATGTGGCAGGTTCCATCTGTTTTGGGGTGTATTTTCACAGGCATTGGTGCGCAGAGGAGTGACCCAGGGAATGGTTGGCCAGAGACATATGCCGGAACTTAACCTTTTTGGAGTTCTTTCCCATTGTTCTGGCAGTCCATCTCTGGGGGGTGGACCTGGCCAACCATGTCGTACATTTCTGGTGCAACAATATGGCGGTCATGTATGTGATAAACACCCTAACATCGAAATCTGAGCCTGTTATGAACCTGGTCAGGGCTTTTACGCTGGACTACCTGTGCTTGAACATTCTGTTCCTTGCCAGGCATGTCCCTGGGGTCTGTAATGGGGTGACAGGCACTCTGTCTCATCAACAGATGGAGAGGTTTTGTCAGCTGGCTCCAGAAGCAGACCCCGGGCTGGCACCAATGCCACAGGAGTTATGGAGACTTGGCAAGTCGAAGCAAATAGAGCTATTCAATTAGCCCTAGCTTCTAGCATTAGGCGGAAATATGGCCGAGCAGCTGCCCAATTTAGCGCTTTCAGATCTCAGATAGGGTTGCAAGAGGCATGGCCCATTCCCATCGCACACCTTATGCAATACTGTGTGCACTTAAAGGGCAGAGGCCTGGCAATAAAATCTCTAAAAACCCAATTGGCGGCGCTGGCCTTCGCTAGCAGGGCCCAGTGGTTGTCTGAAGCTACTGGAGATTTCCGGTTAAAAAAAATGCTTGAGGGGCGGGCACGGGAGTGTGGCCCACGAGTTGATTCCAGGCAACTGATTTCTCTGTCAGTCCTTAAGGGGTTGTTTGGAGCATGGCCAGGGGTATGTGCATCAGATTCTGAGGCCACACTCTTCCCTGACAGCATTTTTCAGGGCCTTAAGGGTCAGCAAGCTGGTCATCCAGTTCCAGGGTGATACATCGGGGCGGGCGTTGGCTGCCGGCGACGTGCAGTTCATTGGTGACCAGATCTCTATTAGGATCCGGAAATCAAAAACGGACCAGGCACAAAAAGGCTCTCGCTTGGTGCTGGGCCCTTGTAATCAATAGGAGCTCTGCCCGGTGCGGGCCCTGGCACAGTATGTGGCGATCAGGGGCGATTCTGCAGGCCCCTTTTTTTGCCATGAGGATTGCTCACCTTTGACAAAATTTCAATTTTGGGCAGTCACCACTAGGGCCTTGAAAGCGTTGGGGTTGGAAGGTGTCAAATTTGGCACCCATTCCTTCCAAATTGGGGCAGCGTCCACCACGTCTGCCATGGGATATCCAGGCCCCAAAATTCAGCATTTGGGTCAATGGCGATCATCGGCCTATTGCTCCTATGTGTGCCTCTTGGTGACCAGCAAGGGAGATATTTGTTAAGTTGCCCCATTGGGCTTTGGTTATACGTTCTAACTGTTTTCTCGTTTTAGGTGCTGTGGCTCGGCCAGCGAGAAAGAGGATTCTTATCGCCAGGCACAGCATGGTGTTTTGGGCAGCCCATCAAGCCCGGCAGACGCCGATTGGGTCCCAGCTGGGGCTAAGCAAATGGGCCATTGTCGAATGGCAAGGGCGCAGTGGCCTCCATTGGTCCGGGCTCTTGCCACTGTTGTTCTAGGGGAGGGTTGGCCCTCCGCCACATGTGGTGGTCATCCACCTTGGGGAGAATGACCTAGGCCTCCTGAAGGTGAAAGCCCTTTCGCTTCAGGCAGTGGAGAATTTCCGGGTCATTCAACGCAGGTGGCCAAGGGTAGTAATCCTGTGGTCTGCCATACTTCCCCGCCATGTCTGGCACGCGGCCTGGGAGCAGGTGGGGATCGAATGGGCCAGATGTTAGGCAAACTGGGCCATACAGAAGGCCTTGGTGGGCAGTCTGGGGGTGTACTTGGCTCATCCAGAGATTCAAGCAAACCGTGTTGAATTTTACAGGGACAACGGGGTCCACCTGTTGGTGTTGGGGAAAAGGGCCTTTCTTGATGATCTCCAGTGCAGGATTTGGGTGGCTCTGGGCCATCCGATGGGCACGAGCCCCTAAGCTGAGGCTTGGGGCTGGCGGTGGCTGGAGTTAGGTGGGGTACATTCCTGTTTCAGTGAGCACCCTGTTTTCCCTGTTTTGGGGCTTTTGGTCAGCTTGATTAGCAGCTGGGCTGTACGGCTCTCTGCCTGGAGGGCCGGCCAGAGGTTGCCCTCGCCTTGTAAGGCTCCTTATGTGGGAGGCCACGAAGGAGGGGGGGCAACTCTGGCCCAGCTACCCGGTAATAGCCGCAGCGATGGCTCACATTGGGTGCAGGATGACTCGCCCTATACGAGGCGAGGCAGGGTATGGAGATACCTTGTGCTCGCCTTGTTGGTCTGCCCCACCCAGTTAAATTATGTTAATAAAGTGGCCCTGTTTTCTCCCAACATACATGTCTGCCTCATTATTCCAACTGAGGGAGCAAACAGCAACACATTTTGGGGAAGAAGCAGATAGGAATGTAAATATGAGTAGGTGTCATAAAAGTGTTCTGGAAGTAAAGACATTGTTAATACGACATTGTGGCACTTTCTGTATTCCTGAGGATCTGAATATTAGTATTTTTAAAAAGAAATTTACTCTGGATAAATTATTCAGTTATTTCCTTCTGTACTTGAAGGGTGATACTAGTTCAAGAGCAGCCTATATTTCAGTGAAATATGTCAAAATATTATCATTACCAATTACCCTATTTGTGCCAATAATAGAGCAGCCTTTGTGCAACCAAGCAGATTCTGGCCTCCTATTCTTAGGAAGGAACCATCAGCCTGTAGCTGAGTCAGAGACAAAGCTGTAATTTGAGCAAGCAAAATGGATGCTATCTTTTACTCCGCTTGTCATTCACTATTGTCTAGATCACTGTTTTTACTATCTGTTAAATGGAGATAAGGGTCCACGTTCCGTTACACTCATTAAGAGCATTTATCAAGTAGAAGCAAGGACAGACAAGGACCTCAATCAAACAAACAGGCAGCCTGAAAGCAGACTGGTGGTATAGTCTTTTGTATAGCTTACTACACTATGGGTACATTTATACTACACTAAATAATGCATTTTGCAACTGGATTTTTGCTGTTCTTACACAGTAAAAATCCAGTTTCAAAATGCATTATTTCATGTAGTGTGAACGCACCCTACTTCTTGCTTACCTGCCTGGCTGTCACTCACTTTCTGACCTGGTGATCCCTCCATCTCCCCTGCAACAAATTGAGTAGATGAAGGAAGGCAGCAGACTTGGCAGTTTTGTATCAGCCAGCAGGACTCATTGGCCCAGTAATGTTATGTGATTATTTGGGCCTGGAGGATCCTGGAGTGTTGGTCAGTGTCTTAGCTTGAACTAGGGTTGCCAATCCCCAGTTGGGGGGTAGGGGATCCCCTGGATTGGAGGCCCTCCCTCTGCATCAGGATCATCAGAAAGGGGGGAGGGTGAGGAAAATGTCTGCTGGGGACTACATTATGGTGATAGGTTCCCATAGGGTATAATGGAGAATTTATCTGTGGGTATCTGGGGCTCTGTGGGAGCTGTGTTTTGAGGTAGAAGCACAAAAATTTTAGCATAGCAACCAGTGTCTCTACTCAAAACACCTCCCAAGTTTCAAAAAGATTGGACCAGGGGGTCCAATTCTATGAGCCCCAAAAGAAGTTGCCCCATCCTTCATTATTTCCAAATGGAGAGAAGGCATTTAAAAGGCAACTGCATGGTGTGGTCCCTTTAAATGTGATTGCCAGAACTCCCTTCAGAGTTCAGTCAGGCTTGTCAAACCCTTTCTCCTGGCGCCACTCCCTAAGTCTCCAGATATTTCTTGAGTCAGACCTGGCAACCCTAGCTTGAACTGCTGGCAGTGCCTTCCTCTGACCAATAGTTCCTGTGAGACAAGGATCTGCAGTCTGATCTGCAAGGTTTCAGATTAGAGTGCCTGACAGATACTGAAAGTTAAATGAACAAAAAGGTTATATCTAGGCATGTGAGGATCAGCTTTGCTCTCCATAACATCTGACATCTGAAAGTATTTGTATGATTTTATAAATAGTTTTATTTTTATTTAATAGGCTTATATTCTGCCTTTTCCCATAAATGGGCTTTATAAATGGAATATTCAACCTGTGCTTTGCTATATCCAGAAGGACAAAAATATTGCCCTTAGCCAATTGTGCATTTATTGCCATTCCCCCCAGGCTCGAGGAAATTCACTCTGCAGTTAGCAAGGCTGTGGGTGTGAGCTTGTTTTGGTTCTTCTATCTGAAGATAACTTTAGTAATGTATTTATGCAAGTATGGTCAACATCAGTTTGGCCTAATGTTGTCAGTTAGATTCATGCGCATTTAGTAACCACATACAAACAGAGGTGTCAAACTCATTTGTTATGAGGGCCAGATCTGATGAGACCTTGTTGGGCCAGGCCATATCAGGTTGGGCCAAGCCATGTTGGGCCGGGCCATGTGTGTACCTATTTAAGATTAGGTAGCAAAGATATAAATTTTATAAAGGACACAGACAAAAAAATTAAATATTTTTTTAAAAATTTAAAACATGCTTAAAACATTAGCACTCATTGGTTTTAAAGGTGCTTTCTTTGTATTTCTCCCATGGGATCCAGGGAACTGAGCAAAGGAAGTTCCGGCTCTTCCTTCCTTCCCCAGGGAACTGGTGGGGGAGGAGCCTCAGCCAATAGGCTTATCTCAGTAGCTCTGCTGTGTGGTTGAAAGAGCCTGGCAAAATAAGCTCTGCCTCCCCCCCTTCCCTCCCCAAGGGAGAAGCCTCAGCCAATGGAGAAAATAGAGGCTCTGCTCTGTAGCTCCTGTGCGGTTGAGCAAGCCTTACTGTCAAGCATGTGGTTTCAATGACGAGTCAAGTTTGATACAAAACTACGTTTATTGATAGACCGATACTTTCTGTGTAACAGATTCTTGAGAGTGATGCTAAAGATACATTGATACAATACTTTTAAGGCATACTTCAAAAGGATTCCAAAAGGTGGGGGCAAGGGATGCGCTCTCACACATAAACTATCATAAATGTCTACATTCTCATAGCGTTATCAGGACTCCATCCTTGCTTTCCCCAGATGTGCCACACTCCCTAACAGGAATGTATGGGAAGGTGCTGATTATTCTTTCTCAAGTTAGTTTCGTTTCTCTCTACTTCTACTTCGCAAGCAATAAAGTGAGAAGGGGGAGGGGGAAAGAATAACAGAGTTAACAGACCTTGGTCCTCCATGATACTTCACAGGCCAGCTTTATGGAGGACCCTAAAACAATCAATTACCAGTGGAATTCTACCATGCTTGACACTTGCAAAACAAGCTGTGATGCAGAAGGAAGCAAGAAAGAGGGAGAAGGAAGCAGATGACAGCCAATTGCTCAGGGGCCTGAACGGAGCCCTCCTGATTGAGTCCCTGAGCTGCATGTTTGACACTCATGAGTAGCAAGAATACAATTGAGTGGCATGTGAGTACAGGATAGCCATACACATTATGTCAGTTACCAATTTACATATAGCACAAGTTATTATTTGGAATGGTCTCTTTCAGACAGTTTGATGAGGTGAGTTCTATGGTGCATTTTCAGTTTACAAAGGATGCAAGCTAAGTCTGTTGGGTCTCACCTTCACTCCTGCAAACTGAGAGTACAGTGATAGGTTTCTGTCCCTGAAGCAAGGCATGGAAGGAATAGAACCTTGATTTATTACAGAGCAGGAGGAGGTGTCACTCAGCGTAATACCATACAATGGGTGATTACAGATGAGCGTTTAAGCCGCCCTGGGGACGGGAGGCAGCCAAACCAAAAAAGTGCATCCACATGCACACACCTGCCTCCTGTCCCCGTCCTGACCACAGCCTACCTGGGGCCAGATTGAAGCCGCCTCAGAAAGGCACTACTTACAAAGTGGTGCCTAAATTCCGAGGTGGCTTTGAGGTGCTTCCCAGCTGTCTGGAAGGCCAGGAAGTGCCTGGGGAGCAGCCGGGAGGTGCACAAGTCCTCAAGAAGCTCCTCCAGGGTGCACAGTCTGTTTCAGGGGTGGGCTGTGGGCCGTCTGGAGGCTTCTGGACCACTCCTTTTCCAGCTGGCTCTCTTTGGAGTGGTTTGATGCCTGAGCCAGCTGTCTGTAATCACCCATCATGGCTTATTCTGGTGCATCTATAGCTCTGGCCAGCTCACTTATACTACATACCAACTGTTTATAAACAGTTTAAATGTGTCCAAGTGCTAGAGAATGCATATTTACAATCTTATGGAATAAAATAATGATGCTCTTAACATACACAGCTTTTTCACAATTTAATCCTGAACCTATACAGGAACTTTACTGTGAACCTAGAGAGAAAAAGAAAGCCTTGCCTCTTTAACAGATACTTCTTATTTACCAGGTGATGTTATTTACCTACATGCCTGAAAGGCCTCATCTGCCTATTTTTACACATTAAGCCTCTGTCAAAGAGACAGGACATTTGTTTCCAAGTTGTTGGCAACCCTATGCGAATCTCCCTTTCTAGACTCCTGACATCTGATGATGATCATAAGATAAAATCATGAAAGCGAAATCCTGATAAAGGAAAGGTGGCTGGGAATGCCAAGCTGAGGAACAGCAGCAACTCTATTGAGTTACACTGAAGAAGCAATATATGGTTCAGTATGATCACACTGACAAGCAGCACTTTCTGGCCATGATTCATGTGAAGTTCATGTCCCCCCCCCCCTTTAAAAAAAAGGGACTATGCTCACTCAGGTCACTGATGGGAAGTCATAATGCAGAATCATGAAACTCAGCCACATGTGTACATGCAGAGAGCAGTGTTCCCTCTAAGCTGAGTTAGTGTAAGCTAGCTCACAATCTTTTAGCCTTCAGCTCACACATTTTTGTCTCAGCTCAGGAAAAAGTGGCCCCAGAGCACACTAATTTATGCAGTCGCTCACAACTTTAATGCCAGTAGCTCACAACTTTAATGCCAGTAACTCACAAAGTAGAACTTTTGCTCACAAGACTCCACAGCTTAGAGGAAACATTGGCAGAGAGCTTTAAAATGTTGGAAATGCACCACAGTGGTTGATTTAGAAAAGGATATTAAGTAATTGCAATAACTATCATAAAACAGTGATAATGTAGCTTGGAACACAAGTCTGTGATTTTGTTTTGGGCTGTGAAGTATAGGACACATTCAACATACGACTACAGAACTGTATGTGACACACTCTCCTCAGTACACTTACAGTCTAGAAATATATTCCTCACTCTCTTGCTTTCTAAACATTCCTAACAGAAATTAAAGAAAGCTTCTGGTAAAACCGTAGAAACATGAACATGTAACTTAAATTATATTACATTATTTAGTAAAACACATGTTTTAAGGATCTGGGCACCATTGGCAGATGTTTTTAATTTCCATATACTATTCATTAAAAGGCTTATCCTTTGCTTCTGAAACATAAGTGGTTTCTCTTGATGTGGTTTCTTTCAGTTACATAGAAAGAAAGAAATAGCACCCATCAATATTCATATAATATCTCTAATCTGTGAATTGCTTCAGGCTGTAGAGATTCCTCCTGTGCATTCCAGAAAGAGCAGCATCTCAGTTTATAGTGGTTCCTTCTCTCTTTTTTCCTGGTTAAACCCAAGTTTAGTTCAGCAAAATACCTGAAATAGTTCAAAAATGCAAAATTGACGCAGCTGGATATTTCAAGCGAGTTCACAAACCACCCAATCTGGCATTGCATGCTTGAAAGAAAGTCACAGGCTTTTGACTCAAATGAACCTTATTATTGACCAACTATCTCCAGTACTTAATTAAGGACTGCCTCTCCCATTATGACCCCTATGGTGCTTTCCTGCCACTTCACGCTGACTTCCGGTGGTGCCTCTCAGATAGATCATTGAAATTTGACCAGAACAAGGACTTTTTTTTAAAATTGTGCTCCTAATCTGGTGGGTTGCTCTGTCTGAAGAGATTTGTGTACTGCAGGACCTGTCTTTGTATTTATGTTGTTAACCGCCCTGAGCCCCAATTACTGAGAAAGAGCTGGGATAAAAATCAAATGAAATAAATAATAGTAAATAATCACTCCTCTACATGCTATTTGGTCATCATGCAAACAGCCTGCCAAGCAGCTCTATACTTTCATCTTTCTAATAATTTGCATTCATCAAACTGATATTACAAGTTGAGACCTGCAAGAAAATTGCAACAAATATTTTTTTTTTAGGACCAGAAGAAAACTGAAAAAGAGAATGCCATGAGTAACCGACCCTCAGTGGCCTTATTAAACATTCTGAGTTTGCACATCTGCTTTGTACATTGTGGTAGTCCCACATGGGCACTTTGTAAACTGTGAGGGCTATATGTACAAGACTGACAAGAAATATTGGTTTGTTTTTTAAAAACATTTTAATGCTGCCTTTCTATCCCATCCAGGGTCCCCAAAACAGTGAACATTTTAAAATTCCAGCATTAAAAAGTATTACAAACACAAAAATAAACATGCACACACACACCAAAACTGTCTTCACCTGCTGGTGAACAAGATTACCAAAGAATCCTCTACTAAAGGACAAGGCAATTTTATGCAGGTTTCATCTGTATTTCATCTACTTCCCTGTATATCGTTCGTCTGAAAACAGACAAGGGAAAGATGAATCAGACAAGGGAAAGATGGAAGTCTGAAAGCAGACTTCTGTCAACATCGCCTGTCCCGAAGCAGAAAGCGAGAAAAAGGAAGCCTGCCATATGTTCAGAGGCATCTTCTCTTTTTCACACAAAAGTTCCTCTGACGTTCTTCTAGAAAATGACTTAGTTGTGTATCTAAAAAGTGTATTATGTAGCTATAAGCAAATATCCCCTTTTTATATTTATTTTAGGGAGGTTTAAACAACCACCAGTTCTTTCCATCTATCTATGGTGAAAAGGTCACGTTAAGCCTCAAGGCCTGTTCCCTCTGATAGTTCAAGACAATTTCCAATTCAGTTGACTTAGGGCTGTTCAAAACTTTATTGATAGAATTGGCTTTTCATCCCAGATTCTTCTATCCTGTGAAACTGAATAGGCAAAAAGGCTGGTAAAACAGAGAGTTGAGGACACAGAATTCATTTTTTTAGTCTTTTCCCCTCAGCCAAGGGCACAGAGTCCTGATCTTCCACTGAATGTCCTTCCTTGCTTCTCCTGAGATCCACTCTAAATAAGGGTTCCATCTGGTCTCGATTTCCTTGACTTTATCTTCCCACGTGGAATCCTTGTTGATTGTTGCCACGATGTCAGACTGTATGTAATCAAACAAATAGCTGTGCCAGCTTTCTATTGACCATTTACTTTTATCTTTCCACCCCAAAGCGATGACCGCCTTCCCCGCTAGTATCATTGCCTTGACAAGATTTTGCATGGGTCTACTTAGTGCCGGACTTCCTATTGTGTTTAACAACATCATATTAAAGCCAATGGTTAATGGTACATTGCAGACTTTTCTAATAAATTGAATAATTTCCCCCCAAAAGGGTTTAACCTCTTCACACTCCCACCACATATGTGCAAACCAACCCTTAAATTGTTTGCAATGCCAGCACTTGGAGCTCACTCCTGGGAATATATTGGCTATTTGTGCGGGAGTTTTGTACCATTTTGTGAAAAATTTATATTCCAGTTCTTTAAATTTGGTTACTTTAATCCTTTCTAGACCATCCAAGATTTTCCCAGCCAGCCCCTCTGTTAACTGACCTTCATGACTCCAAATCTTTTGTAAATGTACTATTATTTTATCTTTATTTGAAATCATTTTTCTGTATAATAACCCCACTAGACCCTTCCTTTGTTTGGCCATTACCTTATATATCTCTTCCATTGGAGTGTCTAACCAAAGCTCTCCCTTTTCACTGATCATCTTAACTCTCTTATGCAAGCCTGCTATGTTTAACCAGTATTGATTACCTAAATCTTCTATAATTTCCTGTAAGGGTTTTAGCTTACCACCCCTAAACATATCGTCCACTCTAAAATAGCCTTTGTTTTTAAGCCTTTCCCACCATTTTATAGCATGCACCTCCTTAACAATAGCTTCTAGGGGGCTCCACCTTGAAACCTTCCCTAGCCACTGTGGGTACCATTTCATCCAGGTTTCTAATGCTGCTCTTCTAGGCCCTATAGCTAATTTTAGATCTTTTGTCGACACTGTGGGAAAAAATCCAAATCTTCCAATGCCACTGTTGACCGCATTCTCGAAATTAATCCACTTCTGTACCTTATCCTCAATCAAATCTAGTAACGCTCTTAGTTGGAAGGCCTCATAATATTTACTTAAATTTGGGATTCCCCAACCTAATTCTGATTTTAGGTTGTATAGAATTCTCTTATGAAACCTACTGTTTTTATTATTAAAAATCCACACTTTGATTGCTTTATTCCATTGTTCAATTTGATTTTTCCTCAAACCTAAGGGTAACGTTTGGAATAAATACATTAACTTTGGTATCATGAACATTTTAAGAGATCTTATTCTAGATGATATCCCTAGTATTTTATGATTCCAATTATTCATATCCCTCTCTATTTTCTTCCATATTTTACCATAGTTCTCCTTTATCATTTTGTCCATATTTTTTTGGAGGACTATCCCTAAATATTTTAATCTCTTGGCTCCCATTCCTATATTCGTAATCCTATTTATTTCCTGTTTTTCCTCTCTATTAACATTAAGGTATAGAATTTCTGATTTTGCCATATTCACTCCGAGCCCTGAACACTTTTCAAAATCATCTAAAATTATCTTAATCTCTTTAACTCCATCTTTTGGGTTAGACATAATTACTATGATATCATCCGCAAATAAATTAATTTTCATTTTTTCAATACCTGACTTATACCCCTCTATTCTCCCGGCATTCCTAATTCGCTCTGCTAGTTGCTCTATAGCTATTATAAATATAAGCGGGGATAGTGGACAGCCTTGTCTTACCCCCCCTTGAATTGGGAACGCTTGTGAGTGGTCAGTGTTGACTCTAACTTTGGCCTTACCTCCGTTGTATATTTCCTGTATAGCGTGTAAGAACCGTTCCTCTAAACCTATCTTCTTTAATATTTGCCACAAGAATTCATGTGAGAGAGTATCAAAGGCTTTATAAACATCCAACTTTAACAGAGCTATTTTTTTCTTTTGGCCATGGTGCAATACATTTAAGATATTTCTAATAGGATGGGCAATAGATCTACCCTCAATAAAACCGTATTGGTCCCCTTTTATGATTGACGGGATAACTCTCTTAAGTCTATTTGCTAAAAACTTAGCAAAAATCTTATAATCTTGATTTAGTAAACTAATGGGCCTATATGAACCTACTTCTTCCGGATCTTTCTGGGGCTTTAATATCAAAATTATTTCTGTTTCCTTCCATGAGTCCGGGGCTTTCTTTCCTTCCAAGACTTCGTTAAAAACTACCTGCAATTCAGGTGCTATAATTTCTACCATTTCTTTATAAAAGTCAGAAGTAAAGCCATCCAGCCCTGGTGATTTACCCTTTTTGAGCACTTTTATTACTTCCTTTATCTCTTGGAGTGTAATCTCAGCACCCAGTGAGGCTTTTGCTTCCTCCTCTATAATTAGCTTAGGTGCGTCCCACACCTCCGTTATATTCTTTTTCATATATAATTTTTTATAGAAGTCTTCAAATGCCTTAGTGATTTCCTTAGAGTTTTGAGTTGTACTATTATTAATTTTAATAGTTCTAATTGATTGTTTTGCCTTTTTAACTTTCAAATAATTAG